>NC_058132.1:156817486-156911286 GCF_016433145.1 Gracilinanus agilis | reverse complement strand
TCTGTCTCTCTCTCTCTCTCTCTCTCTCTCTCTCTCTCTCTCTCTCTCTCTCTCTCTCTCTCTCTCTCTCTCTCTCTCTCTCTCTCCCCCTCTCTTTGTCAGGGAACAGGACTGAAAATCTTAGCCTTTCTTGATGCTTGGGATTCCAGAATTCACCTACCTCTTCTATCCTTCATTAGTTTTAGTTCTGGTTGGCTAGGAACCCATCAATTTGTGGATTTATTACATGGAGGTGGGGCCCAAGGTGGGATTTTGAGAACCTGGCCTGAGATGTGGGAGCTGAATTACTTTGGCCTGTGAACAATATTTGTGCTAATTCACTGGAACTACAGAATTTGGCTTTGGCCCCACCTCCAGCTGATTAAGCTCATCCTTTCTGAAAGAACTGTTCTTGATCATTCAGGGAAAAGAATGGTCCCATATGTGGATTAGCCAATCCTTTTTGACCTCGTTCATTTTCTTTTTTGTTTTTTTGCTTCATGGCCTTTTAGCTGTTTCCTTATTTCTTAGATCAGTAGATGTTGGAAGAATCTGGGACAAAAGGTTGAGTTCTTTTTGAGCTTTTGTTTGACTGAAGTTCTTACATTATCTATATCATAGAGAGTTGGTTGTAACCTGTGTTGGGATAGGGAAAAGGACTAGATCTATGATTTCATTGATAAAGAGAAATCCCAGATGAGGAATCTCCTTCTACAAATGCAGAGCCATATTTTCTCTGCAACTTATGGTCTTAAAGAATTATTTACAGCAATGAAAGGTTAAATGATTGCTCAGGGTCATATATGTCAATTGTGGACCTTGAACTCAAATCTTGCTGGGTTTAGGTCTATCACCTCTATCCAATTTGCCACACTGACTCATAACTATTAACATATTTGTGTTTCTTCTCTCCTTTTAATTCCCTTTGCCTGATTCCATTGGGGCAGCTAGATGGTTCAGCTATTTGAGACGTATGCCCAGAGATGGGAGATCCTGGGTTCAAATTTGACCTCAGACACTTAGCAGTGTGACCCTGGGCAAGTCACTTAACCCCCATTGTCTAACCCTTATCACCTTTCTACCTTGGAACCAATGCATAGTATTGATTCTAAAATGGAAGGTGAGGGTTTAAAAAACCAAAACCAAAACTTAGTCACCTTGTGAGAGAATAAATAATCATGTGGGCTTCTGAGATTCCTTTGGATATGAGATTCTTGATAGTAGTTAAGACCAGCTGGGATTCAGTTCTCTCACTGAATCCAGATCTTATACCTGTGAAGAACACTTGAGTTGGGGCCCATCTTCTTGGGACCTTTTGGAACCAAATCAACTCTGTAGGGAAAGCAGAGGTTCTCACTTGTCACGTTTTCCTGAGTACTTTCACTAGACAGTCTTGCTATAGTATTTCATTCACTAGGCTGCTTTAAGCTCTGGGAAGTCTAGATTTGGGGTGAGGGGAAGATAGAATCCTAGGTTTAGAGCTGGAAGGGACCTTAGAGGTAATCTCATCCAAAGCCCTATAGTTCAAGAAACTGAAATGGAGAGAGGTGTCCAAGATCCCATTGGTAGTAAGTGGCAGACTTGGGATACAAACTTAGGATAGGTGTCTTCAAAGCCAGCACTTCAAGTTCACCTTGTTCCCCCTCCTCCATAATTAGTTGCCTCTCAGGGCACAAAGATGAAAGAACTAGACCCTATAGACAACCAACTTCACCCTCTTCTTATTAAAGCTCTTTGAGGAGCTGACCATCATTAGCTGGGCAGCATGGGATGGTTCATCCATATGAATGGACTGAAATCAGAGATAGACTTCACCACAATTTTTAGTTTTAACATCATAGTAAGAAGGGGCTATTATCAAGTAGTGGTGCTTCTTGGCTTTGCATTCTGATTCCCTTCTTCCTCTGTGTTCTATCCTTCATGGAGGACAGTGAGCAAGAGCCACATTCCTTTATTATCACATTTCCTTCCCCTGACTGTATAGGGAGATGCTGGCCCCTTGGGCTGTGTGAAAGCTCCCCAAAGCTGGTGGGAACTCAGCTTCCAGAAAGACTCCAACTGGTTTCAGAAGCTTATCTACTGGCACCTGGTCTTCTAAAGAGGGAGAGGCAGGGTGGGAGGGGAGAGGTGCCTCATATATATATATATGGAACAGGGCCAAACTGATATAGAGAATTACAGCCCTCATTGGAGACTATATATGAGAAAGAAATACGGTAGAGACTCTGCCCTGTCACCTGCCATTTGGACCAAGCTATCTCTTTCATTTTGCTTTAGCCAATGAAAAGTCCTTGGGATGAAGAAGTGTTGTTCTTGGTTCTAGAAGGGAAAATGATAGAAGTGTAAAAATCACTCTGTAAATCCCCAGAGGAATTTTTTTTTTTTTTATAGATTTGGGCCTCCTTGGTTTCTGATATATCATGTGGAGAATACAAGGTAATTTCATTCAGTTTTATTATTTTTTTCAGAAAGCTCATATTCTTTTTTAAAAAAATTACATTAAAATTAAAAGTTTTAATAAATTTCCAAATAAGTTTTCCGAAGTTATATGATCCAAATTGTCTCATTCCTTTCTTCCTTCTCTCTTCCTGGAGCTGATAAGCAATTCAATCTGCATTATATGTGTATTATAATACAGAACATATTTATATATTACTCATTTTTCTAAGTGAATACACTTATAAAACTAAAACCTCCAAACATATAACCAAATAAACTAGTGATGGATCATATGTTTTCATCTGCATTTTCATCTCCAACAGTTCTTTCTCTGGAAGTAGATAGCATTCTTTTTCATAAGTTCTGGATCATTGCTATGCTATTAATAGAAAAGTCTATTATATTTGATCATCCCACAATGTTTCAGTTACTGTGTATAACATTCTCCTGGTTCCGCTTATTTCATTTCACATCAGTTCATGAAGGTCTTTTCAGTTATTTAGAATGGTTTTACCTGGAGTTTCTCTTTCTAACTCTTGCTGCTGGGTTTTGTTGGAAACTTATAGGAATGCTGATGAGTTATGTGGGTGTATTTTGTATCCTGCAACTTTGATAAAGTTATTGATTATTTCCACTAGTTTTTTAAGCTGATTTTCTAGGATTTGACAAGTATACCATCATATCATCTGCAAAGAGTGATAGTTTAGTTTCCTCATTGCCTATTTTAATTCCTTCAATTTCTTTTTTTCTTCTCTAATGGCCAAAGCTAACATTTCTAATATAATATTAAATAATAGTGATAATGGGCATCTTTGCTTCACTCCTGATCTTATTGAGAAAGCTTCTAATTTATCCCCATTGCAGATGATATTTGCTGAGGGTTTTAAATAAACACAATTTATTATTTTCAGGAAAGACCCTTTTATTCCTATGCTTTCAAGTGTTTTCATTAGGAATGGTTGTTGTACCTTGTCAAAGGTTTTTTTTCTGCATCTATTGAGATAATGATGTGATTTCTGTTAGTGTGATTATATGGTCAATTATGTTGATAGATTTCCTAATATTAAACCAGTCTTGCATTCTTGGTATAAATCCCAGCTGATCATAGTGAATAATCCTTGCGACATATTGTGGTAGTCTCTTTGCCAGTATTTTATTTAAGATTTTTGCATCGGGGCAGCTGGGTGGCTCAGTGGATTGAGAGCCAGGCCTAGAGATGGGAGATCCTTGGTTCAAATCTGGCCTCAGATGCTTTCTAGATGTGTGACCCTGGGTGAGTCACTTAACTCTCATTGCCTAACCTTTATCACTCTTCTGCATTAGAACCAATGTACAGATTGATTCTAAGATGGAAGGTTAGGGTTTAAAAGAAGACTTTTGCATCAATGCTCATTAAGGAAATTGGTCAGAAATTTTCTTTCTCTGTTTCTGGTCTTCCTGGCTTTGGTATCAGCACCATATTTGTGTCATAAAAACAATTTGGTAGGACTTCTTCTTTGCTTATTTTGCCAAGTAGTTTGTATAGTATTGGTATTATTTATTTTTTAATGTTTAATGGACTTAACGTTGTAAGTCCATCTGGCCCTGGAGATTTTTTCTTAGGGAGTTCATTGGTGGCTTTTCCAATTTCTTTTTTCTGAAATGGCATCATTTAAGTATTCTATTTCCTTTTTTGTTAATCTGGACAATTTTTTTTGAAAATATTCAGAGTATTAGATTTATTGTTATATAATTGTGCAAAATAGCTGCTAAAGATTATTTTAATTTCCTCTTTATTGGAGGTGAAATCACTCTTTTCAATTTCGATGCTGGTAATTTGATTCTTTTTTCCTTTTAAAATCAAATTAACCAATGTTCAATCTATTTTATCTTTTCGTAGAACCGACTCCTAGTCTTATGTATTAAATCAATACTTCTTTTACTTTCAGTTTTATTAACTTCTCTTTTGACTTTTAGGATTTCTAATTTAGCCTTTAATTGGGGATTTTTAATTTGTTCTTTTTCTAGTTTTTTTAATTGTGTGCCCAATTCATTGATCTTCTTTTCTCTATTTTATTGATATAAGCATTTGATGAAATAAATTTTCCTTTAAATACTGCTTTGGCTATATTCCATGAATTTTGATATGTTGTCTCCTCATTGTCATTCTCATTAATGAAATCAGTAATAGTTTCTATGATTTATTCTTTGACCCACTCATTTGAAAGAATTAGATTATTTAGTTCTCAATTGAATTTTAATTTGTCTTTCCATGAATCCTTAATAATTATAATTTTTGTTTTATTATGATCTGGAAAAGTTGCATTTATTATTTTTAGTTTTCTGTATTTGGTTGTTAAGTTTTTATGCCCTAGTACATGGTCAATTTTTGTGTATGTACCATATGCTGCTGAAAAGAAGGTATATTCATTTTTATCTCTATTCAATTTTCTCCAGATATTCATTAAATTTAATTTTCCTAAAATTTTATTCACTTCCCTTACTTCTTTCTTACTTATTTTTGGTTAGATTAATCTAGTTCTGATGGGGAAGGTTGAATTCCCTAATAGTATAGTTTTTTTTAAGTTTTGGGAACCCTTTATTTGGCTCCTTTCTTCAACATCCCAAGACATTTCTTCTTTTTTTTTTTTAACATTTATTAATATTTATTTTTTTGAAAAGTTAACATGGTTACATAATTCATGCTCTTACTTTCCCCTTCACCCCTCCCCCCGACTTGACTCTTTCCCCCATGGCTGATGTGTATTTCCACTGTTTTAACATGTGTCATTGATCAAGACCTATTTCTAAATTGTTGATAGTTGCATTGGTGAGGTAGTTTCTTGTCTACATCCCCAATCATGTCTGCTTCAACCCATGTGTTCAAGCAGTTGTTTTTCTTCTGTTTCCACTCCTGTAGTTCTTCCTCTGAATGTGGTTAGCATTCTTTTCTATAAATCCCTCAGAATTGTCCCAGGTTGTTGCATTGCTACCAGTACAGAAGTCCATTACATTCTATTTTACCACAGTGTATTGGTCTCTGTGTACAATGTTCTTCTGGCTCTGCTCCTTTCACTCTGCAACAATTCCTGGAGGTCTTTCCAGGTCACCTGGAACTCCTCCAGTTTATTATTCCTTTTAGCACAATAGTATTCCATCACAAGCATATACCACAATTTGTTCAGCCATTCCCCAATTGAAGGGCATACCTTCATTTTCCAGTTTTTTGCTACCACAAAAAGCGCAGCTATAAATATTTTTTTGCAAGTCTGTTTATCTATGATTTCTTTGGGGTACAAACCCAACAATGGTATGGCTGGATCAAAGGGCAGGCATTCTTTTATAGCCCTTTGAGCATAGTTGCAAATGGCTAGCCAGAATGGTTGGATCAGTTCACAACTCCACCAGCAAAGCATTAATGTCCCAATTTTGCTACATCCCCTCCAGCATTCATTACTCTCCCCTTCTTTCATTTTAGCCAATCTGCTAGGTGTGAGGTGATACCTCAGAGTTGTTTTGATTTGCATTTCTCTAATTATTAGAGATTTGGAACACTTTCTCATGTGCTTATTGATACTTTTGATTTTTTTATCTGAAAATTGCCTGTTCATGTCTCTTGCCCATTTATCAATTGGGGAATGGCTTGATTTTTTATACAATTGACTTAACTCCTTATATATTTGAGTAATTAGATCCCTGTCAGAGTTTTTTGTTATAAAGATTTTTTCCCAATTTGTTGTTTCCCTTCTGATTTTGGCTACATTGTTTTTGTTTGTACAAAAGCTTTTTAGTTTGATATAATCAAAATCATTTATTTTACGTTTTTTAATTTTCTCTAACTCTTTCTTGGTTTTAAAATCTTTCCTTTCCCAGAGGTCTAACAAGTAAACTATTCTATGTTCACTTAACTTGTTTATAGTTTCCCTCTTTATATTCAAGTCATTCACCCATTCTGAATTTATCTTGGTGTAGGGTGTGAGATGTTGATCTAGACCTAATCTTTCCCATATTGTTTTCCAAATTTCCCAGCAGTTTTTGTCAAATAGTGGATTCATGTCCCAAAAGTTGGGCTCTTTGGGTTTATCATATACTGTCTTGCTGATGTCACTTACCCCAAGTCTATTCCACTGATCCTCCCCTCTGGTCTCTTAGCCAGTACCATACCGTTTTGATGACCATTGCTTTATAGTACAGTTTAATATCTGGTACTGCTAGGCCCCCTTCCTTCACATTTTTTCCCATTATTTCCCTTGATATTCTTGATCTTTTGTTATTCCAGATAAACTTTGTTATAGTTTTTCCTAATTCAGTAAAAAAGTTTTTTGGTAGTTTGATAGGTATGGCTCTAAATAGGTAAATTAATTTGGGTAGAATGGTCATTTTTATTATGTTAGCTCGTCCTACCCATGAGCAATCAATATTTTTCCAATTGTTTAGATCTAGTTTTAATTGTTTGGAAAGTGTTTTGTAGTTGTTTTCGTATAATTCCTGTGTTTGTTTTGGTAGATAGATTCCTAAGTATTTTATATTGCCTAGGGTGATTTTATATGGTGTTTCTCTTTCTACCTCTTGCTATTGTGATATGTCGGAAATATATAGAAATGATGGTGATTTATGTGCATTTATTTTGTATCCTGCAACTTTGCTAAAGTTGTTGATTATTTCTACAAGCTTCTTAGTTGTGTTTCTAGGGTTTTTTAAGTAGACCATCATATCATCTGCAAAGAGTGATAGCTTAATCTCCTCATTGCCTATTTTGATACCTTCAATTTCTTTTCTTCTCTAATTGCTACTGCTAATGTTTGTAGTACAATGTTAAATAATAGAGGAGATAATGGGCATCCTTGTTTCACTCCTGATCTTATTGGAAAGGCTTCTAATTTATCCCCATTGCATATGATGCTTGTTGATGGTTTTAGGTATATACTGTTTATTATTTTTAGGAAAGGTCCTTCTATTCCTATACTTTCCAGTGTTTTCAATAGGAATGGGTGCTGTATTTTGTCAAAGGCTTTTTCAGCATCTATTGAGATAACCATGTGGTTTTTGTTTGTTAGACTGTTGATATGGTCAATTATGTGGATGGTTTTCCTAATGTTGAACCATCCTTGCATTCCTGGTATAAATCCCACCTGATCATGGTGGATGATCCTCTTGATCACTTGCTGGAGTCTCTTTGCTAAAATTCTATTTAAGAGTTTTGCATCTATGTTCATTAGGAAGATTGGTCTGTAGTTTTCTTTCTCTGTTTTTTATCTCCCTGGCTTTGGAATCAGTACCATATTTGTGTCATAAAAGGAATTTGGTAGGACTCCTTCTTTGCTTATCATATCAGATAATTTGTATAGTATTGGGATTAGTTGCTCTTTGAATGTCTGATAGAATTCACTTGTGAATCCATCGGCCCTGGCAATTTTTTCTCAGGGAGTTCTTTGATGGCTTGTTCAATTTCTTTTTCTGATATGCAATTATTTAGGTATTCTATTTCTTCTGCTGTTAATCTAGGCAATTTGTATTTTTGTAAATATTCATCCATATCTCCTAGATTGCTATATTTATTGCCATATAATTGGGTAAAATAATTTTTAATGATTGCCTTAATTTCCCCTTCATTAGAGGTGAGGTCTCCCTTTTCATCTTTGATACTGTCAATTTGGTTTTCTTCTTTCCTTTCTTTTATTAGATTGACCAGTATTTTGTCTATTTTATCTGTTTTTTCAAAATACCAGCTTCTAGTCTTATTAATTCATTAGTTCTTTTACTCTCGATTTTATTAATTTCTCCCTTGATTTTTAGTATTTCTAATTTAGTTTTCATCTGGGGATTTTTAATTTGCTCGCTTTCTAATTTTTTGGTTAGATTAATCTAGTTCTGATGGGGAAGGTTGAATTCCCTAATAGTATAGTTTTAATGTCTGTTTTTTCCTTAAACTTCTTTAGTTTCTTCTTTAAAAATCTGGATGTTATACCATTTGGTGTATATATGTTAATACTGATATTACTTCATTGTCTATATTACCTTTTATCAAGTTGTAATTACCTTTCTTATTTCTCTTAATCAGATTTATTTTTGCCCTTGCTTTGTCTGAGATCATGATTGCTATTCCTACTTTTTAAAAAAATCTCAATTGAAGCCCAGTAGATTCTGTTCCAGCCTCTTACCTTTATTCCGTGTGTGTGTGTACCTGCTTCAAATGTGTTTCTTGTAAGGGACATATGGTAGGATTCTGGTTTTTAATCCTCTCTGCTTTCTGTTTCCATTTTATGGGTGAGTCCATACTATTTATATTCAGAGTTATGATTACCATCTGTGTATTCTACTCCATCTTGTTTTCCTCTTTTAATTCTGCCCTTTCTTCTTTTACTCTGTCCCTCCACAGCAATGTTTTGCTTTTAATCACTCCTCCACCCCACCCCCCTCACATTAGTCTCTTTCCCAAAACCACTCTTCTTATTCACCTACTATTTCTCTATAGGGTCTTTTAATCACTCACCTCTAATTCCACTTCCCTTATATTAATCCCCTCCCCACCAACCCCTTTCCTATTCCTATTCTACTTCTTTATAGGATAAGGCAGGATTCTGAACCCCAATGAATCTGGCTGTTCTTCCCTTTCTGAGTCGATTACAACGAGAGTAAGGTTTAAGTATTACCTGTAACCACCCTCACTGTCCCTTCCACAGTAATAGTGACCCCGCCCCTGCCACTGTGCCTCTTTATGTGATATAATTTACCCCATTTTTCTTCTCTGTTCCCATTTTTCTTAGTGTAATCCTTTTTTTCACTCCTTGATTTTTTCTATAGCATCCTAAATAGCTTACTACAACACTCTCTGTCTATATATACTTCTTCTAACTACTATAATAATGATAAAAAATTTTAAGAGTTACAAATATCTTTCCATATAGCAATATAAACAATTTGACCTTACAGAAGCCCTTAAATTTTTTTCTTTCTTTTTTACCTTTTTATGCTTTTCTTGAATTTTGCATTTGGATATCAAATTTTCTGTTTAAGTCTGGTCTTTTCTTCAGGAGTGCTTTGGAAATGTTTTATTTTATTAGATGACTATATTTCTCCCTGAAAGAATATAGTCAATTTTTATAGGTAGGTGATTCTTGGTTGTAAACCCAGTTCCCTTATCTTCTGGAATGTTATATTCCAAGACTTCAGTTTCTTCAGTGTGGAAGCTGTCAAAGCCTGTGCAATCCTGACTGGGGATCTACGATATCTACATTGTTTCTTTCTGGCTGCTTACAGTATTTTCTCCTTGGTCAGGGAACTCTTGAACTTGACTTGGTCAGGGAACTCTTGAACTTGACTATAACATTCCTGGGAGGTGTCATTTGGGGATTTATTGCAGGAGATAATCTTTCAATTTTTATTTTACCCTCTTATTCAAAAATATCAGGGCAGTTTTCTTTGGTAATTTCATATAATATGGTGTCTAGCCTTTTTTTTTATCATGAATTTTAGGTAGTCTAATAATTCTTAAATTGTTTCTCCTGGATCTATTTTCCATGTCAGTTATTTTTTCAATGACATATTTCAAATTTCTTCCATTTTTTCATTCTTTTGATTTTCTTTTGTTGTTTTTTGATGGCTCATGAAGTCACAAACTTATATTTGTCCAATTCTAATTTTTAAAGAATGAATTTCTTTCATGTCCTTTTGAACCTCTCCTTTTCCATTTGGGCCAGTCTACTTTTCATGAAACTTTTTTCTTCACTGGATTTTTTTGGCCTCTTTTTCCAATAGATCAATTTTATATTTTTAGGAAACTCTTTTCTTCATTGGATTTTTGAGTCTCTTTTTCTAGTTGGCCAGTTTTGGTTTTTAAGCTGTTATTTTCTTTTTGCATTACTTTAATTTGTTTTCCCCATTTTTCTTCCACCTCTTTTATTTGATTTTTGAATTCTTTTTTGAGTTCTTCCAGTGCCTGAGACCAATTCACATTTTTCTTTGAAGTTTTTCACGTGGTTGCTTGGATCTCACTATTCCTTATTGACTCTGTGCCCTGCTCTTTGTCTCCATAGAAATTTTCTGTGGTTAGGTGTTTCTTTTGCTGTATGCTTATTTTCTGAGCTTTTTTTGCCTGTGGAGTGGGAGTTCTGAAAGCCTATGATTCTGTCTCCTCTTCTGATGGCTTGTAAGATTCAGTACCCTGGACTCTTTTGTCCTGGGGAGAGGGCTTCACTACAGTGTAGGCTTAAAGAGTCAAACACTATGGACTTCCAGTCCCTCACTGAAAGCTTGTGTCAGAGATTGGAACTTAAAGGGGTGGGTGTGGGGTATGGGTGATCTATTTTTGGTATAGGCAGGATCTCAGAATTGTGGATTTTAAAATTAATATTCAATATCTCCAAAAGTATAATATTTATAGAGATTTATTAATATTTAACTAGAGTTAGAGAACACAGAGAATATTCCCCACTTACTTCATGTGGAAGAGAGAGGTAGTGCAACAAAGACCAGTCACCGCTCAATTCATGTCGTGGCAGAGAAAACCCAAATTATATATAGACCGCATAAAGATGCACGTATAGGAAAGGCAAAAGGAATTGTGGGTAATACAGAAAGGAAGTTTGGGTAATGTAGTTTTAGGGATTCAAGATAATTCTAAACATACAGGATCCTAAAATTGGCCCATACCTAATCTCAGAACCTAGCACAATTAGGGGTAGTGGTTAGCATGTACTCCTCTGTGTGTAGTTTTACTTCTAGTTCCTCCTAATCCCATGAAAATCGGCTCTCTCTCTGCGTACCTTTCAAGTTGTTTTCCACAGGAACTTCCCCTCTTTCCATCTTGTTGTTGGTTTTTGACTCCTTTTGTTTTGAGGCACTTTTTAAAGTTTGGTTTGGAATGATTCTCAGAGAGGTTTCAGCTTTTGCTGCTACTAAGTCACTTTTTTTGGCTCTGTCCCCTCATTTAGCTTTAATTGCTCACCAGCAATAGGAGAGAAGAGAGGGTTTTAGGTATTGACTTTGAGTCTTGTGGTATCAGTACATTAGATAGCTTTTTGCTGACCTCCATCCTTATTTAAAAAAACATTTTTTAACCATTACCTTCTTTCTTAGAATCAATACTGTGTATTGGTTCTAAGGTAGAAGAGTGGCCAGGCAATGGGGTTTAAATGACTTGCTCAGGATCACCCAGCTAGGAAGTGTCTGAGGCCAGATTTGAACCTAGGACCTCCCATCTCTAGGCTTGGTTCTCAATCCACTGAGCCCTGAGGGCACCCATTCCTACTCATGTATCTTGTGATGTTAAAGAGGGCTGGAGGGGGAGTAGGAAAGAAATATTTTAGTTAGAGAAGGAAAAAAATGTGAAAACATTTCTATCCATATTCAATTCAATAAGTATTTTGACACTGAGTAATCACCTTGATGAGAATAGTTTTAGTATAGTATTGAGGTTGAATGCCACATATCCCTAACTCTTCAAAAATAAATAGATAAAAGGGAGACAGTTTAGAATAGTCATCATGGAAAATGTGGTAAAGAATCACAGGAAGTATGCAATGAGTAAGAAACTTTAGAGATCATCTAGTCCATGTTTTTTATTTTACAGATAAGCAAACCAAAGACCAGAGAGGTGGTCAGGAGCATGTTGGAGGCAGTTCTAACAGGGCTTGAATTGATAAATTCTCATTGTGAGCATTTACACTTCAGAACTAAGCAATTGTCAAGTTAGGGTGTGATTTATTGTTTTATTGATTGTCTAGACTTAAGAAAATGTTAATAATTCATATTAAACTTAAAAGAGTGTGGCAGCATCTTCCCCCTGGCCCTCAACTACCTTGTTAAATATTTACCAGCACACCCTTGGGTGCAATGATTTGCCTAAGTCATGAAGGTAGTAAATATCAGTTGTGTGTTCCCGGGCAACTCACTTAACCCTGTTTGCCTCAGTTTCCTCATCTGTTGAATGATCTGGAGAAGGAAATGGCAACCCACTCCAGTATCTTTGCCAAGAAAATGCCAAATGGGGTCACTAAGAGTCAGACTGAAATAACTAAATAACAAAAGGTGGACCCAACTGAGGTTAGTTATGTGAAGCTATATATCCCAGAAAGCAATCAGTACGGTAACGTAAGATAGGAGCAGAAGAAACAATCAGTTGGAATTAGCCAGGGATAAGATTGGTAGCAAACTAGAAACCACATCAGGTCAAAAAGGTGGTGTGTGTATGTGTGTGTGTGTGTGTGTGTGTGTGTGTGTGTGTGTGTGTGTGTTTGTGTATGGAACAAACCTAAATTTGAGACTCAGTATATTCTCTATATCAATGACCATTTTGAAGTGTGGCTCCCAGAACTGAATAATATGTGGTCTAACCATAACCCAGTACATTTGGACTGTCATCATTAGCAATCCCAGACTTTAATGTTTCTCTTAATGTAGCCTGAGAATGAATTAGCTATTTTGGCTGCCACATCACATTGTTAACTCATAGGCACAGAATCTGGGAATTCGAAGGGACTTCAGAGGCCATTTAGTCCTTTCTGCCCTTTCAAGTGTGTCCAATCAAATTGTCATAGATTAGGCCTGGAAGGACTGCTTGGAGCCATCACTGCCTATCAAACCCTGCAATTTCATCTCTCCCTTCCTATCTTTGTGGCCCCAATTCACCCTATTTCTATGGCTACAGATATTAGAGTTTTGCTTTTCTTTTATAGTATTTGTAAGACAGTCACCTCTGTCCAGCCTTTTATGGAATTATGAGGCATTTTTGAATAATATGTCAAAATAGCATATTTTAAAGTGCTATGCCCCTTCCAAAAATGGATACCAGGGGGTGGACATGGGGGGGGGTGGAATCAATGGTGAAATGAATTATTTTACTTGAGTTGGCTTGATACAACATCAACAGAAGTAGAGAAGAACCAGCAGTGTAGTACTGTGGAAGAGTCCAGGGATTTGGAGACTGAGGTCATGGATTCAAATTTCATCACTGATGAAATTCCTTCCTATATGATCCTGGGCAAATCACGTCTTCCCTCATCTGTAAAATGGGGTGGGGGTCTTGAGTAGGTGGTCTCTGAGGCCCTTTCTATCTCTATACCTAAGGCCTAATGTGTATGCACTGTGCCACCTAGATGTTTCATCCTTCTAACTACCACCATCTAACTCATGTGAGAATAAGGGGCATTAGATTAGTAGAATCACAAACTTTTAAAGACTCAAAGAGACTTCAGAGATAATCTAGTCCAATTCCATCTTATAGATGTTGTTTTTCAGTCATTTCAGTCACATATGACTCTTAATGACCCCATTTGGGACATTCTTGGCAAAAGTACTTGAGTGGTTTGCCATTTTCTTCTCCAATTCATTTGATATATGAAGAAACTAAGGCAAACAGAGTGAAGTGACTTGCCCAGGGTCACACAGCTATTAAGTTTCTGAGGCTGGATTTGGACATAAGAAGATGAGTCTTCCTGACCTCAGTTTCTAAATTCTATCCACCGTGCCATCTAGCTGCCCCATCTTACAGATGACGAAAGGTAAGAAAGGAAGAACGGTATTATAATTAGATCCTTAAGGTGACAATTATAACCTGTTTCGCCATATTATTGTAGGCTAGACCCAATTTGGGCCTTCAAGGTTGGAATTTGAACAGAAGAAGAATTTGTGGACCATTTAACAATGAACAAAAGGTGGCTTATTTGACTGTGTCATGGAAAGGATACTTAGGACACAGGATGGATTCAGCTTGGCCTCTGTGTTGGTCATCCTGGTATACTGGGCAAGGCTGAAAGACAGAGTTGCTCTTGTCATTTCGTTGGCAAGCTTTGGCCATTAGGCCACTAGGAAGTTGCCTCAACTTGGGCCCCCTAAGTCAGTGAAATCTTGAGGTGTGTTTCAACACCTTTTAAGGTTTTCCTTAAAACTAGTCTAACCTACATGGCAGATATTGCTATCATACTTGCATACTGAAAACTAAACAAAAACCACTCAAAAAACTGAAAAAAAAAAGCTTGCCAAAGTCCCACAGCCCTAATCCCCTTTTCTATGTGTGGGTATGTCTGACATTTAACAGTACTGTGCTGGAAATCCCTCCACAATTCCTGGAAAATAGCCTTTGAAGCTTTTGTTATAGTATTCTTTGTTGTGTTCTGGGGATTGTTGTCACTGCAAACAGTTACATTATGGGACATTTTGTGTTTATATATTCAAAAGCTTAGAGCCAGTGATATAGTGCCAGGAGATAAGGCGCTAGTACTGTATAGCAGTAGTCTGACTCCTAATTAAATTCCACTTTTGTTTGGTAGGCAGGTATTCTCCTTTAGATGGACAAAGCATCTGATTTTTGTCTGAGCTGTTGATAAAGAGAAGACTGAAGTTTTCCATCACCATCCCTTCTTCCCTGAATATCCCTTGCTTGTGAGAGTCCTGCCTGGTAGATCTAAGATTTTCCCTCTAGGGAAATGTTTGTCACATTAAAAAAAAGCAAAAAACAAAACAAAAAAAACAACCCTCATTTTAAGCTTTGATGCAAGTTTTTTTTTTTTTTTTTAATCCTGGGACTCCATTCTAGGAGCATAGGGCCACAACCAGTAGGCAATGGGTCACACAGTCGCTCAGGGTCACCCAGCTGGGAAGTGTCTGAGCCCGGATTTGAACCTAGGACCTTTCGTCTCTAGGCCTGGCTCTCAATCCACTGAGCTAGCCCAGCTGCCCCTACTTTAGGTTGCAGTTTCTTTAGCAGATGTAGTTTTTACAGGGTGGGGTTGCTAGCCCCACGCCCAACCCTCCTCCTTTTTCATCTGGGCTAGGGACCGTCCTTGGCCCAGGAGTGGTAAGGGTGGGCAATAGGGGTCAAGTGACTTGCCCAAGGTCACACAGCTGGAAGTGTCCAAGGCCGGACTTGAACCTAGGACCTCCAGTCTCTAGGCCTGGCTCTCAATCCACTAAGCCACCCAGCTGCCCCTTTGATCCAAGTAGGGGTAGGAAATTCTATTCATCACATCCTGAAGTCTGGTTCTAGCTTGGGACTCCTTTTCCTGGACCTTGATTTTAAGCAATACTAAATCTTTTGAAGGATAGAATCACAAGGGCACAAAATCACTGTCTCAAGTCATCACTCATCCTCCAGGCAACACTGTAAGTAAACCAGTTCTATATTCTTGAGAGTTTGAGCCTTTGCTGTTGTTCAATTGTGTCTGACTCTTTCCACCCCAATTTGGGGTTTTCTTGGCAAAGGCACTGGAGTGGCTTGCAATTTCCTTTTCCAACTCATTTTACAGAAGAGGAAGTTGAGGCAAATAGGGTTAAGTGGTTTGCCTTGTTACACAGTTTGTGAGTGTCTAAGGCTAGATTTGAACTCAGGAAGAGGAAGCTTTCTGATTCCAGGCCCGATTCTGATCCTATCCTCTGCACTGCCTTGTTATCTGAGTCTTAAAGTTATCTAAAGGAGATACCAATTTATTCTTTTTAAAAAATAGATTTTATTTTTCCTAATTACATGTATGCAATTTTTAACATTCATTTTCTAAAATTTTGAATTGCAAATTCCCTCTTTTCATCCCTCCTTCCCTTCCTGAGACAGTAAGCAATTTGATTTAGGTGAGATACCAATACAGCTAATAGCAGTTTAGTGGTCTTCATCTGATGACTCTAGTGAACTCCATGTTTCCTCCATTAGAATGTCAGTTTCATGAGGGGAGGAACTATTTTTTTTACTTTTGTATCCTGAGAGCTTAGCAGAGAACCTGGAACATATTACCAGCTTAACAAGTTCATCTCTTTTTAAGTGTTTAGAAAGTGTAGTAAAGACATTTTCCTATAATCAGCCTGAGTTTTGCATGTGAAAGTGGGTCTTTTCAGAGGATATTTGGTTTAAAGAGTTTTGAATTGTACTTCATAAATATTGTATGTACATCAAAATGTTACAAAACTAAAAAAATCAAATCTGCATTTTCCAAAGCCATCTCCCAAGCCTGTAATTTACTTCCCCCACCCCTTCTCCATTGTGGAAATCTTTCTCTTTCTTTCTTTCAGCTCAGATGCCCCCCACTCCCTTTCCATGAAAGTGCTCTTTCCTTCCTCAGAATTCCTTGCTGTCATTCATCCTTTGTTTTTGAAGAGGACCAGTGATGTCATGGGGCGATGTCTTGACTTGCACAGGAATTGGATTTAAGTGAGGCAGAGTTGTAAAAGGTCATTAGATTCACTCTCTTTCAAAGCCATTGAAATCCAGTGGTAAGACAAAAATTGAGACAATTGGTGATGGGCCAGGATGCAGTGGATGACCTTGCCATCGAGAATTCCTTAAAGCATATTGACTGGAGCTTTTCTTTGCCAATATCATAGGATGATGATCTAAAGTTCAAGGGGACCTCAGAGGTCACCTAGACCAATTCAATTATTTTACAGATGAGAAAACTGAGCCTGAGGGAGGAGAAAGTCACATAGGCATTAAGCATTGGAAGCAGGATTTGAACCTAGGTCCTCTGATTCCAGAGTTGGAATTCTTTTCATGCTGTCAGATTCTCTCTCATATTTGACCTGTAACTTGTATAATTATCCTTTATTTTCTGTCTCTCTTCTGCCCTCTTCTGCCCCTGCCTCTTCTCCCCCCATCTTGTCTAGTTAATGCTAAGGTACTTGAGGGTAGAGACTAATCATTTTTGAATCACTAGCATCTAGTACAGTAAATACTTGTTTAATTAAAGCAATTTATATACTGAAGGATAGGTCCCTACTTATCTTTACAATAGTGGAACCTTTGTAGAAGCAAAGAATCCTTTTGTAAAGCAGACAACTCTCCCCTAATTTATGTTAACCTAGCTATATAATCCAGTTTGCAAATTTGAATTTATGCAAAAAAATCAAATGTTATTTGAATGGGGGATTCACTCAAGGAACTCACTGAGATTCAACATGTATGGAATTGGGGTAATAGCAGGTTACCCAAACAGCTTCTGTTTGGTGAGTTGAAATAATCAACTCTAAGCTGGGAATCCATATGAAACCCTTTAAAGAAAGAATGAGACAAATTTTGGGAAGCAATAGTGTTAGACAGACCAGCCTGGTGTGCAGCAATCAAAGACAGAAACCAGGGAAGGAAATACGGCTAATTATGAGTGAGGGGTCAGGACAAGAGGCCGAGCTGAAAATAGCAGGCATTGCAAATATTGGCCACAGCTGCCAACCAAAAGGAGCATCGTCCTCACATCTGTACATGTCAACTGTGTGAGAAAGCTTGCTGGTCATAGCCAAGAGCATCAGAAGCATCATGTTCTAGCCCAAAGGCTACAGATCTGCCCATTTTGCTCCTGACTCCACCTTTGTTCTTTAAGATCATTTTTAAGTGTGATATATTCCATAGGCAGGCCACAGAGCATTTTGGCTTAATGCATCTCAGTCAGCTGGCCTCCATTTGCAGGCTGGGTCATTCCATTTGTATGTGGAAATCAGAATTTGCATGCATGGGCTCTGTGGAGAGACATGGCAGAGTTGGACGTGGGTTAATACATGGATTAGGAGCTCACATGAAAATGCTCAGATTACACAAAGGAGGAGTTGACTAAGACATCTGCTCTGAGCTGTTGATGGATGAGTTTTCTGGAAAGTCAACTCTAAGACTTCCTTAAGAAAACTAATTAAGGAAACACTTTAGAATTAAACTCTAAGGCATCTCACCATTGCTATAATCTTGGGCAAGGAATTTAAAAACTCAGATTTTTTAGAGGGCATTTTTATCTGTGAAATGGACTAATAGAGGGTGTCAACCTTCAGAAAGATGCCATTAACTCACCATCAGTAGGAAGGATGCTTTGAATTATTGCTATTTTAGTAGTGATGAGTTTACATTGAGTTATCTGTACTTTGGTTATGTTTGACAACTGTTATGCATGTTCAAGATGGATAGCTGGGGACAGGAGGGTAGCCTGTAGCCTAGGAATAGAATTTTTGTGTGTGTGAGCCTAATGGACTTTCACGTGGATGAAGAAGGAAAATGAATGGGAACCTTCCATGTGGGTCTTATTTTAACTCTCTTCTGAGTTAACCAGTTCAAATGACAATGATCTTCTACCTTATTGAAATGTTGGGTTAGATGATTTCTATATTATTATTATTTCTATTCTAAGGGTGATGAGTTTACATTGAGCTCTCTGTACTTTTACATACCTTGTGACCATTGTTGTACATATTGAAGATGGACAACTGGGGACAGGAATGTAGACTATGGCCAGGGAGTAGAATTTTCTTCTACGTGAGACTAATTGACCTAAATGGGAATGCGGAAGGGGAAGTTGAGGGAACCTTCCATTTGGACCTCATTTACAGCCTTTTCTAACTGACTGAGTGAACCAGTTCAGAAGACAATGCTCTTATATATTATTGAAATGTGGAGCCAAACTCAATTCAATTCAAGCCATCTCAACAATATATGGTAGGCATTGGGCTAGATTCTATAGATACAAAGATAAAAATTGAAACAGTATTTTGCCTCTAGCAACTTAAAGTCTACTTTGGGGTGGTGGTACAATATGTATGTACATAAGTAAATATAAGATAAATACAAAATTAGTATAATATTATTGCAGGGGGTTGCATGAACAACTTTGGGAACTGGGAAAAGTCTCTTCATGAGGTGTCTGTTACTTGAACCGAGCTCAAAGAAGAACTAGACTTGCAAGAGGAAAAGGTAAGGACAAAGTATTTCAGACCTGGGGGACAATCTCTATACATACAGAGGGGCTAGGTGGTACAGTGGATAGAGCATTGAGCTTGGAGACCTGAGTTCAAATCTGACCTCAAACCCTTATTTATCTTGTGACCATGAGCAAATCACTTAACCTTGTTTGACTGTTTCCTCATCTGTCAAATGAGCAGAGAAGGAAATGGCAAACAACTCCAATATCTTTGCCAAGAAAACCTCAAATTGGATCACAAAGGGTTGGACTGAAACAACTTAACAACTGTATATACAAAGGCTTGGGATCAGGAAATGGAATGTCAGGTATGGAGAACAACAAATAGAGTAAGTTGGAACAGAGTGTGAGCGTGTGCGTGCGTGTGTGTGTGTGTGTGTGTGTGTGTGTGTGTGTGTGTGTATGGAAGAGTGTGTGACCTGCCTAGAGAAGCTGGAATCGGATTTTGAAGTGCTTTAAGTGTTAAATAGAGGAGTTTGCATTTTACATTTGAGGCAATATGATGCCACTGAAGTTTCTTGAGTAGGTCAGTGATAGACTGGCTTTTGGGCTATCAAGTTGACAAATGTGTGGAGAATGAATTGGAGAGAGAACAGGGTGACTGCAGAGAAACCAATTAGGTACTTATTGCAGTAATCAAGGTAATATGTGATGAGATCCTGGACTAGGGCAGCGGCCATTTGGATAGAGAAAAAGTGATGGATATGAGAGATGTTGTTACAAGTCCTGGCAAGTTACTGGATGTGAGAGGCGAGTAGCAGTAAAAATTTGAAGGTAATTCCTAGGTTGTGAACTTGGATAACTAAAAGGAAGAATATCACACAGGATCATTGGATTATCGGTTTAGAGCTGGAAATGATTTTAGATGCCATTAAATCCTGTCCCCTCATTTTACAGAAGAGGAAACTGAGGCCCAGAGAAATTAAATTACTGACCTTGTGTCACATAGTTAGTGAATAGCTAACTCAGATCTTCTTGTCTCTAAGTTCTATGCTCTCTTGGTGCCTTTGTTAGAAACAGAAAAAGTAAGAGGGAAACTAAGTTCAGAGGGAAAATGCTGATTTCTTTTTCTGAATTTTTGAATTTGAGATACCTTTGGAACATACAGGTGGAGGTGTCCAGCAGGCACTTGGAGACATAGAAAGTGAGAGCAAGGGAGAGCATAGCTCTGGAATTGTAGATTTGGGAGTATTGAGGTAATAGCTAAGCCATGGGAAACGATGGAATGCTTATGATTTAATTAATAAATTATTTAATAATTATAAAGGATTGCTGCACATAAAAGTCCAGAGGATTCAATGTTTTACATTATTCTTTTTTAATGTCAGGTTTAAACATCTTAATTTCCATGCATATCTATATCTCCTTACTGAGAAATCTCTTGAAACAAAGAAGAGGAAAAAAGTAGTAGTTTGGCCAATCAATAAATAAGTATTTATTAAATACCTACTATGTACCAGGCCCATGCTAAGCACTGGGGATAAAAAGAAAGGCAAAGGCAATCTTTACTGTCAAGGATCTTATAGTCCAACTGGGAAGACATCAAGCAAACAGCTACATATAAATAAGATACACACAAAATAACTTGGGAAATAATCAAGAGAGAGAAGGCACTACCATTATGGAGGATCAAGAAAGGTTTCAGGTTTCTTGTAGATAAGAGAGTTTTATTTAGGACTTGAAGGAAGTCAAAGAAGGTCAGGAAAAAGAAATGAGGAGGGAGAGTACTCCAGGCATGGAGTGAAAATGCCCAGAGACAGGAAATGGAGTGTCTTGTGTGAAGAACATCAAGGAGGCCAGTGCCATTGGATCTTAGAGCTTATATGGAGAGAGAGGAGGGTAAGGTTCAGCAAAACTAACACTAACCTGATTCTGATAGTATATCAATCAACATGTTTTATTAAATTCAGACTATGTCTTGGTTATCCTCGTAGGTGCTGGGGATACAAGTACAAAGGATGAAACAATTCCAATTCAATAGGAGCTTAATGTGTAATGGGGAGACATAAATACATAGAGGCTATTAAATCCTATCCCGAGGGGTTAAGTAACTGTCCAAGTATCACATAATTAGTAAATGGCTAACACAATTTTTTCTAACTCCAGTTCCTGGGTTCTCATGGTGTCTTTGTTCTAAACAGAAAAAGTAAGAGGAGAACTAGGATTAGGGGAACAATAATAATTTCTTTTTTTGAATACAGTGAGTTTAAGATACCTATGAAACACAGAGGTATAAATATATAGCATAAATATAAAATGAAAAGATAAAGATATATGCAAAGTAGTTATATTTTACTTTGGAAAAAGGGCAGTAACAGGGGAAACAATTATGGCTTCATGCAGAAGATGATGCTTGAGTTACGATTATTATTCAAAATAAACTAAACGAGCATTATTTTTTTGGAGGACACATGATTCTAGTTTTAGTCTGGTATCCCCTTCAGAGACAGGCTGGTAGTGTTCCAGGGACTTGCTTACCTTTATCCCTAAGCTTTTATGCTGACTCCCATTCCTCAGGGGTCATTTGCACCTCACATACCAACTATGAATGCCTCCTATGACATGGATTTAGGCAACTCATATGGAAATAGGTATCTTACTGCCACAGAAACCTTACATGAATGTCAGAAAAAAGCCAAATTTGATTAGAATGCAGAATATGGGAAAGGAACTAATATCTACTGAGGTTTTAAAGATACTTTGGAGTAAGGTTATGAAGGGTATTAAAAGCTTACAAGAGGAGTTTAGTTTTGATCCCAGAGGCACACGATTGTGTCAATTTGGCAGCAGTGTGCAGGATGGATCGGAGTAGAGAAGCAGGGACACCAATTAAAAGACTGCTACAATAACCTAGAAATAAGGTGATGAGAGTCTGAACTAAGGTGGTGGCTATCTGAATAGAGAGAAAGGATCAGGTATGAGAAATACTATAAAGATAGAAATGACAAATTTTGGCAACTGTTTGGATATGTGGTTTGAGGGAGAATGAGGAGTCCAAGATGATATTGGGAGACTGAAAGATCGTTTTTCCTTAGACAGAAACAGGAAAATTGGAAAGATAAAAGGGGTCGAGGGGAAAGATATTGAGTTTAATTTTGGACATTTTGAATTTAAGATGTCTCCAGAACATCCTGAATGAAATGCCCAATAGTGATGTGGGGACTGAAGCTTAGAGGAGAAACGGGCTGGATATATACACAGTTAGGTATCTGTAAGTCATCTTTAAAGAGAAGATCATTAAACCTATAGTCTCCCACCTCTGCAAAGAAGAGAGGCATATTTTAATTGCTTTTCTTTGGGGCATGTTTATTCACTATAATTACACAGTACACAGGGTTTTAAAAAACTGTTCTTTCCATTTCCATTTCTGTAGTCATTGTAGAGTTTTCTTGATTTTGTTTTCTCCCATGTGTCTCTGTAATCTTCATATTGATTTTTACTAATGGTGAAGTAGTATTTCATTACATTTATGTAGCATTATTTGTTTAGCTATTCTCTGATCAATGGGTATCTATTCCCCCTACTCCCAATACTTTGCTACTATGGAAAGTCCTGTTTTTGAATTCCTGGATATGTACCTAGCAGTGGGTGACAGGCATTATTCATGAGATATAAATGATCTTAGCTGTGCTGGGACTTGTGTGTGGTAGTTGTGAAAGCTGCCCTACTCTTTGTCCTAAGAAGTGAAGTGTATGACGGAGGTATGGTTGGGATGTCTGGTCCTGAGCCAATCTTTTTAATCCTTATAGTCATATTTCTATATCTTCTGGGTGGGCCAGTCAGGGACCCTAGGTAGGTTGGTGTCTTTATTACATATTTATTACATTCCCAAATCCAGACCATTTCTGAACCATGGACTAGGAGCCAAAGACAGAAGAAGTTCTGAAGATGGGGAGAGGAGGGGAATGGCTTTCCTGGGCTTCCATCACTAATTTGTCAGATATATCCTCAACTATGACACAAATTTATTCATTTGTACTTGGAAAAAAAATCTCTCATTATTGTCTGTTCCTCTTTTGACTTGTGTCTGACATGAAAGTTTTCATTGTACTAGTTGGTGACCTCAAATGAATAAACCATTTGAAATTTAAAAAAAGAGAGAAAGAATGAATCCTCATGGTACAGGTTTTCAACAATTCAACTTTTAAGTCTGGGTGCCTATTCTGTTAGCTATTAGTAGAGTTTAGGGGTGGGTCGATAATGGGGGGGTGTATTTATTTTTAAAACTGCTTTTGGCTTTAACCAAAAACAGCTGTCTTTCTAGTTTTCCCATAGAAAACTCATTGGGCGGGATAATTCTCCATGAAGAAAAAATAGACATTTCGAGTGCATTGCCTGTCTTTTAATCTAATCTTTTCCCCTTTTTGCTTGCCACCCAATAGTTGACTCACTCGTCCCCATCCTGGTCAAGAAGAGTGGTTAGTTCATTTTTCACTGATGATTTTGTAAATGCAGAACCTTTTAGGACTTACAGTGAATATAGGATAGACATGCAGTACCTCATCATCCTTTCATGACACCCCAAAGGAATGTAGGCATGGGGAGAGGGTAGATTGGTGGTCTTAGAGAGAATGAACTCTAATCATCCAAATGTGAAATATAGCCTCTTTTCCCAGTGTCCAACCTTACTTAAAAAAGAAAAACACAGGACTACAGATTTATAGCTGGAAGAAACCTTAGATGTCATCGGGTACAATTACCCTTTTTCTCTCCCATCCTATTGAAGATGAAACAATTCAGACATAGAAAGATTAAGTGACTTGCCCAGAACACAACTTGTTTTTGAGGTGGGATTTGACTCCATTTCAGACACAAGGTAAGTAAGGTTCTCCTTACGCATTGGATCTTTGCTCTTCTCCCTAGAAAATTTAGTGGGACCAGAGCCTTTCCTTTAGTCTTTAACAGGATAGATGACCTTGAAAAGTAAATGGTCTTTTTAATTTTGTTGGTGGTAGAAAAATGTTGCCATACTGAGTACCAAGTCCCAGTAGACACTATTTCCTGAGTCATATTCACTGTATTGGCAGCAAGATGATGTAGAAAGTGATTTACTAGGTGTCCCCCAACTCCAAAAAAACCCCAAACAAACAAAAAAACTTAACAAACCTAAACCCAACCCTCAAACCAAAAAAAAAAAAGTGGAGGGGAGATGGAAATGTACTCTTATTCTTGTAACAAAATACCTTTGGTTAAGATGCTTCCTAGTTATTAAAAAATAGTGTAATGAAGTGAGCTCTGAATGCAAATTCCAATAAAAGAAAATCCAGGAGAAACAAATAGACTAAGAGACTGCCTTGGCAAAAAAAAATATTAAAAATTATGTGAGGAAAAGGAAAGAACAAAGGAGGATTGTTGGGGAGTGACTGAAAATAAATGAGACTTTCAAAATGACTTGATAGGAAAGCAGTAAGAGGATTGGGAAAATGAGAGGCACAGGTTTCTTTAGAAGGGATGGAGACTGGGGAGTGGGGAGAGATTGTCTAAGGAGTGGGAGCTTGTGGGACAATGGAAGAAGCAGCAGGCACAGAAATAAAGAACATGGAAAGTTTTTAGGTTACTAAACATCCCTGAGGTACTAGAATGATTTATAGCATAGGGTAGGGAATAGAATGATGACCTTCAAATCAGAAAGACTTGGGTTCAAATCCTGGCTCAGAAACTAAGAAGCTATATAACCCAGGGGAAAATACCACCTCTCTGGTTCCTTCACCTCTCTCAGCTTCTCATCTGCAAAATGATGAAACTTAAACTAGGAGGTCTCAGAAACAGGTGGAGAAATTTCTTCTTCAGGTTGGCAGACAAATGCATCATGCATGTTATGTCTTGCCTTATTATGGCTAACTATATTCAATAGGGAGATAGTTAATTGATAGCTTATTGCACACTCACTATGTGCTAAGTGCTAGAGTTGCAAAGAAAGGCAAAAGACAATCCCTGCCCTCAAGGAGCTCATAATCCAATTGGAGAGACAACATCTAAACAGATATATATAAACAAAATCTAGCTAGAATAAATTGGAAACAGTCAGCAATGGGAAGCCTCTAGAATTAACAGACTAAGAAAGGCTTCTGGCGGAAGTTGGGATTTTAGCTCGAAAGAAATCAGGGAAATCAGGAAGGAGAAATGAGGAGGGCAGTGTTACTGGTTCAGTGTGTATATGTGTGTGTGTGTGTGTGTGTGTGTGTGTGTGTGTTTGTGTGTGTGTGTAGGGGGTATAAAGTATAAGACTAGAAACATGAGAGGAGGTAGGCTATGAAGGGCTTTTGAATATCAAATAGAGGATTTTATAGTTGATCCTGGAGGTAATAGGGAACCTTTGGTTTATTGAGTAGAGAGAGATTTAAGCGTTAGGAAAATCAGTTTGACAGTTGAATGGAGGAGGATAGATAATTAATATTGATTCTAAGACAGCAGGTAAGAGTTTTAAAAAAAATGTTAAAAGTTGTAGAGATGTCAAAAAGGATGAGATCCAAGAAAAGGCCAGTGGATTTGGGAATTAAAAGATCATTAGTAACTCTGGAGAGAGCGGATTCAGATGGATGATGAGGTTGGAATCCAGATTGTAGAGCTTAAAAAAAAAAGATTGACAGAGGAAGTGGAGGCATCTATCGAAGATGGCTTTCTCAAGGAGTTTAGCCACAAAAAAGCAGGAGAGATACAGGATGACAGTTCATGGGAATGGAAGGGCTATGAGAAGGTTTTTTGAGGAAAATGTGAGCATGTTAGTAGGCAGGCAGGCAACCAACCAGTAGACAGGGAGTAACTGAAGATAAGAGAGAGAGTGGGGACAATAGGGGTGGCAATTTGTTAGAGGAGATGGGATGGAATGGGATCACTTGTGCCATCTCTTCATTTAAGACATGAGTGAAAGAGAAGATAATGGCAGAACATATGACTGATATGAGATGAGTAGGGGAGGAGAAGAGAGAGCTTTATGAGAATGATCTCAGTTTTTTTCATTAAAATATGAGGCCAGGCTCTTAGCTAAGAGGGTGGAAGAAGAAGAAGATTAGTTATTCTGGTTCTTTTCAGTCATATCAAGTTTTTAATACATTTCTTTTCCCTTTCAAACCATTATTTGTTCTTTTTGGGTTTAGCTTATGATTTTATTTAACTTAAAATTTTATTGTATGCCATCTTGTTTTCTTTTCTCAATAATAATATAAGCACTTTGAGGGAACCTTATTTTATTCTTCTCCTGCATCCCTCACAGTATCTATAACCTGCTTAGTAGATAAACAAAAATGCTTTTCAAGTGGACAACTGAAAGGAAAAATGCATCAAAGCATTTATTAAGTGCTATTGTGGAAATCGAGAGAACCGAAAGATTAGAATAGCAAGTGGTTAATTGTGGAAATTGAGTGAGCTACACTGACTCCATCTTGTGACTCAGTTTTAGAACTAGTTCACTTTCCTTTCTATTCAATTGTGGATCTAGTCCAACTTCTGCCTCATGAGAAAACTTTATTCTTTTGTGAAAATTGGGAGAAAACCTTAAGGCATTGTTTGAACTCAGTTCTGCATGACTGTTGTTCAAAGACCCTTAACTAAGGATGTAGGTTATGCTGATCAGTCATTTCATCTTTATCAGACACATTATTTTGTGTCAGTTATTATACTAAGTGCTGGAGATACGAACACCTAAATGAAATTGTTTTTGTCCTTAAGGAGCTTATGTTCTTCTGGGAGAAGCAACATATGTAAATATATATTAGATATATACAGAATAATTTCTTGGGATTAAATGAATACCACCTTCTTTCTTCGTCAGGTCAACAGTCTTTTGGCTCAAATCGGCAATGTATTCAAAACTGGCACTTTGTTCACCCTCATTTATCTTTTCAGAATTAAGGAACAATTAAGGGGCTGAAGCAGTCTTGGTTCCAGAAAACGTGCAATCCAATTGCACGCTGGAGTTTAAAATTGTGGCTTTCAGAAATATTTGGCTACAAAATTTATTTTGTTTCTATTTACACTTTCCAATGTTGTTTCCCTCTTTTTCCTAGCTATCCTCTACCTGATGGCTTCCTCATTGCTACCCCGCCCCCTACCCCCAGCCCTTCCTATTTTCTTCTAGCTTTAAATCTCTTATCTTATGAGCTTCCTTTAGTTTCCTATCTCATTCAGCTAACAACAATAATAGCAAACATTCATATGTCATTTACACGTTTTAACTTAATGAATATTATTTCATTCCTCACAATACAACTCTGGGTGGAAAGTGTTATTATTATCCCTATTTTACAGATGAATAACCTAAGATGGGCAGAGGTCAAGTAACTTAATTAGGGTCACACAGCTAGTAAGTGTCTAAGGCTGGACTTCAACTCAGGTTTTCCTGATTTTTAAGTCCATTTCTCTACTAACTCCACTATCTAGTTCTCTCAGCTCAGTGAATAAAATACCTAACTGTAGAAAAAGCCCTCAGATTTCCTCACAGAAGGCGGCCCTTAGTCCTTAATTAAGTTTGCTTCCTGTTTTCCCTTGAGGACCAGGAGTGAAGAGTAACATTTTTCATGGCTGATTTACTGCCATGCAAACCCAAAGACCCATATCTTCTTTTAGATAGTCTCAGCTTCTCTGTGTTAATACCCTGCTCACTACCTTCTCTATATTTCTGGCTGAGTTAGGAAACAACTTTGAGAGCATCAACTACCTTAACCCTCCTTGGCCAGCTCTCTCATCAAATACTCCTGAAGTAGTGATGTTCCCCAAATGACTCATTGGAAGGGGATGATTTCAAGTTTTTGTTCTCTACCCTCTTAACCTCAAATAGCAAGAGAGATCATTTTCACGCATAAAACTATGAAGAAACTAAAAGCAGCAAACACAACCTCCTTTTTCTTTCATGTTTCAAGTTTCCTGGTTTTCAGGTTCACCTCTGGCTTTGGAGACCCACTGGCTGAAGCCCTGGGACTCAGTCACCTATTCACCTTGTCACCATCCAAAGTCTATAAATAGACTCTGTTGTAACTGGAAAATCTAGTTTTGACTTTTATGGATCAGATACTGTTTTTATTATGCACTAGTGATCTTGGAGAGCTTGGCTTTAGATAGGTAATACTTGTCATTTTAAGAAAAAGTACCATATATTCTTATGCTTTAAAAGAACAGGAATACATATTATATTTTTATTAAGAGCTTTTTCTGCAACTATTGAAATAATCATATGATTTTTTTGGATGATTGACCTTTATTAAATTAATTTAGAATAGTTTTCCATGGTTACAAATCATATGATTTTTGCTATCAATATGGTAAATTATGTTTATAGTTACCCTTATATTGAACTAGGCCTGCATTTCTGGTATAAATCCAGTCTGGTCATAGTATGATCTTTGTGATATATTGCTATGATCTCCTTGCTTATTTTACTTAAAATTTTTGCATCAATATTAATCAGGGAAATTAGTTTATAGTTTTTTTCTGTTTTGACTCACCACGGTTTTGATATCAAGATTATATGTATGTCAGAAGGAATTATGTAGTACCTCTTCTTTACCTTTAAAAAAAAAGACCCTTACTTTCTATCTCAGCATCAATACTATGTATTGGTTTTAAGGAAGAAGAAGAGCAGTAAGGGCTAGGCAATAGGAGTTTAGTGACTTGTGTGACTGTGTGACAGAGTCATACAGCTAGGAAGTGTCTGAGGCCAGATTTGAATCCAGAACCACCTGTCTCCAGGCCGAACGTTCCATCCACTGAACCACCTATGTATTCCTTTTACCTATTAAAAAAAAGTTTATGTTATATTAGAATTAACTTTTCTTCAAATATTTGGTAGATTTTGCTTGTAAATCCACCTGGTCCTGGTTTTTTTTTTTTGAGTTCATTTATGACTTGTTCAATTTTTTTCCTTCCTTCTTTCCTTCTTTTCTTCTTTCCTTCTTTCCTTCCTTCCTTCCTTCCTTCCTTCCCTTCTTCCTTCCTTCCTTCCTTCTTTCCTTCCTTCCTTCCTTCCTTCCTTCCTTCCTTCCTTCCTTCCTTCCTTCCTTCCTTCCTTCCTTCCCCTTAACTTCTGTCTTAGAATCAATGCTAAATATGGGTTCCAAAGCAGAAGAGTGGTAAGGACTAGGTAATTTGGGTGAAGTGACTTGTTCAGGGTCACATAGCTAGGAAGTGCCTGAAGCCAGGATTGAACCCAAATCCTGTCTCCAGTCCTGGCTCTATATCCACTGAACCACCTAGCTGTTCCTTCAAATTTTTTCCCCTCTAAGATATGGTTAAGTAGAATGGGACATTTTCCTTACTACTTAAGCTTAAGAAGCTTAGAAATGTCTCTGAGAACCAGCTGTTGCTTCATATTCTAGTACAAGGTTCTGCCATCTTTGGGGCAGAATAAGATGGATGCTTGGCCTAAATTTAGAGTGGGGAGTACTTATGGAGTCTGCTGAAAGGTTACAGACATTGAGAGAGAACCTTGGGTTTACTCTGTTCCCCTGGGCAAGTTCTGTAGGATATAGTTGTCAACTATGGAGTATTTCAAAAGGTCATATGGATATGAAGAGAGAGATGGAGACATGGGAGAAAGTCAAGCAAATAAGAATACTAGGATGCTAGTTCCTTAGCAACAGTCACTGTTGCCATGACACTGTTGCCATGACAATGGCATACTCCTCAGAATCTTAAAGAAGAGAAGCAGTTGGCTGGTGCATTTGATGTCATAGGGCATGTTCCAATCAGGATCTTACTCATTCTAAGGCATTCCTTAATATTATTTTGCAAGAGAGGAAGTTGACATATTTACAGCTCAGAATTACTATTCTGAGAATGACTTGCCACATAGTGAAATTATGCATTTTCTTTTGAGTGGTCCTATACAGTAGCCTTCACTATTTTAATTTTTTTGGGGGTCCAGTCCTGGGATTTTGTTGCTGTGGGTAACTTTCAGTGTTTAAACTCTCTCCACTAATGCTTATCAGCAATTCATCTGAGGTACTGTATGATGTAGTATATAGAATGCTTGTCTTGGGGTTGGGAGGGTCTGCATTATGACCTTGCCTTAGATCAGTGATTCCCAAAGTGGGCGCTATCGCCCCCTGGTGGGTGCTGCAGCTATCCAGGGAGAGCGATGATGGCCACAGGTGCATTTATCTTTCCTATTAATTGCTATTAAAATAAAAAAAAATTAATTTCCAGGGGGCTAAGTAATATTTTTTCTGGAAAGAGGGCGGTAGGCCAAAAAAGTTTGGGAACTAATACCTTAGATACTCAGTTATATGACCTGAGCAAGTCACATAGTCTCTGTGTGCCTGAGTTTCATCATATATAATATAATACATATGTATATATATATATATTCTAGATTTGATGGTCTCCAAGGTCCTTTCTAGCTCTAAATACATAATCCCAATTTATGGAGTTAGAGTATTGCTTGCGGCACAAAGTGTTTAAATGATTTGTTTGTGGTCACACAGTGTGTGTCAGAGGGTAGGACTTGAACTCTGATTTGCAGACTGGTTCTCTATCTGCCTCTCATTCTTTCTTTATCAGTGAGGAAAGAAAAGAAAAAGCCGTAATCTGCCAACTGTAAAAAATGACTAATGGCCTAGAATCAGGTCAATTTGCTCAGCCTTCTTTGGGGAGGTCATCCTGCTCCAGGTCTAATCCCCAAATCCATGCTCGTTATAAGTTTGCAGGAAGTTCAACAGACCTGCTTTGATGGAAGGGACAATTAAAGTTCAGTAGGCTTTGAGGCCACATCTTATCAAGGAAACTCAGAATGTCAAGAGGATGGTGGTGAAACCTTCAGTAACAATAGAGTATTGAGGGAGAAGGGGAGCCTTGCAAAGGGAGCATGTTGTTCCACATTCACTAATGGACTGGCAGCTGATGCCCTCTTCAAAGAGGCTTTTAGGAGGCCTACAGGTCCAAGCTGCTGCTGGCGCTAGAACATGAGTGCATTTTTAGGTTCTTTGAACATGAACTTGGCACGGAAGTGACCACTTCAGAGTTTGAAGTTCATGGCCATCAGCCAGGTATAGAGCACCAGCTTAATTCTGTAGACCTGGAGGAGTCACACATATAGTTTGGTCAACAAGAGTCTTTAGCCATCACGGATCACTCAATCTTGGGCTCCTTTACTGTTTCTTCTTTCTTCCATGCCAAGTTTCAGGATGGAAATGCCTTCTTATGAGATGGACCTGATGAAGAACTGCTATCAAGGAGGTGACCATTTGGGGTGATTAACTGAAGGGGTGGTTTTCCAGTTGACCTCTGGGGCCAACAACTTTCCTAGCTCAGTGTTCAATCTGAAAGCCTTCCAATGACTTATCAAATTAAATTTTTTATATTTAATTATTATTATTTTAAAAATCCTTACCTTCCATCTTGGAATCAATATGAAATATGGGTTCCAAGGCAGAGGCATGATAAGGGCTAGGCAATGGGGGTTAAGTGACTTGCCCAGGGTCACATAGCTAGGAAGTATTTGAGGTCAGATTTTGAACCCAGGGCCTCTCTTTTCTATGCCTGGAGCTCTATCCACTGTGCTACCTAGCTGTCTCTCCAATTTGTTTTCTAGAATCACTAGATCAATCTTTAGCCTCACTAAGCATATCAGAGTATCTGTTTTCTCACAGCCCAGTCCGTTCAACATTTTTCATTTTCACCAGTCTGATGAAGTTGAGAGAGAACCTCTTGAATTGTTTAAATTGAATTTCTCTAATTATTAGTGTGTTGGAGCATTAAAAAACTCCTTTACCTTCTGTCTTAGAATTAATACTAAATATTGATTCCAAGGCAGAAGCAGTAAGGGCTAGGCAATGGAGATCAAATGACTTGCCCAGGGTCACACAGTTTGAAGTGTCTGAGGCCAGATTTGACCCATGGACCTTCCATCTTCAGCTGAGTCACCTAGCAGCCCCGGTCTTATGATTTTTGTTCCTAGATACTTTCTCTCTTGTTGCCATTAATGATCTGGTAGATTCTGACACTGATTCTGTGCTGGTGAGACCTTTCTGATGAATCTCCTTGTCTTAGGAAATGGGTGGTGAGAAAATAGCAGTTTGTTATAATTCTTTTGTCTCATACTGATTAGCACAATCCCAACAAGAGAATGGATACCCTTCTTCTTTCATTCTAACTTCGGGCTAGTATGAAGGTTCCCCTCAGGGCAGCTAAGAGACTCAGTGAACTGAGAACCAGGCCCAGAGATGGGAGGTCCTAGGTTCAAATCTGATCTCAGACACTTTCTAGTTTTTTGACCCTGGGCAAGTCACTTAATCCTCATTGCCTAGCCTTTACCACTCTTCTGCCTTGGAACTAATACACAGTATTAATTCTAAGGTGGAAGGTAAGGGTTTAAAAAAAAAACCAACAAAAAGAGAAAATTCCTCTCAAGAGTGCAAATGAATAGTTATTAAAAAGCCTACCTGTGTAGCCTAGCCATCTTCAAAGGGAATAATAATAACAATGATAGCTAGCATTTATGTACCAATTTAAGGTTTGCAGAGTGTTCTACAAATATTATTTTATCTTCATGACAACTCTGGGAGATAGGTACTATTATTATTCTTATTTTACACATGAGGAAACTGAACCACAGATTAAGCTGCTTGTGTAGGTCACATAGCTAGTAAGTATCTAAGGCTAGATTTGAATTCAGGTCTTTTCTATTTCAAGTCTAGCACTCTCCCCACATCACAGCCTAGCTGTCTTGGGAAGTAGTGAGTTCCCCTTAGATATTTAAGCAAAGACTGGATGGTAGATTGCTTATTGGGTATACTGCAGAGAAGATTCTTTTTTTTGGGGGTTGGTTAACTGAAACACTTTCCAAATCTGAAATTTTGTGCATATAAATGCTGACTTATTTCTATACTAAACACACTTTTATAATATGAAAAATCCTTGGACTCAGTGGTGCAGTGCTCTTTCAATCCATATTCTCTCATGAATTGCTTTGCCCAAAAGAATTCTCTACTCAAGAAAGCAGAGTAGGGTGTGATGCTTTCTTACCCTTCTAATACCCTCCATAAATAACCAAGAATAACTCCACAGAACCAATGCTAAAAGCAGCAAAATAGGTAGGAGTTGGGAGTGAAGCTAAACATCCAGGGACAACTAGGGAGGAAGGTTTCTGACCCCCCTGGCCTCAGCCCCACTGCTGTAGGCCCTGGGGGCAAGACCAGTATAAACAACATCAAATCAACAAAGCAACCTCACCTAGTTTGCTGAGCTCCAGAGCTTTCATACCACTGGAATCAGCAGGTGGAGGATCCTGGGAGCTACTGTGTCTGCTGTGGCCTTGGCTTCAGAGACAGGCCTCCCCAACCAAGCCCACAGCTGGTGATTGAAGAAATGGACACCGCAGAGTCTCTGGGTGCCAGGTCTTAAGGCCACTAGCACAAGCCTCACTGCTGACAAATGGGGGACTTTGGAGGTATGAGGAACTTGGATTGGACACTTGCTCTGTCTTGGGTTATGGCAGTAAGAGAGGAGGAGTGAAGAAGGAGCACATAATTGTGATTGTGATTGCTGAGTGATTAGGACCCTATCAGCTATGGTCTCTCCCAGGAGAGGATAGTATTTGGTTGCTGCCACAGGGGGAGGCAGACTGTTTGCAGTTAACAGTGGCAGAACTATCTTCAGGCTCTGTTTGGAACACTTGAGGTCAATCATAGCCTGGAGCTTGAGTAGAGGACCCTGGAGTACATCAGACCCTGGACTATAAAAACTGGAATAATTAAATAGGACCTAGGGGAAAAAAACAAACATGAAAAAATCCTGAAAACAGAGGTAATATATCCCAGAATTCTAGCAACACTGGTATTCTTGCAAAAAACCAATAATTAAGTCTATTGGCTTAACTGCTAAAATAAAAAAAATGTGATTAAGCAAAGGGGAAAGAATCCAACTATTGATAGCAATTATGGGGGCAGAGAAGATGTTGGCTCAAATTCAGAGGACAGTGAAGTAAAAACTACTTCAAAAACAGGAGAGAAATAAAATAAATGGTTATAAGCTCCAAAAGACATTTTGAAAGAGCTTAAAAAAGACCTCAAAAAACAAATGAGAGAGGTTGAGGAAAAATTAGAAAAAAAATAATGCAAGAAAAATCAACAAAATTATGAAAGATTACTCAAATGGAGAAAGAGATCTAGAAATGCATGAGAGAAAATAATTTATTAAGAACTAGGACTGGATAAGGGGAAGCTAATTATTTCTAAGACAACAAGAAATAATAAAGTAAAATCAAAAGAATGAAATAATAGAAGAGAATATGAAACCGCTTATCACAGAAACAACTGATCTGGAAAATTGATCAAAGAGAGGCAGTATAAGAATAGTTGGACTCCCAGAAAGTTATGATAAAAAAGAATTTAGATACCATACTCCAAGAAATCAACAAAGAAAACTATCCAGAAATCCTAAAATTAGAGGTAAAATAGAAATTGAAAAAAATCAACTGACCATCATCTCAAAAAGAGCCAAAGATGAAAATGCACAAGAATATGTTCCGAAGTTAAGGAGAAAATACTAGAAACAACAAGAAAAAAAATTTAAATATTGTGGAGCTACATTCAGATTAACACAAGACAGCAGCTGCAACATTAAAAGAACATAAGATGTGAGACACTGTAATTTGAAAAGCAAAAAGAACCAAGAATAACATATATAGCGAAGTTGAGCATAATTATAAAAGGTAAAAAAATGATATTTAACAAACTAAGGGAGTTTCAACTATTCCTGGGAAAAACCCCAGAACTTGTTAGTAAATTTGATCTAGAAGAAACATACAAAGGTAATGAAAGACTAATCTTAAGCAATCTAGAAGATCAAATTGTTTGATTCCTGTATACCATCTATCGTCCCTGGGAATGGCATCATTGCCTAGATATTTTGAAGGGGTGTATATGAATAAAAGACTTGAGGTTGAGGTAAATGTAATGTAATGCACCAAAATAGTAGTAGGGTAGACTAGGAGGAGGTTGAGCAGAATTGCTCTCCTATGAAGGAGGAATGAATAAAGGAACTGCCATGGAGAAGAGGAGGAGGGGATTGAGGTCTGGTAGTAACAGAACCCTACTCTCATCAGACCTGGGATAAAGAAAGAACAACATGCACAATTAGAAGGTTAAAAATCTTCTTAATGTAAAAAGAAAAAGGAAGGAAGAGGACTGGTATAAGGGAAGCACTGAAAGTCCCCAGAGTGGACTGAGGGAATAAGAGAAGGAAGGGTGGGTTAAGAGGAGAGTAAGGAGATAAGAAAAGGGAAGGAAGAGAGGGATACCTAGAGGGGAGTACATATCAAGAGGAAGGGGGGTAAGGTGAGGGGATAAGTGAGGGACTCTTAGGAAAAGATAGGAAAGGGATTTTTAGAAGCAAACTCATAGGAAGAAGTAGGACACACTGTTGGGGGGAATAAGGAAAAGATTTTTAGAAAGGTGGAAAGAATATAAGGCAAGGAGGAAGGAAAAAGAGAGGGACCCTTCTTAAGGTGGGCCAATTTAGAAATAGGAAGGCAAGGGGAGAGGATAAGGGGGGATATTTGGGAAGGGGTGTGAATTGCGAAAGTATTGGTCAAAGAAAATTGGACATCTGAGGAGGGATATGGTGGAAGGAAAGATGGGGTTGTGGCATTGGAGGAAAAGTTCTACTGGATATAACCACGCTGAAAAGACTTGGTTTTAGAAAGAGTATGGTTCTGGCAACAGATTGTGTCTGTTGCCTAAGGACCAATCCAGTTGAATATGGCTTTGGTAATGTATGCTAACAGTGGACAAGACAGATTAAATTGGTCAAATTAAATGCTGATAGGAACATGACAAATAGGCATACAATTATATAGCTAGAATAGCTATGAATTGTTTTTAGAAAACAAAATGGAAATATATATTAAGAGCTGAAAAGCTATTCATCCTCATTAACCTAGGGATCCTAAGCTAGGATTGAGTCCCAATGGCAGAGAGGGTGTATATTATAGAGAGCTGTGTATATTTGAAAATGTTCATGGAAACTTCATTTGTAATGACAAAATAAAAATGCAATTATTGGGTTAAGTGGCTGAATAGATAATAATATTTGAATGTATGGATTTTTATGTTATTAAAATATTGGGAACAAAGAAAATAAGGGAAATATATGAAGAGATAAAAAGAGAAGAAAAGGGAATAAGAATGATATTCTGTGATTACATTAAAAAATAGCCTCAAAAACAAAGAGAAAAATATGAAAATAAAACAAATCCAAAGGGAACTCAAAAGCAGAGGATGTTTATATTGGACACAAATATAATTTACATATTTTAAAACAAATTGTAAATAATGTGGAGTTTGTGGTTTTGCACATAATTATTTTTTGCATTTGTTTATTTAAATGTTTTTTGTTGGTTGTAGTGGTTACTAAGTATATTAAAAAAAATCTCTGCTCAATGGCTAAGCTTCTGCTGATAAGCATCTTCCAATGTGACTTGGACTGGCCCTTAGACAGATTCTGAGTGTTTGTCACCTGGTCCAAATTTATTTTATTTATTTGTTTTTTAAAACCCTCACTTCCAATCTTAGAATCAGGGCTAGGCAAAGGGAGTTAAGTGAATTGCCTACAGTCACACAGCTAGAAAGTATGGAAGGCCAGATTTGAACACAGAACCTCCTGTCTCTGGTCTGCTTCTCAATCCAGTGAGCCACCTAGCTGCTTCCTCCAAAAGTTTATTTTTTTAATGAAAATTTTTTGTTATATTTTTGTTTTCTAGATTATAATATTACAAATAATTACATTTAGAAACTTACCTCCCACTATAGAATTAATACCCTGTATTGGTTCCAAGGCAGAAGAGTACAAAGGGCTAGGCCAGTGTTTCCCAAACTTTTTTGGCCTACTGCCCTCTTTCCAGAAAAAATATTACTTAGCCCCCTGGAAATTAATTTTTTAAAAAAAATTTAATAGCAATTAATAGGAAAGATAAATGCACCTGTGGCCATCACCGCTTCTCTGTATTGCTGCAACACCCACCAGGGGGCGGTAGTTCCCTCTTTGGGAATCACTGGGCTAGGCAATTGGGGTTAAATTATTTATCCAGGGTCACACAGCTATAAAGTATCTGAGGTAAGATTTTAACCCAGGACGTCCCATCTCTGGGCCTGACTCTCCATTTACTAAGTCACTTAAGTGTCTCTTGCAGATATAATTTTTTTTTAACCCTTAACTTCTGTGTATTGGCTCCTTGGTGGAAGAGTGGTAAGGGTGGGCAATGGGGGGTCAAGTGACTTGCCCAGGGTCACACAGCTGGGAAGTGTCTGAGGCTGGATTTGAACCTAGGACCTCCCGTCTCTAGGCCTGACTCTCAATCCACTGAGCTACCCAGCTGCCCCCTGTAGATATAATTTTTAACAATTGTTTTCTGATATTTTGTGATCCATATTCTTTCCCTTCCTCCCTCTCCTCCACACTCACCTGGTCCAAGTTTAAAGACTTGATAGGACCAGTCAGAAATTGTGCTTTGCTGGAACTCCTTTAGAGAAACTAGGGTCACTTCTCTGTCATCCATGATAAAGAATCAGAGAGAGTCTTTGATAGAAGCTTCTAGTTATAGTATCATAAAATGGGAAGGGATCCTAGAGATCATTGCATCCAACCCTTATGTACAGATAAGGAAACTGGATTCCAGAAAGATTAATTGTCTTTCCTAAGGCAATATACTTAAGGACCAAGCTGGGATCGGAACCCAGGTCTCTTCACTCCATTATTCTTTCCAGTATGGAATGGTACACTTCACCTCACCCCTTGGTCTCCTTGGATAAAGCCTCTAAATTAGGTGAACTTCACTTTGTTTCTATAAACACATAACTCTTCAAGGGTTTAAAATCAACAGAAAAAGAGGAGAAAACATTTTAAACAACAAATACCAAAGATTTGCAGATAACACACAAGACCTTTGTATTTTCTTTTATTTTTCCAGCTGGTGAGACACACACACACATACAGAAAGGGGGAAAGGAGGGAGGATGGGGAGTCAGAGAAAGAAGGAGGAGAAAGAGAAAGAATATCTCCCAAAGGAAGTTTTCAGAGAAAGAAATATTTGCTTTTTTTTTTTTAAATTTTTATTGTGGTTAGAGCTCCACAGTAACAAAACCCTTAAACTCTCTCGAATGTAGGATTTTCTAGCTTTCCGGTAAATTTGTGTTGCCATGGAGAGAAAGAGGCCTGGAACAAGCTAAAGGTAAAACACTGGAAACAACACCCCAGTCCTCTGCAACCCTATCAAACAGTTAATTAGAAAGACCTGCCATGTGTTTCCCATTCCTTGCAAGGGATTTGATTGCCTGTGATTTATCACCTGTTTTCTATGCAAAGCGTCAGCTCTCCTTTATTGAATGTGCTGAGGATGACTGGAGGTTGTATAAGCAGTAAAGAGAGAGAGAGGGAGAGAAAGAGATGGGGAGAGAGGAAAGGGGTTGAGTGAATAAATGCCCCTTAGCTCCTTTATTAAGCTTTCTCAGAATGAACAGTTGCTTCATGAATACTGACGAATAGTAGACAGACTTTTGAGAGGTAGTGCAGTGTGCCAGAAAGCACCAGGAAACATCGGACGACCTGGGCTATAGGTCCAATTTTGTGACTTGCCAGCTCTGTAACTGAGCTTCAGTTTTGTCTTCTATAAAATGGGGATCATCACACTTCCCCTAGATATTTCTTTTACAGGGTTGTTGTAGAAATAAAGATAGGAACTAAAACATATCGTGATACATTACAAAAACACACTGTAACCATATGCAGTCTACTAATAAGAATGGTTATTCATTTCTCTGTCATTATCACTAGGAATTTTAAGATTTTGGGAAGGGCACTGACCAGCTCAAATGTGGAAAGAAGGGACATTTGGAGGATGAAGGAACTGGAGGGTAAGGCAAATACAAAGCTGGGTCAAACTGGGAATATTTCATCTGAGGAAGAAAACTACCTTCAAGTATGTAAAGGACTATTTTATGGAGGTGTCTAGACTTATTTTTTGACCCAAGAGGACAAAACTAAGAACTGAGTGGAAGTTGTTTTGGTTTAGGTTCTATGGAAGCAGAAATTCTTAATCATTAGAGTTGTCCCAAAGTGAAATAGTGGGGCAGCTAGGTGGCGCAGTGGATAAAGCCCTGGTCCTGGAGTCAGGAACACTCACTCATCTTCCTTACTATCTGTGTGACCCTGGGCAAGTCATTTAACTCTCTTTGCCTCTTTTTCCTCATCTGTTAAATGATCTGGAAAAGGGAATGGCAAACCATTCCTCTATATTTTCCCCCAGAAAATCTTAAATGGGGTCATGAATGGTCATACACAAGGGAAATGCCTGAACAACAACAAAATAAAATAGTAGGTTTTTTTTTTTTTGTAACACGTCAGTTTATTTTGTAGAAGGGATGCTTTTTTGGGGTATAGGTTGGACACTAGATGATCTCTTGGGTTCCTTCAACCTCCAAGAATTTGTGATTCTTATCTCACATTGCTTCATTCATTGGATATATTAGAGATCTTATGGACCACTCATTAAGAACTTAATAAATATGTGTTGAATTAAAAGCCTAAAAAGTAGCAGAAGTACCCAACCACATTCATAAATTATTAGCTCTGGAAGTCACCTTTGAAACTATAAAGACTCCCAGATTCTGAACATTCAAAGAGTCTTACAAATCATGTCTCAACTCTTTGGATTTATAAATCCTCTCTAATTAGGGGCAAAAACCTAAAAAAAATTACATTCAGTCAAAGTACAGATGTTGCAGAGTTCTTTCTTGTTTGGATAAGAAGAAAGGCACTAGGAAGTAGGATGATATTATTATGTTCCTAACACTGAGAAGCAGGTGCTATTTGGGGTGGAAAGAGAAGGGAACCTGGTGGAGACAGTTTTGCCTAAGGCCAACCGTTTTATTTTTCCTTTTGTGGGAACTATGTTGAAGGATTTGTTCTTGGGAGTTGTATTTCTTCTATTCTTACTTTTATTATGCTGCCTATTAGTTTATAACCAGCCTGTGCACTGTTTTCTGAATGTAACAGGCACCATGCCTATTTTTCTCCAGGTGCTAGATATTTTTATTGGCTCATTTCACCACCAACTACAGAGCTAATAAAATGTCAGCTGGACAATTTGAATCCAGCTCTTCTGACCCTGAATCCAACTTTCTATTAGAGAATCATTTCATCCTGCCACTTAAACATCTTACTTGAAACAAGCAAGTATTTTTAAAAATAATATTTTATTTTCTCCCAGTTATATGGAGAAACAGAATTTTAACTTTTAATAAAAGTTTTGAGTTTCAAATTCTCTCCCGCTTTGTCCCCCTCCCTCCTTTCTCCCCTCCCTGAGATGGTAAGTGATCTGATATAGATTTTACATGTGCAATTATGTAAAACATTTTTCCATATTAGTTATTTTGTAGAAGAGATCTCAAACAAAAAAAAATAGTAAAAAGTGAAATATAGTATGTTTCAGTTTGCATTCAGACTCCAACATTTCTTTCTTACAGAGCATTTTTCATCACGAGTCCATAAAATTGCCTTGGATCACTTCATTGCTGAGAATAATTAGGCCATTCATGGTTGTTTGTCAAAAAAATATTGCTGTTGTGTATAATGTTTTTCTGGTTCTACCCACTTTACTTTGCATCAGTTCATATAAGTCATTGTAGGTTTTCCAAAATCATCTTGCTGAAACAACCAGGTCTTGATAATAGAAGGATAAAGAAGATATGATTAATGAATTTTCACATTTTCTTTCCTGCTTTAAGACATTGGCTTTTTAACATATTTTTATAGGTACATTGCATTTTCATATAGAGAACTATCTATTTTATATCTGTATACGTGCTCTTAAAATATTTTTTATTTATTTCTGAACTTCTTCATAGGTTGTCTTCCTATTTGAGAAAGCAGGAAAACAAAACCTGCTACAAAAAATGTTTATTCATGTAGAATACATTCCCACATTAGTCATGTTAAAAAAAATAATGCTTTAGTCTGCACTCTGAGCCCATTATTTCTCTAGCTGGAGGTGGATAGTATATTTTGATATGTGTTCTCTGGAATTATGGTTGGTCTTTGTGTTAATCAGAATACTTGTCTTTTTTCCTTTTTCAAAAAAAAAAAAGGCCCTTACCTTCCATCTTAGAATCAATACAAAGTATTGGTTCCAAGGCAGAAGAGTGGTAAGTTACAGGTAATGGGATTTAAATGACTTGCCCAGGGTCACATAGCTATGAAGTGTCTGAGGCCATATTTGAACCCAGGACCTCCCTATCTCTGGGCCTAGCCCTCTCTACTGAACCACCTAGCCATCCTTTGCCCAAGTCTCTCAAAATCATTCAAGTTCTATTCACTTCCCTTTATATCAATTCATTCAAGTCTTCCCAGCTTTCTCTGAAATCATCTCCTATATTATTTCTTATAGTATAATATTATTCCATCAGATTCATTTTCCATAACTTGCTCTTATTCTCCGAATATTGGTCACCCTTAAGTTTTCAGTTCTATATGTTTTGTAAACTGGGAATTTCTATATAAGTATAAACTATTGACATTGTTATAAGGAAGATAAATTGAAATTATTTTGCTTGAACAAAGAGGAAAGACTTGGGACCAATGGTTCTGAGGAATAAGAATTCAGATTTAAATAATGAAAAACTTTCTAAGAGAATCTTCCAGTAATGACAGAAATTGGGTGACTACTTCTCTGGGATATTAAAAACAGAATTCAAATTTTAGTTAGGCATTACATTCAATAAATTCTAAAAATTATTCTAAAGTCTCTTCCAATTTCAAGATTATAATATTTATAATTTTAATCCAACTTCCACATTTTAGAGATGAGGAAAATGAGTGTATGAGAAGTTAGATGACTTTTCTAACTCATTTTTATGACATAATTATTTGAGGCACAATAGGATCTAGGTTTCCTAAATGAGAAAGTTTATATATTTATATGTTCTTTGACTAGCACTCTATTTTTCTCTGTGTACTTTCTCCCATAGATTCAATATAATAAGACGCTTATTGGTAGTAGTTAGGTGATTCAGTGGATTAAGAACCAGGGCTTGAGATGGGAAGTTCTGGGTTCAAATTTGACCTCAGTCACTGCTTACTTGTGTGACCCAGGGCAAGACACTTAACCCTTATTGCCTAGCCTTTACCACTCTTCTGCTTTAGAACTAATACTTAGTATTTATTCTAAGATGGAAGGTTTATAAAACAAAAAATCTACGCTTAAAAAACAAGACACTTAATAAACATCTATTGTACATGGGACAGGTAATGGGAGAGATTGCAGCTAGGGGACACTGGGACCAGTGTCTGACCTTAGTCAGGGGTAAGGACCAATAGCTGCCAATTATGCTCTCATTCTATGTGCTCCACCCAACAGTAGAATATGTTTTGGGGGGTTAACTACCAAAACTCTAGCTGTCAATGAGTTGGCAACTTTTCCCTGCCTTAATTCTGCCCCTTTATGGGTGGTGTCACTTGTCTTTTACAGTTTGTTTATATATATAACCCCTAATAATATCATGGCTCAGCCCCAATCTTATGAAAACTATTCTCCTTCATTACATCATTGACTGTATGCTTCATTGATTCACTTATAAAACTTTAATCAGAATATTAGAAATAACATCATTTTATAGGGGGTGGTGGTAGGGAAAAGCACTGCTGGTGGAATTATGAACTTGTCCAAACAATTTGGAACTATGCTTAAAGGGCTATAAACTGACCCCACAATATCACTACTAGATCTGGATCTCAAAGAGATCAAAGAAAAAGGAAAAATATCTCTTAGTACAAATATATTTAAAGTAGCTTTTTCTTTGTGGTGGCAAAGAATTTGAAATTGAGTGGATACCCATCAATTGCGAAATGGCTGAACAAATTATGGTATATGAATTGTTGGAATATTATTGTGCTATGAAAAATGATGAGCAGGGAAACTTAGGAAGACTTATATGAACTGATACAAAGTGAAGAAAACCAGGAGGACATTTTATATAGTAGTAGCAATCTTATAACTATGATCAATTATGAAAGAATTGGTTATTCTGATCAATACAGTGATTCTGATCAAGACAACTTTGAAGAACATGATGAAAAATGCTTTCTGCCTCCATAAATAAAACTGGTGAGCCTTTAGAGAGGATTGAAGCAAAATTTTTTCACTTTATTTTTCTTGCTTTTTTTCTAACATGGAAATATGTTTTGCATGATTTCACACACATAATTGATAGTATATTTCTTGTCTTCTTGATGGGTATTGGAGGGGTGGGAGGGAAGGAAAGAATTCAGAATGAAAAATTACAAAAAATAATGTTAAACAAATAAAAATATATTTAAAAAAATAAAAAAATAATTTTGTGTGTGTTTGTGTATATGTGAGCATGTGCAGATCAGATGATCACCTTATATGAGAAAGTATACTACCATCTAGTAAGTAGATCCAAATCTAGCAGCTCAGTTCACTTCCCAGATAATTTTATAAGGAGCTGTTAAGACATTTATTTCCTAGTGTCTAATTTGTTGGGGTGACTCAAGAATTCAAGGAATCAGTGTTTGGTTTCTTTTGAGGTGAAATGAGTTCTTTAGGTAGATTGCTTCCAGCATTGCAGTCTTATACAAGTGACCATATTCTCTGATCCTCCATTTCTAGCTATTTGCAGGAGGCACTAATTTAATTCACAAATCTGCCCCTTTTGTGGTAGCCATGTATGGATTTTCTCCTAAGGGGCATAATAGCCTCAGTTTTAAAGTCCCCTTGCTGGGTGCCATTAAGTCCAGTCTCCCTTCATGTTAGTGCCTCTTTTAAATTGCCTACATCTTTAGGTTTTTTTTTTTAGTCATGTTCTGCAATTTTGTGGGTGGGGTATAAGCAAAAAGAAATGGCCTCTTCCCAGTTGGAGCTGATAGTCAGGTAGGGGGATATGATATGAACATAAATGGTATAATGTATTTATCATGTAAACAATACTACTAATTGCTAATGTGATTATCTGAGGGGAGAAGGTCATTACCAATGAGGAGAATCAGAGAAAACTTCCTGGAGATGGTAGCATTTGAAATGGACTTTAAATGAGAGGAATTCTATATGCAAAGAGTGAGTGGGAGTGCCTTCCATAGACTGTCATCTCCAAGGAGTATAAACTCCTTAATGTCAGGGTCTATATAAAGAGTAGGGCAGCTAGGTGGAGGAGGTGGATAGAGTGCAGGGCCTGGAATCAGGAACACTCATCTTCCTGAATTCAAATCTGTCCTCGAATATTTACTAACTAGACAAGTCACTTACCCCTGTTTGCCTCAGTTTCCTCATCTGTATAGAGGTGGAGAAAGAAATGGCAAACTACTCCAGTATTTTTGTCAAGAAAACCCCAAATGGGCAAATGACCTCAGCAAGCTAGTGCTCAATAAACCCAAAGATCCCAGTTTTGGGGACAAGAACCCACTATTTGACAAAAACTGTTGGGAAAATTGGAAAACAGTATGGGAGAGATTAGTTTTAGGTCAGCATCTCACACTATACCAAGATAAATTCAGACTGGGTAAATGACAAATATAAAGAGGGAAATTAATAAGTAAATTAGGTGAACATAGAATAGTATACCTGTCAGATCTATGGGAAAGGAAAGAATTTAAGACCAAGTAAGAGATGGAGAGCATTACAAAATGTAAAATGAATAATTCTGATTACATTAAATTAAAAAGGTTTTGTACAAACAAAAGCAATGCAACCAAAATTAGAAGGGAAGCAACAGATTGGGAAAAATTTTTTATAACAAGAAAACCCCAAATGGGGTCACAAAGAATCAGACATGACTTAAAATGACTGAATAACAAAAATATAGAGTATAAGCTATTCTAAAAAGAGAGGGAGGAAGAGGAAGATATATATGTATGTGTTCCTATTTAAATGTGTATAGGTATTTGAGATGAGGGAGGTGTAGGAAGAAAATAAACATTTATTAAGTGCCCACTGTATCCCAGGCATTATGCAAAGCACTTTAAAAATATTATCTCAATGAATCTTCATACTAATGCTAGGAGGTAAGGCACTATGTATTATCCCCATTTTCAGTTGAGGAAACTGAGGCAGTTCAAAGTTATGTGATTTGCCCAGAGTTACATACTGCTGAGTATCTGAAGATGGATTTGAATTCAGGTGTTCTTGGTGCCATGCTCAGCTCCCTCTCCGGTATATCACCTAGCTGCCTATAAAGAATAGGAAAAGGAAGTAGGGTCAGATAAATAATAGGAATCTAGAGAAACTGTGATGAGAAAGATACCATTTCTTGGGGGGTGCAATAGAAACTGGGTAGAGTACTGAATTTAGAATCAGAGGACAGGGTTCAAATCCTTCTATGATTTATTAGCTGTGTGACCTGGGGTAGGTCATTTGAGTTCTATAAAACAGGTTGGATTAGTATTGATGCCAAGCACTTACTGTAGTCCTTTGCTTGAAGTAGGTACTTAATTATTCATTCATTCATTAAAAAAATTGATTCAATACAACAAAATGTACACAGAAGAAATAGAACACTGTCTAAAAAACATAAAAATAGGTGGGTTCTCAAGTCTTTTCTAGCTGTAAGTCTATGATTCTATGATTTCATATAAAGTCTTGAGAAAAAAATTCATGACTAAATTCTAATCCTAATATTCAAGAAGTTCTTTTCCAGTTTTTTTTTCAGAAAAGGCACAGAGGAAGATAATCAATGAACAAAAATTTATAAAGCATTTTATATGCAAGGCACTGTGTTATCTGCTGAAGGTACTTAGTCAAAAGTGAAGTAGTCCTGCCTTTGTGGAGCTTCCATTCTACTGGGAGGTAGGGAAAATATTTGGGGATATTAAGTGACTAGGCTTTGGAAACTTCTAGATATTGTTCCTTTTCCTACAGCTATGTACAAATTTGAAAGCTGTCTATTTTTAAAGTCTAGAGGAGATCAGGTGCCAAAGGAAGTTAGGTAGTACCCTTCCAGAAATTAAATCTGCTCTAGTGAGTGCCATGTAAATATATGATTTTATTATTGTTTATCTTCTTGGGTTTGAATATTACTCTTTGTTTCTTGCCTTTCCCCACCCCCTTGCTCCTCCCTGCTTGGCTCTAAGCCCTTTCTTTCCCTTCCCCATGGTCTGTCTCTATCTGACTATATTTTACAGGTAGTGCAGAGCTAGGCACTATGACAGGCAGGCAGATACTTTTGTTCTCTTAGTCTGGTGAGATGAGGAAGTAGAGGTGGTCATGTGAGAGAGGGATGCAAGTATATTAGGAAATTCAGATGAAGCAATGAGCCTTCTGGCCAAATAGAATTTCTCGGACTTAATGATGTGAATCCTGGTGATTACTTAAGTGTGCAAAGTTAGGAATAGTTGACTTAATGAAAACAATTAATAGAGAGACCTCCAGGATCCCTTAAATTACCTCATTCACATACTACTCCCACTTCAGTGAAAGCTGCTGAAGTTGAAGAAGACTTGCCGAACATCAGTTACAGATTAGACTGAATAGCTCTAGTTTGCATGAGGAAAATGGGAAAGACGAAGGAAAGCAATCTAAGTTCTGAGCAAAAGAGGCAAACCTTGTCATCTGCTCGGTTCTTTTTCCACTTTCTAGAGGTACAAATATCACTATACCCAAGGCATATGGCAGGACAACAGATCTGATCATGTTGTAGACAATAAAGGGTAAAGAGGTCTTTTCTGAAATACAAACATATGCTTATAACACACATACACACACGTATGCATGTGCACGCATACATACACGCTTCATGACTTCTTTTTTGGATAGCCCCAAATTTTATAGAATTAAAGAACCTCTTGTTGAATTTTAACTCATAGGATGAATCCAAACTGCATCAGAACCACCATAGAATGTCCTAGATGACCCCCCGATGGGTGAGGGGCCAGTTTTCATCTGCTAGGCTAGGAAGAAAAATGAGCCTGCCTCAGAGTTTGTTGATAGAGTATAACACTGGCACTCGACTAGTTCAAGCCACTAGGTTTGGGCTTCTTAGCCTGGGTTCCATAAATAGATTTGGGTGAGGACAAAGTGGAGAGGGTGGTCCATGAACTTGGATGGGAAGAAATTATACCTTTATTTTCACTAATGTCTAACTAAAATTTTTCTTCAATTATGAATGTAGGCAACAACATTTAGAGGCCCTAGGAGAATAAGGGACCTGCACTAGTTCCCTTTGATAGTTAGCCCTTAGACGAAGTCAAGAGAGTGAAGTTAGAAGAATCAGAACATATATAGACTAGCTATAATATATGTATTTATGAAAAAAAACATAAAATAAGGAAGAAAAATAAGGTGAAACATGGCAGAATTGTTGGTAGGTCGAGAAGGAGAGAGACCCAAACGAATATCTTTGTAAATTTGTGAATTTGTTTGGTTCTGCTTTGTTAAAGACTAAGGGAGTGGTTTCCAAACTTTATTAGCACCCTGTTTTTTAACTAAAAAACTTGTCATGCTTCCTCCCACTTTTCATGAAAAAATCTCTGCAGATAATTTTCTTAGTTCATATTTCATTCAAATAAAATTAAGAATTTTTTATAATTTCATCTTAAAGAATATATAAATGGATGTATATAATGACAAGTAATTGCTATTCTGTATTCATTTGCCATAGTAGCCTGGATTCAGATATAGAAAGGACCTTCTAATCTAGATACATCATTTTATTATTTTTTAAATAAATTTTTATTTTTTAGAAAATTTGCCCATGGTTACATGATTCATGTCCTTACTCTCCCCTTCACTCCCCTTCACCCCCCCCCCCAGAGCTGACACGCATTTCCATTGGTTTTAACAAACAGATATATAATTTTCAAGTTGGAGAAACTGAGGCCCAGAGAAGTAAAGGGATTGAATGAAGGTCAAAAAGTAGTAATTCATCTCTAAGTATTTATCAAAGGCCTACTTTGTGCCAGGCACTGAAGATTTGAGAAGAGACAGGGCAGGGTAGGCAAGGGAGACGTCAGATCAATACTGGGTCCCCTGCTGTTGTAAGCTCCGATTTTCACCCCCAGGGAAGGTCTTGGCCTCTTCTCCTTACTTTAGCCTCCTTACTGAGGACAACCTGGGGATCATGGATGTAGCCACCCACAGCTGAAAAGAAGGAAGAATTGGTCACTCATTCTCTGCTACCTGTGCCAGGGACCACCTACTAATGGCACGTGAAAGCTCCTCCTCAATCCCCAACATATGAAGGAAATTCATTGTTTTAGTCTCACTTTTGATTTTGATTTCTATTTTAAAAAGTAAACTGATTTGTGTAGAAGTTGTTCTTGAAAATATCCAATTATTGGTCATTGTTTTCTGACTCCTAGAATGAGTCCTATTCCCCTCCCACCATCTTATTTTGGAAAACACTGGGCTAATGGGTTACAATAAGATTTTATTTCTTATTTTGTATAATTACCTGAAATATTTATAAAACACTTATCACAGTGCCATTAATAAACGCTTTTCCCCTTCCCCCTTTCCTTGTCGATGGGTTTTTAAGTTTATAATTTAAAACTTTAAAAAACATATCTTAAAAAGAAAAAAACTTATTTTTTACCTTAGAATCAATACTATGTATTGGTTCCAAGGCAGAAGAGTGGTAAGCTACAGGCAAGGGGGGTTAAGTGACTTGCCCAGGGTCACACAGCTAGGGAGTATTTGAGTCCAGATTTCAATCTATCACCTCCTATCTCAAAGCCTGGCTCTCAATCCACTGAATTACCCAGCTTCCCCTTAAAAACACATCTTGAAAAGGTATTTTACAAATGTCTGTAGATAATTTTGAGATTAACAAAATGCAAGTCAATTAAAAAGCTACATATATGTGTGCATACATATGTACATGTTTATAGAGTATTATATATACACACATATATCTGAAGCAGCTAGACATGAGGTTGCAGAGGTAAACAGAGCCCATGCCAATGAAGTCTAACATTGGGTAATACACCTGTGTAGGTTTGGGGACAACTCTCAACTGGTAACCCATCTGGGAAACTTGTAACCAAACTGAAAAGCTAAAATGGGTGAAAGCTGTTTTATTGCTCAGACATTCTTCAGCCCCTACCCAGCACGATGAAGCTTATTCTTTATTTGCTTTAGTCCAGGAGTGTGATTGTTATACTTTCTTGCTTATGGGAAACAAAACAGGCTCCTTGCTGACCCCTCTCCTGTTCCTTAGCCAGTGTTGAAAAGAGAGTGTCTCCTGTCTCTTTAAAGGGGTAGATGTCTATTCACTGCTGGCAATAATCCCACAAATAGGGATTTTGGCAGCCACCAAGTGTTCCATTTGTCAGCACATGGAGAAGCATAAGAAGGCAAAGGGATACAGACAGGAAACAAAAGACACAAGCCCTGGCCACTTTTGGCCAACAGCCTACAAGGGTAGATCCCTGTATTTATCTTTGGCTCTTCCTCCAGGAACTCAAAAGGAAGGGGAATGGGGCCAGTGGGAAGAGGCCTGGGGTTCTGTTGGAATTAGGGGGCTTTGAGCTAAACCACTTTGGCAGACAGAGAGAACAGTGTTTAGGTAGTCCCAGCCTTCCAAATCTTATCAACACACCAGACGGTTCCTGATAGGCTCTCAGGGGCTCATTAGTTGTGATTGCCACCATCTTGTAACAGAGTCCCCCCTTGAAGTCAGAGGAAGGAGAATAGGCAATCAGGTACCCTGGCATCAGATGAACCATGCCCGATCTTGTCCACCACCCCACTTCTGCTCCTCAGAAGTCTCAAATACCCTATTCAAAATGTCCCCAAACTGGTGAATTCTTGGACAAAATCTGGTCATTTCCAGAGTCTGTCATCTCTATGGCATCAGTCACCCATAGGTAGTACATATGTCTAATATTACATATTACATTAAGACTTTGGGGACATCCCATTTATCTTCACATGTATATGTGCGTACATGCACATGCATGTGTGTATATGAAAGATGATCACCAACCACCTTTTCTCCATTTCAATTTAGGCTCGAAAAATAGAAAATGAATTTCAGTTGCAGCATGGAGGATAAAGATAGGTTCTTATGAAGAACTTTCTTATAAGGATTGTGATAATATATTTTTATTGCCAGAGGTTGTAGAATATCTTTCAGAAGAGAACTGGGGGGAGTCTATTTTCTTTGCAAACGTAAAAGAAGACTGGCCAATGGTGTTCCAGGCCTTTGAGCAAATTCAGGTGATAGCCTATATAAACTCTGAGGTTTCTTATCCTCCTTCCTACTCTCCCTATGTTCCCAAAGGAAAATTAGCTACAAATTCTCATGTTAGAGGTACTCTAGAGGGACAATGAGGTTCTTTTAATAATATAAGTCTGAGCCCCCATTCATGGTGATTCCTCTCAACATTTATCATTAGTGACTACAGTCCTAATATAATTTGCCAGAAGCAGTTAATATCTCTACAGAATCATCAGTATCAGTGATTAACATCCCGCTTATCAGTTTAACCAGTTGATATCTCCTTGATATCATTCATAAATAATTAACATAGATTAGCTTTCTATAAAAGAATATATGCTGTGAAAATATAGCAAGAACCAAAGCACAAAATATATCTCTCTTAAATATCCACTTGGGCACAATTTCCTTTCTACATCTCACTTCTTGGAAAGAGTACGTTCAGACTTAGAGTGATGGCTATAAACATTCTTCTAATTAATGAGTTCTCTCCTAGGTGCAGCATAGCCTATGGACAAGTTGCTACCTTACCTTAATGGGTTGATCCACTGTAAGGCTGAGTCAAACAAGTCGTTCTTCAGGGGGCCGGCTCCTTTTTTGCAACTAGGCTGCAGAACTCTGCTGGCTTGTTAGCTACATGACTCTGAGAAAGTCCCTTTACCCTGTTTGCCTCAGTTTCTTTCCCTGTAAAATGAGCTGAATAAGTAAATGGCCAACCATTCCAGTATCTTTGCCAAGAAAACCCCAGATAGGGTCATGAAGAGTCAGACATGACTGAAATGACTGAATAACAACACTGCACCTCTACTGGCTCTTCTGAGTTTTTGAGATCTCTCAAGACCCTGTACCAAAGGAAAGAAGACATAAACAGGAATGAGCCCTTTCCCCTACACAGACTTGCCTAAGAGGTCATGTGCTCATAAAAGTATGTGTGTGGGGGGCTGTTGGGGAGAGCGAGGACATTCCCTTCATCTCTGACATACAGCCGCCCTTCAGGGCTAAAGAGTCATCCTTGCACTTCTAGACCAGAAGTTAGGAAGAAGAAGTCTAGCTCCTCTGGTAGAACCTTTTGTAGACACTCAGTTATAGCTCAGCAGCTAGTTAAAAGGCTAGATAGGAAACAGTCACAGAATACTTTCACCTGCTCTGAATAAAGGTCCGAGCTCTCTATTACATAGCAACATGCACTTCTAGAAACAGACTCTCACCAGCACTCCTCATCAAGGTTCATGTTCAAAGGACTCCTATCAGGTGGACCCCCATGAACAAAGTACTATATACCATGTGAAATGTAATAAATGTTAAGCTTTCAGAATCATAGGATAGAGAAGTCTTAAAGGAGAGAAAAGGAGGAAGAAAGAGACAAAGGAAGAGACACGAGAGAGTCTGGGATGTGTGTGGGAAATGAAACAGAAAAAAAGATCACCCTAAAATTTAGTAAGTATTATGACTTTGCCTCCTTTCCAGACTCCTGTCAGAAGCTTCACTGGGGAGAAGGAAGTAGAAAAGTTCACTCTAGAGAGTGAACTGAGAGAGAATTTGACTTTGTGGCCAAATTTTCTAAGTCACAAGGGCGAGGCTGCCTTTTTCCACTGGGTCAGGTTGGCAAATATCAGCCAGGAACTGGAAGTTTTTGGCTTCAAGAGAAAAAGAAGAGAAAGAAAAAAAAAATTCATCTCCTTAAGGAAGATGTCAAATGGATGTGATTTCCCCCAAATGGCAGAGTTTAGAAAGTTGGACCAATCCCTTCCCCTCACAAAAAAGCCTAACAAATAATCCAATAATCCACCAAACAAATAATTTTGATCTAGTTACTAGGGACAGCCCTTGATGCTAGGCTCTCCCTCCTTAATTCTAGATTCTTCACCCAGGTGTCCAAAGAAGTGAAGGTTGCCAGGGATCACAGAGAACAATGAGCGCCTCTCTCTTTTCTCCTCTCCCTTCCATTCCCTTTGTCTTAAGTCTGGGTTAGTGGGGGTAGGAGTGCTCCTCAGTGCTAGGGATGGGAAACTGAGATGGCTTTCATTCCTGACTCCCACGTCCCTATTATTCTTTTTTTTTCTTTCCCTTTCTGTTGGGACTCTGGGTGACTCCAGGTCCCAGGCTGGCATTTCTGGCCTCTTCTGAAACTCTCTGGGCTGTTCTAATAAATAATATTACTGTTATGTAAGCAACATAAATCAGGCCAGGAACATGAAGCCCAGGGAAAAAGTACATACTATGTTTTCATTTCTCCCTTCATGTTGGCAAAAGCTTGCTGTTCCCAAACCTCTTGGGGCAGAAATCAAGTCTGTTTGAGATGGTTGGCAGGAGGGAGGGGGATGCTTTTTCTGACTGGACATTATCATAGTAGCTGTTCCAGATGCCCCATTGGTTACACTGAAATGCCACCGTGGGAAAGTACAGGATGTGGTGGGCTGAGGGTTTGGTGTGGAATAGCTGTGATTCCAGGCCTAGAAACCTGTTTTCAAAAACCTTTCAGTCAGGACAGGGTATTGTTAAAGAAAAGTAATCAGACTTTTGGTGCAATATAATGTCATTAGTTCTAAATATATATAGACACCTGCACCGACTAAGTTCACTACAAATTCATGTTTTATAAACAGAGTCTATTAGGCTCTCACTGCTATGCAGCAAACCATTTATTGTTGATTGACTCTTTGTCAGTGAATTTTTCCCCAAGCCTTTCTTCTCTCTATAAGCCCCTAATTGTACCCTTAGTCCACTAAATTAAAAGTGTAAATTAAGAGGCTTTTCCAAGAAAAAATGCAAGTTTGTTCCAACACTCTTGTCTAATAAAGGTTGCCTATTAAGCAACAGTTAGAAAGGTTTGTTTTTTTCCAATATTTTCTTAACTATACATGCTAGAGACATGGACCAGTTTTCATTTATCCTTTCTTTTTTTCATCCTCTATGTTAAAACCCTGAATCTTGACCTTTCTTTCAAATGTAAGTCACATTTATTTCTTTCCCCTCTCACTATGCTAGTGTAGACTCCTATCAACTTTGACTTAACATTACTTGGACAATTTCCCATTTTCTTTTCCTCTAGACCCAATCTCTGAAAATCTATTGTGCAAATAGCTATCAGAATAATCGACACAGAGCATCACTTTAAAAATGTGAATCCTTTGCTCCTGCTCCTACAATAGTTGTTTCCCTGCTAAAAGCTGACCTCGAAATCTCTTAGCAGATGACCTGGCAAAAATGGCAAACCAGTCTCTTTGGCATGGAGGCCAAACTCTTCTTTGCTCCCATTTTGAGAACCTCTTTTGCTTATGAGTCAGTAACCAAGGAATAAGCTCAACTTCTTTGTCTCAAAAGGCTACCAATTTGTGGCCTACAGGATAACGTCCAAATGTTTAAAGCTGACATTTGGAGATCTCTATAATCTAAATCCTGTATTATTGCCCCAAAATTATTTCCCACTCTTCTATGTGAACTTAATCTAATTAGACCGTTTCATTTTCTGAACATATAGGTTCTTTTCCAGCCAATGGCCAAATGCCTCCCTTCCAATCCCCCATTTAACAGGGTTAGATGATTTGTCTAGTATGTGTCTGAGGCCAGATTTGGATGCATGAAGATGAGTCTTCCTGATTTTAGGCTCAACACTCTATCCACTGAGTCATCTAGCTGCCCTACTAGATGTGTGATCCTGGGCACTTAATCCTGTTTACTTCAGTTTCTTCATCTGTAAAATGACCTGTAGAAGGAAATGTCAAACCACTCCAGTATCTTGGTCAAGGGAACCCCAAGTGAGGTCACAAAGAGCCAAACACAGTTGAAAAGTGACTGAACAACAACAAAAAAAGAAACTATATTTCTTTGCATTTTATTCTCCCTTAAGCTACTATGCTGAGAACAGTGTGATAAAGTAGAAAGGAGAATGGGCTTGGAATCAGAAGACATAGGTTCAAATCTCATCTAAATTTTGTATTTCACCCAAGTCTTTTACGGTGGGGGAAAGACTAAAGCATGTGCTCATCTAGGTGAACCAGAGTCAGAATCTCTAGGCCTTTGTTACATTTTCTGATTTGAGTTTATATCACTGAACGTAGGTGACTGAATAGTAATTCTGAGATAGATGTTTTCAGCTTTGAAAGCAAACTTGTGAGTATAAACATTTGGAAGCTCCTGGGCTCATCAGCAAATGCAGGCTTCAATACGAAGTATTCCCTGTAGCTACTCCAAAGCTTCTCAGAGGAGAATATAACCATTGCCAGGAGGATAAATCCAAGCCTTGGGCAGATACATGGACTTTGCAGAAATTGTTTGGGTGGTACACAGCCAAGGAGAAGGTTGCTATTTAACAGTATCATGGAATGTGCCATGTTTTTAATGTTTAAATATCAACTTTCTAGAAAAGTACAATAATTGACTAAATTTGTGAAAATGACGACAATGGCTCAGTAATGATCTTTGTGGTTCTCCCCTTTAAAGCCCCCACCATTTTGCTCCTTCTCATTTATTGATCCTAGTTTTAGGTATTTCCTTTGAAGTAGAGGAAATAAATAGCTATTCAATACTTCATCTATCGTGTATATTTGAGTACATTTCTGCTTTCGAGGAAATTCTAGACATGAGTCAAACCTAAGTTTTAAATGAATTTTCCTGCAATTCTATTGGAGAATATAGTAAAAAAAAAAAGAGAAATAATGTATTCCTTATCTTTAGAGGCTAGGCTCCTTTAGGACTGAACTTGGTATATATGAGCCCAAAGTTCCTTGGGTGAAGGCACACCAGTACCCATGGGCCAGCAGTTGGTTTATTATAGAAATATGAAAAGAAAACTAGAAATAAATGGAAAACTTCCCTCTGGCTCAGTTTCTTCACCTGTAAAGTGTGAATAATTTAGAGGTCGTTTTTTGCTTTAGACAAAATTATTCCTTGTTCATTCATTTATTCAATAACCCTTTATGATATTCTATGTGCAAAGCTCAGTGCTAGTTGTTCATGGAGAAACAAAGATAAATAATTTTCTGGGCCTCAGAGAATTCAAAATCTAAGAGAGAGGATAAAATAGGTTTACAGATGAATGTTATTTAAAATAGCATATCCATAAACTGTTTGGCATCTACTTCCAAGGTCTAACAGGGCTTTGGTAGAGAATCAGGAAGAGGACCGCCTTCTAAAAAACAGTTAGAGACAGTTAACTAATGAGAGAGCTGGAGAATACCAGAGGGAGGGAGGCCTTTTCTAAATTCTCCTTGTTTCTCTGTGGGAAGGTATAATGTGAAGAATAGGTATTATACAAACTTCTGTGGCTCTAACCTGTTGCCTCAGAGAAAGAGGAAGAATTTCCTTAGCACTGACAGAAGCCAGCTGTGTGTTGAGGCACCTGATGGGGCAATCTTCTTTGGTTTCTGTGCATGAGTGAGCTCAGGCTCAGATGTTCTCGATTTTATGACTTTTGCATTGGGTCCAGGAACTCAACAATTTCTGTCCTTGCCAGCATGAGTCCTGGTTCTTGGGATCACTACCAAATGTAATAACAGCCTTCTTTCTGACAGGCAGTTGTCATCACCCTAAGGGCCACGGTCCTGCTTAGCTTGCTATCAGAAAACCAGACTATTCCAGAGAAAGATGAGCTAGTAAATTAGGGATCTGAGGGTTGAGAGGGAAAGGTAATTTGCATACCCTAGCTGTCCTCCCTTTCATTGTGATCACTCAGGCATTATTATTCCTCATTAATGCATGGTCTACTGAAATGACTCTGGATTGATAGTTAAAGAGTCATAGAATCTAGGTGTCCATGAACTATTTGGGTGATGGAGAACAAGCCACTTAATTTCTCTCTGTCTCAGTTTCTTCATCTGTTAAATGTGAATAATAATAGCTGCCTCCTCTACTACTTCACAGGATTGTTGTGAGACTCAAATAAATAAAATTACACTTAAAAATGTCAAAACATTATAGGAAGGCACAATATAACATTTGTCATGACCGTACACTCTCTGTTAGGGCCATGTAGACATGAGTCTTGGGGGAACATCTTATAGAGATGCTCCTTGAGCCAAAGCAAGGTTGTGCACTGTAGCTTTCAGGACCTAGCAATGGTCATCTCTGGAATGCCTACCTAGTAATGTGAATCTAAAAAGTAGCATGCACTTGTCCTTGTCACTCTGGTGAAATGTCTGACTTTTAGATATTTTTGGGAAGGATACTATAGTCCAGACTGAGCACTGGACATCATATAAAGTGACTTTTCTGGCAAACTCTTCAATAGTTGCCCATCGTCTATTGATAAGTTCAGATTCTTTCACCTGACATTTAAGGCTCTCTATAAGCCAATACACCCTACCTTAGCAATCTTTTCTTTCACACATTCTACATTCTGGCCAGTATAGGCTCATATAGTTTCTTTGGTTTTACCTCTGCTTGGTGCATGACTTTTTCCATGATTGGAATATTACCCCTCCTTCCCAACTCCATCTCTTTTCTTCCCATTGTAATTCCATCCATCTTATAAACCCTATATTATAAAAAGAAAAAAAAACACAGGAAAGGAAATGGATTAAAAAAGCTATATTGAAGAAAAAAAGGATCAAAGAAAGTATAGGACCACTGTTTGGGTTGGATGGGATGATGATAATGGAGAGCAGAGGGAGGGCAGTCCCACTTTGCCTTTTGTTTCCTCTGCCAAAGAGAGGAATCTTTAGACTAGAAAGGACCCATCAAAAATGACTAATAGGGAAAAGATAGTCAGCATATGTAGGGTGATATTTAGTTGCTTTTGATGAATTCAAGTCACTTGGCCCAGAATGACCTCCCAGGTTATTTAAAGAATTGGCTTATATGATTGCTGAGCCATTTTCAGTGATCTTTGAGAGACTGTGGTGAAAAAAGCTGACAAAGACCTGAAGAGGGGTAAGTATTGTCCTAATTTTTTAAGAAAGAGGAAAAGAATGGCACCTGCAAACTCCATTAGTAAACAAATTCAATTTATAACAACCTTCTAAAACATATTATTAAAGGAATGGTTAGTGAGTATCCATAAAAGGAAGCAAAAATCACAAAAAATCATTATGACTTTATTAAAAAAAATTGTGCCAGTTTAATCTAATTATTGACAAGTTTTCTAGACTAGTAGATAAGAAGAATGCTATACAAATAGTTAGCCTCACTTTTAGTAAAGCATTTTACAAGACAAAGTAGTTACTTGAGTTCAGAACTGTGTCAATGGTTAGACCCAAAGAACACTATCTAACGGTTCAATGTTTGCTTGGAAGGTGGTTCATGGAGTGCTCCAGGGGTTTATGTTTGGTCTGGGGAAATTAAAAAAAAACAACAACACTTTACTTTCTTAATAACAACTCTACGATAGAAGGATAAGGACTAGGCAAATGGGGTAAAGTGACTTGCCCAGGGTCACACAGTTATTAAGCATCTGAGACCAAATTTGAACCTCCTAACTTTAAGCCTGGTGCTTTATCAACTGTGCCACCTAGCTGCCCCAGGTCCTGGGATATTTCACATTGATATTAATGATATAAATGAAAGCAAAAATGGCAAGCTCACTAAATTTGCAAATGATACAAAGCTAGGAGTGTAAGCTAACCAATTGAATGACAGAGTCATCATTGAAGACATTGGGTTTAAATTAAGGTGACTATAAGGAGATTAAATTTTATAAATTTTACATGAGTTCAAAAAATAAACCTCACCAGTATAAGATAGAGTGTGGTTAGAGATCAGCTTATCTGAAAACAAAAATTCAGGAGTTTTATTGGACTGTAAGCTCAGTATGAGTCAATAATAAAGTTTGGCAGTACAAAAAAAATGAATGTAATCTTAGGTTGCTTTAATGGAAGCTTAGTGTCCAAGACTAGAGAGGTGATGCTTCTTCTGCATTCTACCATGATTAGACCACAATTGGTATAATTTGGTCACTTCTTCTGCAACATGTTTACGAAGGACTTTGATAAACTGATGAGCATCCATAAGAGGTAGGATGGAACAGTAAAGGGCCCAACATTTATGTTCTTTGAGGAATTGGAGATGTTTGTTTTTGGCAAGAGGAGACTTGAAGGGAAGGCATGAAAACTTCATTTGAGATGTGTAAGGGGAAAAAAGGGGTTTTGGGGGTTCAATATATTAAAAGATGGTCACCAGAGGATTGAACTATTATCAATCCTCAATTAAGAATAACTTCAAGTCAAAATTGACTTTTATGGAAGTTTATTTACAATTAAGAAGAGAGAGAGGAAATAAGGAAATAAGAATCTAACCCAGCAGGTAATTTACTACCTCTAATTAATCCTCTAATTAATCCAGGTAGATCTTAACCCTCAGCCAGAGTCAGAGGGCCAGAGGCTCAGAGGTGAATGAAGCAAAAAAAAAAAAAAAAAAAAAGGAGTTTCTTAAGAGAAGTTCAAGAAGATTCAGTCTTTAAACTCACCAGGTAGAATTCAAAAGAAGATATTTAAAGTAGTCTTACCAGGGTCTCAGTGTTCCAACACTCCTCCACCAACCAGAAGAGGTCCATCATCAGATGCCCTTTTCAACCGAAGACCTCTCACTCACTCAACTCCCTCTTTTTAAAGGGGTCACATATGCTTCACTTCCTGAGCCTTCCCCTAGCTTGTGTGTCCAATCACAATAGACGCTTTCTCATAGACCGCCTAGGGGGCAGTCAGTTAATTCTGATTCATCACCCACTCTAGGACCTCCCAGAATTAGAGGTGTTCTCACCTTTGGTGATTAAATCTAAAGATGGGCAGTGTAGACTCAATCCAATTATCACAGATATTAGGTGGAGGAGGAGGGGATGGATTTATTCTCTTGTCAAGAGGGGAGAACTAGGAAGAATGGGTGCAGGTTGCAGAAAGGTACATTTAGATGATATGAGGAAACAATTGGGTTAATCAAAAATTAGAATGAGCTGCCTCAAGAGTTAAGGGTATCTTATGGAATATTCTACATAGTATACTTATAGGGTATCCGAGAGAGGCCATTTTTTTCCCCAGACATGGATTAGATGGCATTTGAGGTTTCTTCCAACTCTATTGTACTGCTATTCTATGAAATGTTACTTCTACCTCTTCTGCTTCCTACAGTTAACAATAATTCTTTTCTCCTTAGACCTTACCTTTCATTTTGTTTGTAAGTGTTCTCTTTTGTTTTATGATTATTTGTCTCTCTTACACTTCTACTGGATAGTAAGTTTTATAAAATCTAGAACTAAGTTTTAATTATCTTCTCTAATAGAAGGATCAAAGAAGAAATTGAGTTCAATTTATGTAGTTCACTGAAGTAAACTGCATTGAAACCAAACATTCTCCTGGATTCTGATATAAATCTTATCTTACTTCAAGGCCCAGGTCAATTCTTATTTCATGGAATTAATATAGTTTCAGAGTTAGAAAGGATTTCAGAAGCCATCTAATGTTAATACTACTCTTCCTCCTCCAAGATAATAGCTTACATTTATATAGCTCTTTAAGGTTGGCAAAGTACTTTACACGTGTTAATTCATTTGATCCTGATGACAACCCTGGCTGGAAGGTGCATTTATAATTCCTATTTTACAGATGAGGAAATCAAGGCTGCAAGAGGTTATAGCTTACCTAAAGTCACACAGTTAGTTATTCTCTGAGGTAAGATTTGTACTCGGGTCTTCCTGATTCAGTTCTGTACTCTATTCACTGCCCTACCTAGCTCCTGTGTCAAATATATACAGGAACAAGATTCCTTGCTCCAACATCCTCATCAAATGGTCATCCAATCTCTGCAGGGGCGACCTCCTGGAAAGTTAGGAAATGTCCTTCATGAATCCTTCCCTGGCTCTTCCTACTCTCATTGACTTCTCTCCTTCTGAGCTCAAGTACTGCTTAGAGCTAGGACCACAAAATTCTGCATTTAATTACATTCTGCTTTGCTTTGTTTATGAGTTGTTTTATGTGTGTTGGTCTTGTCTTCCCAAAAATGTGGCAAGATCTTTAAGAGTAGGGATTGTATCTTAGACTTCTCTGGGTTGCCCTGATAAGACCTACCACAGTGCAGAGGACATGCTCATTAGTTATATCTCAGCCAGTTGAAATAGGCTGGATCTATTAATCCCCAATTTATGACCAGATTGGATAGAGATTCTGAGTACGTAGTACAGTCCAGAAAGCCTTTCAGGGTTTGATTTAACCAGCTGTTGTTTGTGCCATGATGGTGCTGAAGTTTTGCAACTATATGAGTGTGTGGTCTTTCATTGAAGGAAGGTGTCCAGGCCAGCCATCTCCTCACTTCCCACAAATTTATACTTCTCTGGACTTCTCTATCTTGTCCCAGAAGCCTCTTTATCTTGGAAGATCACTTCAGCAAATTTACAAAAACACCTAGGAAGTACTCTCTGTGCTTGGGACCCTTCCCTCTAAAGTTATAATAAAGTTAAAAATAAACATTTATTAAACACCTACTAAGTATGAGGCATCTATTGCATAGTATGAGTATCCTTGTTTGTCACACAGGAGACAAGTTTGAGCCAGGAGGCAGCTAGGTGGCTTAGTGGATAGAGTACTGGACCTGGAGTCAGAAAATCCTGAGTTTAGATCCAGCTCAGATACTTACTATTTGTGTGACCCTGGACAAGTCATCTAATTTATGTTTGCTTTAATTCATTGGAGACAGAAATGGCAAACCACTTCAGTATTTTTGCAGAGAAAATCCCATGGACAGCATTAGCATTCATGACTATGGAGTCATGAAGAGTCTGACATAGCTAAACAATTGAACAACAATGTGCTAGGCATTATTTTAAGATCTGAGGATACAAAAAGAGGCAAAAAAAACCACTCTCTGCTTTCAAGGAGCTCACAATCTAATGGGGGACACAACAAACAAACATATGTACCACTAAGCTATGTACAGGATAAATAGTAAATAATTAAGAGAAGGAAGACTAGACTTAAGAGAGGTTGTGAACAGCTTCTGTAGAAGACATGAAGAGGGAGAGCATTCCAGGCATGGGGGACAGCAAATAAAAATGCCTAGAGTTAAGAGGTGAGGTGCCTTATATGAATAAGAGCAAGGAGGCCAGTGTCACTGAATCAAAAAATGTGAGGTCAGATGAAGTTTATGTGAAAATTTGTTATTAAATGTATTTGGTTTAAAAAGTGAAAGACAAAAAAAGAAAAAGAATATGAAGAAGGGAATAAGATGTAAGAAGACTAGAAATGTAGGTGGGGATTAGGCTATAGAAGGCTTTGCACACTAATCATGATTTTGCATTTGATACTGGAGGCAAAAGGAAACCACTGGAGTTTATTGGTTCGGAGGATGACATGAACAGCTGAACTTTAGGAAAATCACTTTAGAGGCTGAGTGGAGGATGGACTGGAGTAGGGAGAGACCTGGGGCAGGCAAATTTACCAGCAGACCATTAGAATAATCCAGGGGGAGTACCAGAGTGGTGGCAGTATCAGAGGAATGAAGGAGGCATATTATTTGAGTAATGCTGTAAAGGTGAAATCTGCAGGCCTTGCCAATAGTTGGGCATGGGGGGAGGGAGTAAGAGACAGTGAGGAGTCCAAGACATCTCTTAGGTTGGGAACCTGAGGGATTGAGAGGATCACATTGCCTTCTGCAGTAATAGGGAAGGTAGAAGTAGGGAAAGTTCAGGGGAAAGATAATGAGTTAGATTTTGAACATGTTGAGTTTACAATGTCTCTATACATCAAGATATCTGGAGGGTAGAGAGCTCCCCCCAGAACTTCCATAAAAGGAGGGTACCCAGGTCAAACATCTCTTCATTTTCCACCAGGCTGCATTCCTCTGGACTTTTCTATCAGGCTCCTGTGTCAAGTACCTTGCTTCCCCCATCACCCAAACCTTTTCAGCATCCTTTTCTTTTTTGTCTTCTCCACTAAAAGATAATCCACTTTAGGGAAAGGACTATCTTTCTTCTGGTTTATATTTATCTAGGATTTAGCATAATGCCTGGCACATAGTAAATGCTTAATAATGTTTGCTGACTGATTGATTGCCTATGTAAATAGAAGGAAGGAAAGAGGATACACAGGAAATCTGTTCTTCAAGGGATCCCAATATGCTATCTTCCAAACTTACTCCAAGGTGTCTGACAAAGGTGTATATGGAGAAAGTCCAATAATGGCCTTGGAATTTACCAAATACTTTCCTCATAATACCTTCGTGAAGTAGTTAATGTAAGTATCATTATCTCTATTTTGCTAATGGCTTATTTTATTGATGAAGTCCAGAGAGATGAAACAACTTATGATCAGAAGATTTAGAGTTGGAAGAGATCTTGGAGATAGTTTATTCTGAAATTTTAATTTTACAGGTTAGGAAATAGGTCCCGAGATGAGAAGTAACTTGTCCAAGGTCACAGAGGTAGTAAGTGGCAGAACTTGAGATTGGAAACCTGGTCCTTTGACTTTAAAGCTAGTCTTCTTTTCAAGATTAGGCAGCTAATTAATGTTAGAGTCAAGACATATAAGTTGGTCATGTCCCAAGGCCTCTCAAAACTAACTTGTTGGTTGAAAGGTTTACATACTAAAGGACTGTAGAAAGAAGTTTACCAGAAATGTCCTTCTAGGGCTCAGGTTGTCATGGAGAAAGATCAACCTCTGCTTTCCCCAGGATCCATCTCAATTCTAGAGTCATCCACAGGCTACCATATGGCCCTGTGCTTGGCAGGTAAGAAGCTGTGTAGGTGTCCAAAAGGATGAAGGTGGGAATATGGTGGCCTCCAGTCAATCTTCCTCAGCAGAAAATTGTTGAAAGGGGAGGCAGGGGGTAAGGAGGAGACTGGAGAAGGAGCATGCAGCATTGTACACAGATCTCAGACAGGGGGAGAGAGCAGGGCGGGGAGGGGAAAGAAAAAGAGGGGAAGAGAGAGGGAAAAGGAGGTAAGAAGGGAGGGAGAGAGAAAGAGAGGGGGGAGAGAGACAGAGACAGAGTCTAAGTCAGAAAGAGAGAGGGAGAGAAGGAGGGAGGGAGAGACTTGAGCAGAACCAGATGGTACAGTATCAATTGCACAAATGATGACTGATTCCCTCAGTGCCAGAATGCAAGACTGGAGAGTGAAGGAAGGAATGAGATTCCTGAACTAGAGGAGTTCTCAAACAGCCTCAGGGAAGGATGGACTCAGAGGTAGACTAGGCTTTAGCCTGGGGGGAATTCTGCTTTTCTTTGTTCTTTGTTATTGATGTGTGTGGGAGAAGCAAAGGCACAATTAGGATTCTGGGAACTTTCCCCCCACTAGTTCTAGCTATAGGTAAGTTACATTAGATGAGTCAACTTTCATCTATGAAGGGGGAGAAGGTGTATTGTACTAGATGATTGCAAGACCATAGGATCCCATAAGATCATAGATATAAATCCAGAAGGGATCACAGACACCATCTAGTCCAGTCCTCTCATTTTACATTGACTATCTTGGCTTCCCCAACTGGGAAGACCAGATTAAGTTAGATTTTACTCTTCTGTTAGGGTTGCCTTGTACCCTTACTGTGTCTGGGTTGTCTAGGCTCTCTGAAAATGCTCCATTCCCAAATGACCATGTTTCCCCAAGTGTAGGGGGGGTCCTGTATCCCAGTTCCATTTAGTCACTAATGGTCACATTAACAAAGAAATATTTACATAAGAAGCTATATACAAAATATAAAGATATATTCAAAAATACAAAATATAAATATTACATAAAATCTAGATATAGTTTAAAACATTAAAAAATATAAATATAATATAAAAGATATATACAAATCTACTCCCCCAATAAACGGGAGGCATGATCCTTCTATCCCCACCCCTCACCATACACTATCTCAGCCTCTTGAAGGGAGGAGGATTTGACTCATAGTTTAGTTAAGTTCTTAGCAAACTACCAGTTCCAAATCCAAACCCCAGTGGCCATGAGTCTCAAGCACCTTAACTTCTCTAAGCTTCCTTGCCAGACTGGATGCTTGCAACATCCTGCCTGCAATCCTGGCTCCAAGGTTGACATGCCTTGAATACCTGGGTCTGGTGGGGATCATTGCCTGCACCTAAAACTGAGAAGGACAAATGAAACATAACAGAAACAAATACCTGGAGCCTATTTCTTTGAACCCAGGGTAAAAGAGAGGGAGAACAGGAGAAGAAAGTCTTTCTCCTCTCACCTATTCAGTTTTTTGCTTTTTGACTCCCCAAGAAGTCAAATAGGTAGATAATATGACAGGGGTAAACTGTAATGATCATCCTGTGGACCAGAAAGAAAGCAGCAGAAAGAGAAGAGACCCTCTCAATGCCACCAATTTTAAAGATACCACTTGGTTTGGTTGAATAACCAGTCAAAAGAGACTACAACCGGGGCAGCTGGGTAGCTCAGTGGATTGAGAGTCAGGCCTAGAGACGGGAGGTCCTAGGTTCAAATCCGGCCTTGGACACTTTCCAGCTCTGTGACCTTGGGCAAGTCACTTGACCCCCATTGCCCACCCTTACCACTCTTCCACCAAGGAGCCAATGCATAGAAGTTAAGGGTTTAAAAAACAAAAAACAAAAACAAAAATAAAAAAAAGAGACTGCAACCACCCATGCATGTAGTAGGAGACACAGAATCCTCCATGTTCAGCAATTTGAACATGCTGCATAGGTCCTCCAGGGCACCTGATTTGGGAATGCTCCAAAATCCCTGTTACATACAGATAAGAAAACTAAGACTCAGGGAAGTTAAGTGATTTTCCACATAGGCTTCAGTTAACAGAGATGGAGATTCAAACTTAGGTTTTCTGACTCTAAAGCTAGTGTTCTTCCCAACATATCACATAATCACTAAAGTTCCTTCTAGGTCGATGGTACAGAGAATTTAGAACTTCAAGGGGTCTGGAAGATAATTTCATTCAACATTTTAAAATTTTTAATTTTTTCCAATTGTATTTCAATACAATTTTTAATATTTGTTTTCTGATATTTTGCAATCCATGTTCTCTCTCTTTCCCTGCCATTTCTCCCCCACCTCCCCAAGAAAGTAGATAATATGATATAGGTTGTACATATATTACCATAAAGTACATATTACTATCTTTGCCATATTATGAAATAATACACATATAGCTTACACCAGAGAAAAATTCATGGAGGAAATAAAATGAAGAATGATATATTTCAATCTGAATTTGGACTCTGTCTATTCCTTCTATGGTGGTAGATAACCTTTTTTATCATGAGTCTTTTAGAGTTGTCCTGAATCCTTGCTTTATTGATAATAGTTGTCATTCACAGTTGATCATCATACATTATTGTTGTTACTATACAGTATTCTCTTGGTTCTGCTCATTTCACTTTGCATCACATAATATAAATCTCTCTAGGTTTTTAAATTTCATCCAACTTTTTCATTTCATATATGAGAAGCCTGAGTAATATCTTGTGATTTCAAATTCAATACTATTTCAACAACTGTACCCTGTTTTCTCCATGAGACCCTATCCAGTTGATTGAGAAATTTCAACTGAAGCCATCAGTGCTCTAAACAACTTTCTAAGATTAAAAGTTGTGGAGAAATCTCTATCCTCTGCTGTTAAAGGGAATTGCTTCCCAGTTCTTTAGGTCAATGAAATTATAGGTGACATTTCTATCCTTGTATGATAAAAGTTGCAAGTGAAAAGCCATATGAACTTTTGGTAGGAGAAGGTCATTACTAATTGTAAAGAAAGGCATCATGCAAAGTTTCTAGAAGAGGTGGCATTTGATGGATAGGAATTCAAAAGATATGCTAATAGGATAATTAATGTATTCAAGGTAATAGGTAGCAGGGAAGCATGGATCATGTATATGAATAGTCTGATTTGACTTAAGTGTGGTGTACATGGATGGGAGTATGAGATAAAGCTAGACAGGCAAAGTGATCCAAATGTGATCCAAATCCAGAGTGACAATGCCAGGGAAAGAAATTTTGTTTGGTTGTTGTTTGTTTTGTTCTTCATTTTGAAGAGGACCAATGGCATCATGGGGTGATGTCTTGACTTGCTTGTGAATTGGATTTAAGTGAGGCAGAGTTGCCCCAAATCATAGCCTCAGTCTCTCTTCCAGAGCCATCAAATACAAGTATGATTCAAAAGTCAAAACAACTGGTGATGGGTCAGGATGGATGACCTTGGCATCTTCAATGTTTGACCAAGCCCTCAGTAGTCTAAAAAGCCTGCTTTAGAAGTTTTCATGATCATTGGAACACATTTTTCTCACCTGCCCATTCTTCTAGGGCAAGAGTCGGCAATGTATGGCTCTCGAGCCATATCTGGCTCTTTTGAGGGCCAGGTATGGCTCTTTCTGCAGGAGCCATAAAGTCAATTTTTTTCAGGCACTGTTACAGGAGTGTGCACTGTGAGCACTGTACGGCTCTCATGAAATTACATTTTAAAAAATGTGTTTATGGCTCTCACGGCCAAAAAGGTTGCCGACCTCTGCTCTAGGGGAAGTCTTCACATGCTTGAGGCTTCTTAGAGTCACAGATAAGAGTTGAGTGGCAGAACTAGTCACCAAAGATGGATGAGCAGCCCTGAAAAGAGCTTGGTAAACCCTGACACTAGAGGCACTAATCCTCCCTGGACATCCTATATACTCCCTTTATTTTGGTAAGTAGGATTTGAAGGATTTTGAACATAATTGTTGCAATTAATCAATTAAGAAGCTATCTGATTGGAAAATGAATGATGGATTGGAAAATGTAGTTAGATGAATTAAATAATTATTGCAAAGGTAGAAATATTGGGATGGTAGCAATGGAAATAGAAAGGAAGGGATGCATTTGAGAGAGACAATAAAGTTATGTCCACAGGACTTGGAAACTGGGTTTGAGAGATGAAGAAGGAAAAAAATTAAAAATGCTAACAAAGTTTTTGAACATGAGAGACTACATAGATAGTAAGAGTGAAGTCAGAAGGAAGATCAAGTGTGCATGAGGGAAAGGATAATGTATTTATTTTTTACATCTTGAATTTGAGAAGCCATTATGATAGAGAGACAAGGAGCAGTTCAAGGAATAGGGGGACAACTAAGAGAATCGAGTGTCTAAGAAACTGGCAGAGATAGTGATTAAAATTATTCAGAATGAAGAGGAAGAGTTATACAATGCTAAATACTACCAAGAACTCACAAAAGTCTTTGGATTTGATCATTAGGTCACTGGTTACCTTTGGAGAACAATTTCAATAGTGGTAGGGAAGGAAGGAAGATTGCAATGAATTAAAGAGAGAAAGGATGGTGAGGAAGTGGATGCATTGTATATAAACACTTGTTTATAAGAATTTTGGTCATAAATGGGAGGAAAAAGTGAGTAACTAATATTTATAAAGTTCTTACTGTGTTCCTGGCACTGTGCAACCCAAAGATGCAAAGAAAGAGATAGGATAAATGGAGGGAATTAAAGAATCAAGAAAGTACTTTTTGGAAATTAGGTAGAATAATCACCTAGGACAGAGTTATTGCAGAGAAAGTAATGAAAATGCTTGAAGTAAGAGAGGATGACCTTAGGAGAAGGAAGACAAAGGAGAGGGTGAGATCAAAAGAAAGAGGGAAAGGAGTTAGCCTTAGCAAGGAGGAAGGATACATCTTCCTTTGAGAATGGAAGGAAAGAATGGAGAATGGGTGATGCTGACCCTGAGATCTGATGAATGAAGTGATGGATTTCTAGTTAGCTTGTCTTCTCAGTGAATTAGGAAACTAAGTCATGCACTAAAAGTATGAGGGAAGACTAATTAGAGATGTGAGGAGGGAGAAAAAGGTTTTATACAGCTGCTTTGTTGATCAAGATAGAACAGAACAGGAGGATAGCAGAGCAGTAGAAAAGGTACAGTTGAAGTTATATTTCATAAATTTAAAGAAGGTGAAATAGGCTGTCTTATGACTTTCTCAGTGCTTTGAAGCCTTGAAGTAGGTGTGGGATATTGTATTATTAGGTTTACCTAGGTTTAAGAATTAGTAAATCTGGGATAGTGGAAGTTCTAGGTAGGAAAAACTTATAGACTGCTCAATGCAATAAGAAGATACATAATATAATGGGAATTTTAAAATTTCTTTTTATTAATTTATATTATTTGGAACTCAGGGTCAATCTTCCTGCAAATTTTGTTTACTAAAAGCCTGTCTTCTATTAATAGTGATGCCACTTCACTAAAATCTGATCCATAGGATGTGAAAATTTACTTTAATGCCTTAAATATTTCTTAAATCAGAAGCCAGCAGAGGAATTTCAATTGTCCCCAGCTCCTTGATGACTTTGCAAATCTCTCTCCTCAATCATCTTATTTGTGAACCTGCTAAAAGTAGTTTAATCTGTAATCTGACTTAGTGTGCCTATGGAGTCTGTTTAATTATGTTCATTAGTTACGACAGTATATCTTTTTATGGTTGTTCAACCTTTATAACATCAGAGGAAGTGTGGGATTATGATTCTGCCTGGTCTTTAACTTTTATAGCTTCAGAAGAATGTACAAGATTGCACTCTGTAAAATAATTATGTCTCTATCACCCTTAGGTTAATTTGCCTATAAGAGGACTTGTTAGAATCCTAATGGTTGTTCAGGTTTGTTTTCTCTGAGGTCTGAATGTGTTGTTGTTGTTTAGTCTTGTCTGTATGACTCTTTGTGACCCCATTTGGGATTTTCTTGGCATTCATACTGGAATGGTTTGCCATTTCCTTCTTCAGCTTGTTTTATGGATGAGGAAACCAAGGCAAACAGGGTTAAGTGACTTGCCCAGGGTCACATAGCTAGTAAGCATCTGAGGCTGGATTTAAACTCAAGTCTTCCCGACTCCAGGCCCTGTGCCCTATGGGCATATTATAAAATCTAAGTTTTTATCTCTAAAATTTCTGCATCGAGGTAAATATATTTTGTCATGAACTTAGAGAAGAGATATTCTCTTATAAAACAGGAAAGAGAAGACATGATCACTACTTAAAATTTGGTAATAAAAAAGGGTTTTGGACCATTCAGAAAGCAACACATAGGGGACAGCTGGGTGACTCAGTGGATTGAGAGCCAGGTCTAGAGATAGGAGGTCCTAGGTTCAAATCTGGCTTCAGACACTTCCCAGCTGTGTGACCCTGGGCAAGTCATTTATTACCTAGCCCTTACCACTCTTCTGCCTTGGAACCAATACACAGTATTGAGTCTAAGATGGAAGGTAAGGGTTTAAAAAAAAAGAAAGCAACACATAAACAAGAAAATAAAACTAATCAGCAAACATTTATAAGCTTAATAAATTCCTTTGATGTGCCAGCATTGTGGATGCATAATCCCTTCTTTCAAGGATCTTACATTCTACCAAGGGAGATAACTTGAGCCTATATATGTATATACAAAATAGATAGAAGATGATTTGAGTATAGGAGAGTGATTTAGGAGTTGGGGGGATCCATCAAGGCTTCATGGAGAAGACAGTATTTGACCTGAGACTTGAAAGAGAGTAGGAATTCTAAAAGGCAGAATTCAGGAGATCATGTATTCTGAGGCTTGAAGAAATGAATATAAAAACTGGATAGAATGTAAGCTCACTGAGGGTCGGAATTTGTTTCACTTTTGTTTTTCCATCTGTAGTAGAAGACTCAGTGCCTAAAATATAGTAGGCACTTAATAAACGTTTGCCAATTGATAATTTCCCCATCCCTAAAGATCTTTAAATAAAGTCTGAATGATCTTTTGTTGGGTATGTTTTAGAGGGAATTCTTGGTCAGGTTTGAGTTGGATCATATGCATTTTTTGAATCCTTTTTAACTCTTAAGATTCTGAATGCTGTGAAGAGAGAAAAGCATTTCAGGGTGCATTGGTAAGAGATTCTAGTGTTCCTTCTCCAGGTAAAAGAGTACATATCTCAACATAGGATCTCCTAAAAACAGATCTTTGGCCTGATTGAAATCTAAAGGCCCATTTTGGCTATCATATCGTATGATTCAAACCAGGAAACTCTGACCTTATTGGCCAGGGAAAGCAGGAGAGGGAGGGCTATGTGTGACTCCATCATGCCATTGACGAAAAGGTTAATAATTCTCTTGCTCATGGTAAAAGGTGGGGGAGAGGAAAAAAATAATCATTGAAGCTTCTGGTTATAGTAGGACAAGGAAGACCAGGATCTTTATATGGGAGCCTTCACTTCCGCCTTTTTCCCCCTTTTGCATTTCTTGTCTCACCTTTGATACAAAATAGTTGTGTGATCTTGAGGGAGTTATTTAACTGCTTTTTTGAGCCTCATTTTTCTCATCTGTACAACAGGGATAATAATACCCAGAACACTTAACCTTAACTCAAAGCATCGTGAGGTTCCAATGGAATAATGATGTATGCCAGTGGTTCCCAAACTTTTTTGGCCTACTGCCCCCTTTCCAGAAAAAATGTTACTTAGCGCCCCCTGTCACATACTATCACTGCCCCCTTACAGTTATTCACTGCCCCCAAATGCACCTGTGGCTATCACCACTGTAGCACCCACCAGGGGGCAGTGGCTCCCACTTTGGGAATCACTGATGTATGTAAAGCACCTGGCAAACTTTTAAGCTCTATATAAGAGGCATCTGGGCAGTATGGCTAGAAAGATAATCTTGAGGGCAGGAAGAATTGGAGTCAAGTCTTTCCTTTAACATATTCTTATTGTGTAACCCTGAGTAACTCTCTTAAGATTTTAAATTGCAGAGATGATGGCAGCCTGCATGAGTAGAAGGAATCTCCTCATCTGGAAGTTTCTAATATCAATAAACTTTTAGGTCTAGTCCTTATTTTAAAGTTTTATATCTATGAACTATTATTTGTTATTATGCTTCTTTGGAGGGAATGTCTTCATCTAAGAGACCATTGATCCAATTGAATATTTCAGTATGTCAGGATTGTTTCTCTGAGACTAAGAGTAACCACCAGTAGGCCTCAAACCTGTTGGTGAGTTAGGGGGTGTCTACCCCAACCAGGTAAAGACTTCCCCTGGCAGAATAGGTGGAGGAGAACAATTAGTTTCAAAGGTGGATGAAGCAGGTGTTATGGAGCACTTAAAACTTTGTCAGTCAAAGATGCCAAGATTGTCCACTTCATCCTGGACCATTGCCCATTGTCTTGACTTTTGCCCTGCCACTAGACTTTGATGATTTTGAGAGAGTGAAGCTGACAACCATGTATAGCTCTCCCCCCTTAAATTCTATTAGTGGACAAGTCAAAACATCACTCATCATCCGTTATTTTACCCCAGCATCATGATGTCATTGGTCTTAAAAAAGAGGGTTGAACAATTGTTTCTCTGGGTAAGACTTTCTCTTCCTTTCCCATCTTCAAATTTTGAAATCTTTTAGGGAAAGTCCTTGGACTTTAAATTTTTTAGGGAAAGTCCTTGAGCAGATTAAACATTGTTATCCAATAGCTACTTAGACAAGAGGGCTAAGGTTCATTCACATGAGCCCTTAATTTCCTTTGAATCACTCTACTTCTTCCCATAGGAAAGTGACCTGAGCTAATTTTTTTCAAGTTCAAAGCCAATGAATACCAAGATCTAGAGTCCAATACTGAGTTTTACTAGAGTGCAAGCAAGTTCCATTAGGAATATCTGGGAGCAAATGTGGAGAAGAAGGATAATGGATGCCTGAGAAAGCCAGGTCAGAGCTCAAGTACTTGGGAGATGAGGGATCATGGGAAGAAGCCCAATCACTAACGTCTGAGTGGGACCACAAGCAAGATGAATTTGGTGATAAAGTAAAAGCTGGCATTTCCCTAAACTAAGTCTACAGATGGGGGATAAGTAGTCATATTGACCAGGCTTATAGGTCTGCAAGGGTTAGGAAGGAGTTGGATCTTGAGAGGAAAGCTGTTTTAATTTTAAATGGGATGACAGCTAAGTGTCTTGTGACAGGATGAAGCTTGACAATGAGCCTTGTCGAAGCAAGTCAACAAGGGTGTATTGCTATGACTGTGCCCAATTATTTGTGGGGGAGGATAGAAGGGGAGGGAGGGTGAGAGTATGTTCAAAATTATGGCTAAAACAAGCAGTCTGTGGTTTAGACCCTGGGGGAAGGGGTCTAAGCATGGGTCATGACTCATCACCCTGAGATAAGGAAGGCATTGTAGCCAGCAGCTGAAGACAAGGAAAGGTAGCCAGTATTCTTTGGCCCTAGGGTGAGTCTGTTTGTTCAGTTCCTCCAAGGAGTAGGGAGCTAGGATGGGGACAATGGAGTCTCAGAAGGAGATAGTTTAGTCTAGGCTGAGAGGTCAGGCCTTGAATAGTATAGAGACCAAGGACCAGAAAGTCTTTTGGTCCTAGAACATGAAACATTAATAGGGTATAGGCAGAAGAAGCAATTTCATCATCAAGGACTAAACCATACAGAAAAATCATGGACTTGTGAACTGGAATGACCTCCAGGAACAGATGCAGAGTGAAAGGAGCAGAGCCAGAAAGATGTTGTACACAGAGACTGATACATCATGGTAAAATCGAATGTAATGGACTTCTGTGCTAGCAGTAATGCAATGACCCAGGACAATTCTGAAGTATTTATGGTAAAGAACACTACCCACATTCAGAGGAAGAACTGCAGGAGTGGAAACACAGAAGAAAAACAACCTCTTGAACATATGGGTCGATGCAGACGTGATTTGGGATGTAGTCTCGAAACTACCACACCAATGCATTATCAATAATATGGAAATAGGTCTTGATTGATGACACATTTTAAAACCAGTGGAAATGTGCATCGGCTATGGGAGGGATTGGGGGAGGGTATGAAGGGGAAAGTAAGAACATGAATCATGTAACCATGGAAAATTTTTCTAAAAAATAAAAATAAAAAAAAATATGGACTCATAGACTTAGAGCTGGAAGGAACTTTTATCAATCATCCAGTTTCCCCTCTGCCCTTATTTTCATTTGAGGTAAATAAAGGTCATAGAGAGGTTAAGTGATTTGCCTTGAAGTCACATGGAGAGTAAGTAGGTAAATTAGAATTTGAAGCCAAATTTTATGATTCCTAATTTAATCTGTTTCAGGTGGACTAGACACAATAGAGGCTTTAGTACAATTAAGGGGAGGAAGAAGAACTTCTAGGGGACCAGAGGAGAGCTTTCTAGTTCTAGGGAACTAATGGAGAGACAAGAGAAATATTAAGATCTGAAACCCAAGAAGGCAAAGCCTTGGCATTCATTTAGGCAAGAATGTCACCTAGAGTTAAGGGGTAGGAGAGGCTGCTTTAGGCTTGCCCAGATCAGCTGTCCCAGTGAGGAATCTTGTGGAAGGGCTGAGCTGAGAATATTGTTAGAGAGCTGTACCTACTTGTTTGTTAGGCTCTTGAACCTGAAAGTAAGGGGAAGAGAATAAGTATTTATTAAGCACCTACTATTTGCCAGGCACTGTGCTAAGCACTTTATACATATTGCCTCATTTAATATAGGAGAGCAGATACCAGATGGCGTGATGCTACCATCTACTCTGTTCAGTGAAATCCATAGGAAGAGCACTAGAAAGAAGCCAATGTCAAGACAAAGACTGGGTTAGAACGAGAATTGACCCATAAATCTTTGCAACATTTAATTCAACAAACATTTAAGAACCTTCCTTCTATGCTCAAAGCACTGTTGGGTTCCTGTTATGAAGGCACTTACATTCTCCACATAATATTGTAATGGATTTTGCATCTCATCAATGTGTTTCTTTCCAAATAATGTCCCCCCTCTTTCATATATCTTGAGACCAGATCCCTTAGCATGTTCAAACTTGTGTTGCTTCCTATGGCCCTCCCCTAAGCATACTTGATCTGGTCCAGCTGCTCTTTCCCTCTTTGTTTTCCTTAGTGCTATCTCTACTTCCTCATATAGCACTTTGGGGATGGTCCAAATGTGGTGTTTCCATCTCATTGATGGAGAAAAGAGTTTGTTATAGAACTCTAGACTAAGCTTTTCTATTTTCTGTCTTTTTGTTGTCTTTCCAGATTCATCCTTAAACTCTTGGTATGACCACGCTTTGTTGGGTCTCATGCCAAGCTTTCTCCAACTTATTTTTCCTCCCATTGCTTTTTGTTTTTTTATGAGGCGATATAACTCATAATCTTCTAACATCTTTCCCCATAAGATTTTACATAGGCATTTATATTCTAAACTGATGTTCCCTTGGATGCCAATATCCCTCTACTTGGCAAGGAGATCAAGTGTTTGCTGGCTAATGTGGTTTCTAGGCTTTTCTGGTCTTTTCATTTTGAGGACTGATCATGTAAATAGGTTAAATTTCCTTGTGATATAGTGATAGATTTAGCATCTCTTCTTGTATCTATTGCCTTTTAAAAAATAGCAATAGTTTATTTAAAAATGTTCAGGTTAGAAGTGTTCTGCTTGACTGTCACATCTTATTTTCATTCTTTCTTCTAATTTGACACTGACTTTGGCCTTCTCCCTGTTAGCCAGGGGTCTAACTATATAGAGACAATTGATTCCTAGATGACTCCCACACTGGTAAGTACTCATTTCCTTTTTGATAAAATAGAATCAATTTCATTTCTTGCATGACAGTTAGTGTTCTCCAGTATCTAACAATTCTCATCTCTCTACTTGACAGCTACATGATTTCTAGGGATTGGAGTTCCTACGTATTCTACAAATCTTTAGCCTCTTGTTTCTCACTCCTGAACCATTTTTTTCCTACCTGTTTTTTTTTGTCATCATCCCCTATATCCCCTTTGCACTGAGGTTAGTAAGTTTTTAAAGTGTGTGTTGGCTTAATAGTAATAAAAGTAGCTTAGAGTCTTTTAGGAGGAATATGGTGGTGCATCCACACACAAACATATTAGTAGCAGAGGAGAGATCCAGACAAAGTGCTCTTAAGAAAATTGGAGGAAAGAAAGAACATGTTTACTGGGGATGAATGGGGAGAGGAGAAGATTAGAGAAGGCTTTATAGGGGAGATGTTACCTCATCTAAGTCTTGGAGAAGAGAAGGGTTTTAAGGTAGATTTGAGTAGGGAGTGCATTCCAGGTATGGAGGACAGCCTATACATGGAAGTGGGTAACAGCATGCCAAGACCAGGAATAACTAAGTTTTATTTGGCTGGAATACAGGTCTGAAAGGTACCAACTAAAGAGTCTTAAACACCCACCAACAGTGTTTTTATTTTATCCAGTGGACATTTGGGAGTCACTAGTAGCTTTTGAATGGGAGATCGTACAATTTGCCTATTAAAGCACAAGTTCATAGATTTAGACCTGAAGGATCATCTAGTGCAATTATCTCATTTTACAGTTGAGGAAACTGACTCCTTGGGAGGTTGTGATTTGCCCAAGATTACACAATGAGTAAAAGTCAGAGCCGAGGATTGAAGCAAGGTCCTCTGATGCCAGATCTAACACTCTTCTCATTGCTCTGCTCTCTGCCTTTGCATGATTCCCCTGTATTGTATTTCCCTTTTTAAAAAATTTAAGAGGTAGTTGTGTTGTGTTGTTATAAGTGAACAGGGGAAAGCAAGGAATGGGGAGGAGGAAATCGAGTTGCCTCCCTACTTTAGGGGACCTTTGTGATTTAGAACTTAGCAAAGCTATGGAAAGTGATTTTGGCGAAACCTATTAGATAGAGGCTGCTACTTTGGTTCTGGGCTGGCCGGAATAGGAAAGAAGTGTCAAAGAAGAGGCAACGGTAGTATAGGCACTCACTCTGGAGAGGACCTACGTTCAATTCCTATCTCTGACAATGACTATTTGTGTGACTCCAGGCAAGACATTTAACTCTGAGTTTCAGTTTCCTTATCTCTAAAATGATGGGTCTGGACTAGATAGTTGCCGGGTTCCCTTCTCCTTCCTGATATCTCCTCCTTAGACTGGCCAACTGCATTACTCTTCTGGAGTCTCGATCTCTTAATGTCTCTCTTGGACCATTGCTTCAGGAAAGTCCCTGTCTCCGTGCTTCACTCACTGCCTACTTTGGTTATCTCCTCTCCACCCTTGGGGTCTCACACAGATTCTTCCCTTTTCTTTTTTCTCCTTGCACTGCTCCTCTCTCTCCACCACCACCCTGTCCTGGTTTGGATCCATGAACCATAATAAAACCAATTCTGTAATTGCTCTTGAATGAGATATATCTGCCTACTGCCCTTTGGCCCCATTCACCACTCTTGTAACTTCCTGGAGATCAAATCTAGCTTCAGATACTTACTAGTTGTGTGACTCTGGGCAAATCACTTAAACCTGTTTGCTTCAGTTTTCCTCATCTGTAAAATGAGCTGGAGAGGGAAATAGCAAACCATTACAGTATCTTTACCAAGAAAACCTCAAATGAGGTCATGAAGAATCGGACACAACTGAAACAATTGAACAACAACTTTCAGTACCAAAGCATCACTCCCTTTGGTATGTTGGCTCCTCCATTAGAGCACAAGGCTCCTGAGGGCAGGGACTATTTTCGCTTTTGTGTTTCTCTCCCCAATGCTTAGAATTAGCAGAGGTCTTGTCACCTAGCAAGCTTTTTAATAAATAATTTTCCCTTAGTTCATTCATTTATATTGTGAAGACAGGTCAGCCCTCACCTTATTCCTTTGACTCAGGGGAGGCTGGTCCAGGGTAGGATGGGTAGGATTTGGATAGGCAGAAGGGCCTTCTTGAGGGAATTCAAAATAGAGAGGAGGATGAGCAAAGGACCAGTAAAAAAGAGAAATGGTAAAGAACTCTTTGGGCATGTTTAATAATTAGGAATAGTTACCTTTTTTCCAGTATTTATTCATTTATTTATTTATTTGTTTGTTTGTTTGTTTATTTATTTGTTTATTCATTCATTCATTTGTTTGTTTGTTTATTTATTTATTTATAAGCCCTTACCTTCCATCTTAGAATCAATACTATGTATTGGTTCTAAGGCAGAAGAGCGGTAAGGGTTAGGCAATGGAGGTCAAGTGACTTGCCCAGAGTCACACAGCTAGGAAGTATCTGAGCCTCCTGTCTCTAGGCCTGGTTCTCAATAGACTGAGCTTCCCAGCTGCCCCCTCTAGTACTTATCATGAAGAAGGGGGAGATATAAGTAGGTAGTACTTAGGACAGGCATCTTAGACCAGCTTGAGAAGCTTGACCTTTGTTTTGTTTTTAATAGAAGTTTTTGAGCATAGGAGAGACATGACCAGAACCTTAATGTAGGTAAACCAGACTGGCTGCAGCACAAATGCAGAATAGATTGGGATGAAGGTTGTGGGGGGCCTTTTGTCAAGGTCCTCTGGGCGCTCGTGGGAAACTCCATGCTCTTGTTCCAGTTATTCTCCATTCTTCAATAAGTGTAGCTAGGATGGATGAGAGGTGAGAGAGAAGAAGGACCTGGGGGCAATGCTGGTCACTTCTTTCAATGGTCAGTCCTTGAAAGAATTGCCCCAAAGCACTGGAGATGGAAACAGGCTGTGGGGCTGGATAATATTTCTGGGCCAGCATGGGTGCCAACTGCTGGGTCGAGGACAGCAGCCCGAGTCAGTAGTAATGGTCTGGACCAGACAGTCAAATGGAGATGCCTGAAAGAGAGTAAGTGACTCAGTTGGGCTCCATTGTTTTCTGGGAAAGGAAGGGCCACTCAGCCTTAATAGCTGTATTCATCTAGCAGACAAAGGAACAGTTGGTGAGATGGTTGCTCCCTCCCTCTCTGACAAGCCTTCCCACATCCACAGGATGCTAAAGAGACAGAGGGTATTTAAACCTGCCTGGCTTCAGCCCAGCTTCTCACCCTAGCCTGAATGACAAACCTTATGCTTCTCTTTCATAGCAGGAACAAGCAGGGGAAGCTGGAATGGGGAAGAATGGAAGATCAGGCTCTGCTCCCTTTACCAACAGAGAGAAAGGAAACAAACCTCACATTCCTCAGTGGCATTGAGGTGCTTTGGCTATGGTTTCTTGGAAAGTATTAGCTGTCCCTGAAATAGCTACTGCGCTCTTTGAAATAAGCTGATAGAGAGCAGAGATTCCCAGCTTATCCGCACTTCTCCCAAAACATTAAATAGATTGTGTTGTTTCTGCAAAGCAAATGTAGCCTGATTAGTGCAGTTGCTGAGGGGGCTTCCGGATGAGGTACCTAGCCTGGGACAAGAAAGAGGATAAGTCACATCTGGAATACCCAGTGTGCTCAGTTTCTTGTGGCACATTTTAGGCATCAGTTGAATGCTGGCAAACTGGAAAGCATTCAGAGGAGGGAGTAAAGGTGGATGGGGCCTTAATACCAGTCACATGAAGAATGGGAGAGGGAACTGAGAACATTCAGGATAGACATAGGGCTTGGACTTGTTATTTTATTAGCACAGGGATCTCTTGAATGAGGAATCTCCCTTTACCAATGCAGGTTGGCACCTTCTCTGCCATTTACAGTCTTGGAGAGCAAATTGGCACAGTGGATAGAGTTCTGAGCCTGAAGTCAGGAAGAACTGATCTCAAATCCAGTTTCAGACCCTTACTAGCTGTGGGATCTTGGGCAAGTCATTTAATCCTTTTTGCCTCAGTTTCCTCAACTATGAAATGAGGATAATAACATCACCTACCTAATAGAGTTGTTGTGAGGATTAAATAAGATATTTGTAAAGTGCATAGTACGGTGTGTGGCATATTGTAGGTGCTAAGCTTATTCTTTTCCCCTTCCTTCTCTTCTCCCAGAGAGTTGCCTATAGGTTAAGGTGAGGACCATAAAACCAGTAGGTATCTGAGGCAGAACTTAAACCCAGGTCTTCCTGGCTGTGAAGTCAGCTCTCTATCTATTATTTCATTTCTTTCTCCTAGCATATTTAGTCTCTGAATCTGTTTAGGTTGGAGGAAAGAAGACTCGGGGTAGGGAGGGTTATATAGGACCTAATGGATCTCTTGAATCAGTGGAAGAATTGTAATATGGAAGATGGGTCAGACTTAATCCATGCAACTTCATTGAGCAAAACCAGAGGCAGATTTGTTATTATTGTTGTTTAGTCATTACAGTCATATCTGACCCATTTGGGGTTTTCCTGGCAAGGACACTAGGGAGGTTTGCCATTTCCTTCTCCAGTTCATTTTACAGATGAGGAAATTGAGGTTAAGAGTTAATTTGAGCTCCGATTAAAAGAGAAGCTTTTTAACAATTAGAGCTGTCCCAAAAAACCAAAATCTTGGAGATAATGAGGTCCTTATCACTAAGTACATCTAAGCAAAAGACAGACAATCAGAAAGCAGAACTAAAAGCAGTGGGTTGAAATTGAAAAGAAGCAAATTTATATTTCATGTAAGTAAAGAGACTGCCTAACAGAGCTATCCCAAGATGGAATGAGCTGCCTTAGGTGGCTATTGGTTTATCTTAACTAAAAATCTTCAAACAAAGACTGGATCATCACTTGTTGGAATGATTTCTTTTTTTCAGGTATGTTTTAGACCCTCTAGCTTCCAAGATCTTTCCTGTTTCTAAAATTCTGTAAATCCTTTGCTTGGGATGTGACAAAGGGGACTTGGAATTAAATTCAACTTCTTCAGTACCTTTCAGTTCTTGAATTCTATAGTGTTCTTTGAGAAAAATGTCAAATTCCAGTGAGACCTTGGGTTGCCAGCCAACCACTTCACCCCCAATCTCAATCATATTATCAATCACAGAATCACAGAATCACAGAACCACAGATTTGGAAAGGTGCTCCAAGACCGTCGAGTCTAATCCATACCTGAACATACCTTTTAAAGTATTGAGTCTTTGCTTACGGACCTTTTGTGAGAAAGAACCCATTTCTGCCTGAGAAGCCCATTCTACTTGAGGGCACTAACTATTAAAATAGTTTTTTTTTTGTTACTTTAAACTTAAATCTGCTTCTCTGCTATTTCTAAACAATATTTCTAGTTCTACCCTATGAGAAGAAGTATAGAATATCTTGCCCAACATGGCAGGGAAGAAACCATGAATAGAATCTGGTAGCATGATGTGTGTTATGGTAGTCGTGAATGGAAGGTGGGTATAGGAAGCGCAGCCAGTTGGGGAACTCACTAATGCCCTGGTTCTTTTGTTGTTGAAGTCGAATGGCCTCATTGCCATAGCACTGACAGATATACAGTGCAATGCCCTGATATTTTATATTATTGTATATTATATATTGTATTATATTATATATTATATATTGTATATATATATTATATTATGTATATATGTTCAATTATATTGCGTATTAAGGGGCCTTTTTTTCCCTTTCCCAGTTAGAGATATAGCCCTTTGATTTTTTTTCTTTTTAGTTCTAATGATACAGAAAGAAGTGGCAAACTACTCTAGTATCTTTGCCAAGAAAACCCCAAATGGGGTCATGAAGAGTTGGACTTGACTGAAATTTCTGAACAACAACAACATGCTCTAATGGAAACCTCCAAACACCATAATAATCATGTTTCTGAAGACAATAGAAGGAATTGAACTTTGTTTCTGTGTCAGAGCACTGAATCTCTTCTTGGTCTCTAGACCATCCCAGAGAGGGAGTATTCCAGTGCCTCATTAAACTCCTGTCACCATGGTACTGGCATCAGAGGCCTCGAGTGGCAGCAGTCACTTTCAGGGCCAAGATACACAGAGAGATGCCTTCCAGCTGCCAAATAGCCAACTCTCTCTAGGCCAACAGAGCCTGGTCAGCTGGAATGCTGGAGGAGGGGGAGGGAATTCACAAGCATGAGGAAGGAAGAAGAAATGTATTTGAAATTACCATTAGGTACCTCATTAGAGTTGAGCATCAACTTCAGATTATAAAATCATACATTCCTAGATAGCAAGGACCTCAGAGGTCATCTAGGCCAACTACTTTATTTCGTAGTTTAGGAAACTGAGGTCCAGCAAGGAAATATTATTTACTCCATGGAGTAAGTGGCAAAACTGCACTCTGCTTACCGACCTCCCTGGCTTCCTTTAAGTTGCAATTAAAATTCTAACTTCTACAAAAAGCCTTTCCTAATGCCTCAATTCCTGTACTTTCTCTTTTTAAAATTATTTCCTATTTATCCTGTGCACAGCTTGCTTTGCATATATTTAATTGTCTGTTATCTCTTCCTTTAGATTTTAAGTTCCTCAAGGGCAGGGACTCTCTTTTGCTCCTTTTTATAGCCTTAGTACTTAGCATGGTGCCTGGCACATAGTAGGCACTTTATAAATGTTTATTGAATTGAATTGAAAGTGGGAATTCAAATCCTGGTCCTTTGACTCTAACTCTAGGATCTTTGCTTTGTATCATGGGAACTTTGGGTTCCCACGGGTACAAGAGGTGAAGTATGGGGTATCTTATGTACCTTAAAGTGCTATGTAAATAAATTATTTGTCCTATGTTCATCTACCACTTAAAGGATGTGAGAAAAAATTGGGACTTTGAAGGGTTATTTAAGCTTCCCCTGTCAATCAATAAATATTTATTGATCATATACTATATTCAGTGTTGTGGAAGATACAAAATCTTTGCCTTTAAGGAGCTTATATTCTAGATGAAAATATGAAGGAAAAAAAATAATGCTATACAAAGCAGTGCATAGTGGATGCCCTCAAAATGGTAGAGTCAATGTTTATAAAAGTTTAGAGGGAAAAATGGCTCTGTTTGGAAGGTCAAAGAAGACTTCTTGGAGGAAGTAAAGATCTGAGCTGGGCTTTGAAGGTTAGGTAAGATTTGGGCAAGCAGAGAAGAGGAGGATATTTTAGGAAAGTAAAGGACACAATGTCCTGAAGCCAGAGATCAGAGTGGAAGGTTTGTGTAGAGAATGTTAGGGATTAGATCTACAAAGATAGATTAGAGTTAGATTCCAGAGAACCTAGAATGCCAGATTAAGAAATTTAGGCAAATAGAGAGGCAATAAAGTTGTTCGGTTTTTTGTTTGTTTGTTTGTTTTTACATAATTAGAGGAAGATCTGGAAGTGAATATACTTTCTCAGGAAAGAACTTGGAAGTAGGATGCAAGTTAAGAAGGTCATTTACTAATCTGATAAAGAACTGAATTAGAGGGTTGCAGTGGGGAGTAGAAGAAGTGACAGATGTGAGATTAGGCAGGAACAATCTACATAGGAGAAGAAATCATAGGATCATAGATTTAGAGCCAGAGGGGCTATTGAGATCATCTAGTCCAACCCTCTTGTTTTGTTGATGGGGAAACTGACACCTGGAGAATTAAAGTGACTTGCCTGCCTAAGATCACACAAGTAGCAAATGGTAGAAATGATATACTTTGGTCCTCTGACTCCATGTCTAGGATGATTTCTTCTTTACCATCCTTCTTCCTTGGAAACAGGTGAAGGAGAGGCAAGAGCAAAAGGATGGAACTTTCAGAGCTATCCAGTTGTCCCAGAGGAGAGAATGCTTTTTGTGTGTGTGTGGGAAGGTGGTGAGGTCCATCCATTATCTTTTCTTCAGGCTTCATTCCTTCTATATGCCTTCCTTTTTCTTTTCTCTCTTTTCTTTTGCTTGTCACAAAATTTATACATGTAAAGGAGCTGAGAGGATGTGATACTCAAGGTGTTTTGAGTGTATCTCTCCCCCAAACTTCTCTGGACAACTATTGCTAGAGACAGCCTTGCAGTGAAAATAATCATTTGATTATTGAATGAAAGGGACTTGGTTATCTGGGAAGGTGTTGAAAAGATAGTAAGATTTTAAATGGGAAGATCAAAGGACCTGGGGCCTTGAGAAGTCAGACCTTGTACATACAGAAGCTCCTGAGTCCTAGGGAGAATAAAAAGTCCCACTGTGGAAAGAACAAAGGGGATCTTTTGTGCATTCACTGTGAGGGGCCAATAGGGATTAGTAACATTCTTTGCCTCTTGGGTTGGGGTGCTAATAGGCTCAGCTTCTGCCCTCAGGAGAATTAAAGCCCAGAGGCTAAGGCTCTTCATCCATGGGAATGTACAGAGGAGTTAAGGGATCTTTCAGGGAGAAAGAAAATAGAGGGACTTAAGTGACCACAAATGGTCAAGACTCCCTATGACTTGGGCATCTTCAGTCCATATCAATCCTATGTTCTTTTGAATTCCTTTGGTCATTATTGTCTGTAATAGCTACCCTTTTCAGTACTTATCAAACACATAGTCATGCCATCAAGTATTTGTGCTAGTTTCTGGCACCTTATAGGTGCTTTACAAATATTTGTTGACCTGAAGTAGGGAAGACCTGGGCTTAAATCTGGCTTCTGACACTACGAAGCTGCATAACCCTTGACAAGTTACTTAATTCCAATTGCCTAGCCCTTGCTACTCTTCTGTCTTAGAACTGATACTATAGCAGAAGGCAAGAGGTTGAAAACCATACTTGTTGATTATCTAGTTGATTGATACGTTTTGTTTTCCACGTAGATTGTAAAGTCCTTAAGGGCAGAGACTACATGCCTAATGGTTACAACCTCAGAGCTGGGATGAGAAGACCTGGCTTTAAGTACTTATCACCAAATTTACTTGTTATGTGACCCCAAACACTGTAAACTTTCTGAACTTTAGTTTCTTCATCTATAAAGTAGGGATAATACACTGCAGAACTCAAGGGGCAGCTAGGCGGCACAGAGGATAGAGGGCTACACCTGGAGTCAGGAAGAGTTCAAATTTGGTCTCAGACACTTATAATCTGTGTGACCCTGGGCAAGTCACTTGACTATTTACTTCAGTTTCCTCATCTATAAAGTGAGCTGGAAAAAGAAATGGAATACTCCAATGTCTTTTGCTAAGACAACTTGAAATGGGACCATGAAAAGTTGGACACAACTGAAAAACAACAATACCAGACATCACAGGGTTATTTTAAGGATCAAATGAAATAATAGATGTCAAGTGTTTTGTAAATATGAAGTTCTCTCTACAGATGAGAGCTATTAGAATGTACTTCTAAATATTTCACAGGGTCTAGCACAACTAAAACTTCAGAGCAGGCACTCACTCAAGGTTTCATGCCCTCTGCTAATTTGACTAGGAATAATCTCATAATACCAACACTAGGCTGGGACTTTAGGGGCTTAGGCTATGACCTCGTCCCCCAACCCCCAATACCACCCACAAAATATGCCACTATGTGAAGCTACAAAGGAAATGTTAGATATTCCACATTTCCCCTTCCTCATCCCTCCCAGGGCAATGGCTTCTGGATAGTTCAAAACCAAGAAGGGGACTTGTTTCCTTGGCAGACATTAAATTCATATTGTTGGGGACAGCTAAGTAGATAGAAAGCCAAGCCCAGAAATGGGAGGTCCTGGGTTCAAATCTGTACTTAGACACTTCTTAACTGGGTGGCCCTGGACAAATCACTTAATCCCAATTACCAGCCCTTATCGCTCTTCTGCCTTTGAACCAATATTTAGTATAGATTCTAAGACAAAAGGTAAGGGTTTAAAAAAATTCACATTGTTAATTTATTGTGGTCCTGGGATTGCCTGGAATTCTAAATTCAAATCAATGTGGGAAAAGAGTGTTGTGCTGACTCGTAGGAATGCTGACTAAGATGTGGCACTATCCATAACATAAGAACATCTGAGATGCTAGGATTTTGGTTTCTCCAACATTGCTGCCTTTTGCTTGAGCATGTGAAAACACTTTTATAAAGCTATTCATATAGGAAGTCGGGGACTGGACCAGCATCATGAGCCATGAGGAACAACAGAAACAAATTTAGGGACTCCTGAAAGCCTGCCTGCTGAGCCATTGGCAGAGTTGGGGCAGAAACCCAGGAATCCTGGCTCCTAAACTCAGGCTTAATGATAAGGCTCCACTCCCTCTCTCTGGAGCCAAGGCAGTGACATCAGTGCATCCTGTCGGCTCTCAGCTTATTTGATGAGGGGCTCCTGAGACGTGGTATCAGGGCAGCAGAGGGAGGGACTTCCCAGCCTGTGCTTCCCAGAAGCGGGTGATGGGAACTGGGCTTCCCCCTGGAGACTGGAAGGAGGCACCAGCACTGGAGAATGAGCTACAGACATGGGAGGGAAGAACCACTGAAGCGATGATGGGGAACGGAGGGAATGATTTATGACGAAAACCTAGAGAAGCATAACTTGCCTGCCTGACCTCAGCACCAACTGAGGGGCGTGGGAGAACATTCTGCAAATATTTGGAAGGCAACAGTGCCAAAGAGCTCAGTGGTTCAACCTGAAAGGAAAGAATGGGAGGGAGAGGAAAGATGAGGGTCTCAATATTTTCCAGGAGTAATCGGGATGAATTCTCCCTCTCCAAATACCCAGGAAAAAAGCTCCCCCCTCTATTGCCATACTGCTTAAGGGTACAATGGAGAAAATATAAAACTCTGCAATCAAGAGAAGGACCAGCCTTCCTGAAAAAATAGCCCTTCATCATGGGCTCAGTGACTAAGAATGCTCAGACACTGGGCTTAGGGAAAATCAGGCAATGAGAAGAAAAGAAATGGAATATCTTTTGCCTCTGCTTTCTGTTCCCTTCTGTGTCTGAATTTTATGGAAATATATATTTTCCAGTGTGGTACAGTGTCAAGTATGTTGGACTTGGATTTAGGGATGCTAGGTTCAAATTCTGGCTTTGCCACTTACTACCTATATGGCTTTGGGCAAATCATGTATCCTTTCAAACTCAGTTTCCCTAATTCTAAAACGAGGACATTGGATCTGAAGATCTTAAAGGTCTTTTCCCTCTCAAAACTTATGTGTTTATCGACAAATTTATATTATATATGGTAGAAATAAGTAAATGTTTTGGTCACAGGGAAAAACCTAGATTTTAATAAGATGGGAAGTAGTGTATGATCTTTGGCAAATCTTCATCTACTCTGGGCTGTTTCTCTACTTTTAAAATAAGTGGGGCAGTTAGGTGGCACAGTGGATAGAACACTGGGTTTGGAATCAGAAAGATTCATTCTTTGTGTATTCAAATCCACAGATACTAGCTGTGCAAGCCTGGGCTAGTCATTTAACTCTGTTTCCCTCAGTTTCCTCATCTGTAAAATGAACTGGAAAAGGAAATGGCAAACTACTATGGTATCTCTACCAAGAAAACCCCCGAATGGGGTCACAAAGAGTCGGACATGACTGAAAGGACTAAACAACAACAGGATTAGGTTCTCTTGAACATTCTTCTCACTTCATCATCTTGTTCTAGGGCAAAGATCTTGCTATTTATCAACAAAGTCTTGCTTTTTAGGCTAGTCTGTGGAGATTAAAATTAATATTCAATAACTAAATATTGTATTTTATAAAGTTTTATTAATAACAACCTATCATAAAATACTAGAGTAAAAAAGGTGCTAAACTCACTTCAGCTTCTCATGAAGGAGAGAGAAAAAAGGGAGGAGCTACAGAACTTATAAAATAATAACGTGACCATGCAAGCATGGAGGCACAGGAGAGATTAAAGTGAATTTAGGGAAATACTAAGGGACTTATGGGGGATGAAGCTCAAGGTTCAAAATCTCCATTTATACAAGTCTTTATACCCTACACAGGCCATCAAGTGTGGCTATTTTCCCATCTTACTTTTCGCTTATTGTTCCAGGCATTTTTCTTGTAAGAAACCTGCCCTGATTAACTTCACCAGACAGTGATATTTCTCTTCAAATTCAAATTTGCTTGGCACTTGATGTATACAGCTATAAAATTGGCTCTAATTTTGGCACCAGGTGGCACTGATAGCCACTCTCTGGGAAGTCCCACATTCATTCTGGTAGTCATTCTGTCCCATTAGGGCAGAATTGCTAAGTAAATACCTTTCTCTCTCTAGTTTCTAGAGTGTAGGCCACCCTTTCTTCTTCACTCCTGACTCTTTCCATGGACAGGGGCAATTCTCTGTCTGTAAAGCGATCCTTAACCTTTTTTGTGTCATAGATTCTTTTGACAATGTGGTAAAGCCTATTGGTCCTTTCTAAGAATTATCTTTTCAAATGTAAACAATAAGTAAAATTACAAAGGAAATCAACTATATTGAAATATAGTTATCAAACTATTGAGAAAAAAACCTCCCACAAATTCACAGATGTCTAGTTAAGTACAACTGGTCTAAACTCTAGGGCAGGTGTTGGCAAACTATGGTGAGGGTCGTATCCTGCCTGCAACCTGTTTTTGTATGGCTTGAGAGCCAAGAATGGTGTTTTATATTTTAAAATGTAATAACTCTTCTTAGATCCTCATTGTACATAAAGAGAAAATGGCTGGATTTGGGCCTTGGGCCATCGTTTGCCCATCTCTGCTTTGCTCACTCCTGCTCTAGGGCCATATTGGATTCGTGATTCTATTGGCAAAGGGTGGTTGGTTCCCTATGGAAGCATACATAGATGCTAGAATGCTGCATGTTATATTTTTATACTTAGAATAGAGTTAATAATAAATACTACTTCATAACAAGGAGATAATGAATAATAATAATAATAAACATCTACTGGCCACTGTGAGACAGCTAGGTGGAACAGTGGGTAAAATGCTTTGCCTGGAGTCTGGAAGACCTGAGTTCCAATCCTGACTCAGTCATATATATTAGTTATATTACCTTGGGCAAGTAACTTTGTCCTGTTTGCTTCAGCTTCTCATCTGTATCTTTGCTAAGTCACTCAGTATCTTTGCTAAGAAAACCCCAAATAGGGTCACAAAGAGTCAGACTCAACTGAAAAATGACTGAACTACAACAACTGCTCACTGTTAGTTCATCACTCTCTTAGACCTCAGATATCCTTCCCTCCTGACTTAATCAGGTTCACACTGCCATTGTGTTTCAGAGGTAGCATTTGAACTCAGGGCTTTCCAACTCAGAAATTCTAGTCCTACTCTATATCCTCTATATTAGTAGTTTTCAAAGTGCGAGGTTCTCAAGATCCTTCTGGGGGTTTCTGAGGTCAAAACAGCTTTTGACAAAAATAATATTTTTATAATAATATAATACAGATAAAACTATTTTATAAGAATACTAATACTATAATAATACTGAGATGAATAATATATCAATAGATATTTACCCATGTAACCCACATAAGCAAAAACTCTGAAAAGGGGAAACAAAAAAATCTTAAGAGTATAAAGGGGTCCCGAGACTATAGAGTTCGAGAAATACTCTATAATAACATGATGCTTCTCTCTCTATTCCACATTAGAGTCACTCAATAAACACTTATTGATTGATTTAAAGGACCCCAAATAGCAGCCTTCTGCCAACAACAATTGTTCATTATAGGATACTTAAAAGATTATCAACTTTTATACCTCTACCCCATAAGACAATTTATGTGTTTGGCCCGAATCCTATATAAACTCCATGAAATACTGCTTGCCGAAAGTAAATTACTGAACTTATTGAGAGTAATTCACTAATATGTGTCTGGTCTACACTGAGAAAGTGTGCAAACCAATGGAAAGAAGGCGAGAGACAGAGTAAGACAGGTAGTCCCTACCAATGACTTATTTTTTCTCCCTCCATGAGTGAAACCGCCCCATAAGGGAAAAAGAGTGTTGCTCCCCCACCTCCCTTTCTAGGCTGAAGGGGCCTCTGGTTATATCCAAGATGGTTTTGCTCTCTGTGACAAGATAAGCTCCAGACTCATTAAGAAACCCAGCCCAAGTCTGTTCATTCTTTATTCAACAGGCTCTAGAGAGTAACAAGAGAAGAATTTTTCTGCATCGTAGGGGTGGAGAGTAATCCTCTCTGAATTTTTGTTTGGGACTCAGAAATCCTAGCTATGGCCATTGCCTGCCAACTAAGGATAACCCCAACCCCTCAACCTGCCACACTAACCTGTTCCAAGTAATTGTTATCCCCCTCCTCCTTAATCATCTCCCTTTGCTTCTAATCCTCTCCCTCTGCTCTTCCCTGTTTCTTCATCCTCCCACTCCTGGCCTCTTTGTGCTGGCAATCCAAGAGCTTTCTGGGACTGATTGCACCATCTTTGGGAGTAGATTTCTCCTTATTCTTGTATTGGAAGCTCTTCATCCCCAAATTGCACGATCTGTTCCTTCAGTGAGATAATAAATGTGAAAATACTTTTTAAAAAGGAACACAGGAATACCCATGATTGTTCTGCTGTTCTAAGGGCCTGTTACATGGGTTTGGGGTCCTTTATTTCCTGAATGACTGGAGCTGATTTTGCTGAGGAGCAGTTCATGAAACCACACGTTAGACTTAGGGGATACCAAAAAGGTTATCTAATTCAAGCCTGTCTGGTGATGAGGAACCCAAATTAGAGATGTCTAGTGAATTGCCCAAGGTCACACGTATTGCAACAAGATTTGAATGTAGGTCCTCTGATTACTCTGACTAGTGTTCTTTGGAGTGTACCATACTCCTTCTGAATGAAAAATTCTTTGATTGTTAGTGGTTTTGTTTTGAATGTGGTGAATGATAGTGAGCTCTGTGAGGTCAAGGATCATCTTTTACCTTTCTTTGTACCTCCAGGGTTTAGCACAGTGCCTGGCACATAGTAGGTGTTTAGTGACTGGCTGATAGTTCAATCTCTATGAAATATAGGCTGCCATGGGGGTCAATGTGCAGCCTAAAGAAGTAGATGATGAGCAACACTTGGTTCACCTAGGAACTGAGCCGAACCTGAATTTACAAATCCCAAGACCCAAAGTCCTGGACAAACTCATTGTAGTTTCCCATTTCTTGAATCTCCTTTTTGGCTGCCTTCTCCTTAGAGAGGGATCTTAAAGAGGGCTAGAGACAGGAGGTATAAGACGGATGTGGCCCTGGGAAATGGAGAAGGAAGGATATGAATCCTGAAAGTAAGAAAGACCCTAGAGCTAGTAAGCAGAGGCAGGAAAGAAGGCCGAGAGAGGGGGCAGGGTGAATGAAGCAGGAAGGCCTAGGATGCCTGCAGTCAATTGGTTGTGTGCTGTGGGACCTGTGGGACTGATGAATGATACACATTCATCCCAACTACCCTTTTAATAAATGGCAAACCCCCAGTGAGGGGGTTGAGTTTCCCCTCATGAGATTTACAGGGTCTTGCCTTGGCTCTGGAACACAATTATTGTGCAAAGCTGAAACTTTGGTGGAGCAGATGGGAAAAGAGAATGATAGAGAGAGGCAGAAACAGAAAGGGAGAGAGACAGAAAGAGCAGGACAGGAAAATGGAAGAGAGAGACAGAACTGGGGAGAGGAATGAAAGGAGAGAGAAAGGAAGGAGGGAAGGAGGGAAGGGACAGAGGAAAGGAGAGAGGAAAGAGGGGAGGAGGGAAAGAAAAAAGGAGGGAGGGAAAAAGGAAAGAAAGGAGAGAGAAGAGAGTGAGAGGGAAAGAGGGAAAGAGAGGTAGAGGGAAGGAAAGGAAGAGAAAGAGAGAGGAAAGAGGGGAAGAGGGAGAGAAAAAAGGAGAGAGGGAAAGGAGAGAAAAGAAATGAGGGAAGGAAGGAAAAAAGACAAGATAGAAAGAGAACGAAGGGAGGAGGAGGGAGAGAGGGAGAAGAAGAAAAAGGAGGAGGAGGAAGAGAAAGGAAAGGAGGCAAGTAAGGAAGAGAGTAGGGGAGAAATCTATTTTTGTAACCATCTCTGTTCTTTGGCACATTAGGGAACCCAGAGGTTTCTCAGGAACAGGAATCCTACATTGCCTAGTGGAACATTAAATAGGAATTTTTAAATGGAAGGTATATACCACAAATTATACCCAGGGTCAGTGGATGCCTCAGTTGAGTGGGGCAAGGGTGGCCAAGAGATATAAACTCTGGAGAAGCTGCAAGGGGACCCAGAACAGGGAGTGGGAAGGAGGTCACTTTCTTAGCCATCCAGTAGCTTCCTACTTTGTTTTTGTTGAGATAGACCATGCAACATATTGGGTATAGAGCTGGCCTTGAGGTCAGGAAGACCTAGGTTTAAATTTTGCTTCTGAAAGCAATGGCTGTGTGAGCCCGGACAAGCTACTTAACTTGTCTGTGCTAGTTAATGCTCCTATGACTATAAATTACAGAGCAAGTGTTGATCTATAGTGATAGAGGGAGATTCTACACCAGGAGTTCCCTATGCCAGCAAAGTCACAGGCTGGATCAAAAAGCAAAACCAAAATTTTTTTGCTAACTATATTGTCATGCTTTCAGCATCCTATAAATCTTACTTCCTGGGGCAAGGTCCTAGTTACCATACTCTAGTTATGAGGGTTCTCAGAATAGGAAAGATACTGTCTTGTCCCTCCTCTTTGTCCTGTGCCCCTCCTGGGTTTTCAGGAGCAGAAGCTCAGTGATTGATTCCAAGGCAGAAGAGTGGTAATGGCTAGGCAATGGGGGTTAAGTGACTTGCCCAGGGTCACACAACTAGGAAGTGTCTGAGGCCAAATTTGAACCCAGGACCTCCCGACTCTAGGTCTGGCTCTCAATCCCCTGAGCTATCCAGCTGCCCCCATTATGTATATCTTTTTACAGGTCCTCCTTTGGGGGAAGGTCAGGAAGGAATAATGAATTATAAAAGATTATGAAAAATAATAATAATTCACTGTGATTTGTTTCCCAAGGGACAGACCTGGATGGCTGCTTCACTAAGTAATCCAATGACAGCTCCAGAAGGCATCTGAGTGGGCATATTCAGGCAAGTAAGAATCAGAGGAAAAGAAGGTAATCTAAATGCCTAATTTTTTCATTTGGAAACTACTTCAATTCCAATTTCCCTATCTCACCCCATTAAGTCCAGAAGCCAATGAGATTTGAAGGCCCATTTCCTCTTGTTCCTGCTGGAGCCCAGCAGCTGCCACCTGTCCGACACTGAAAAGTGGCTTCCCTGGACTCTGACTTCAAGATGGAACGGGATGGAGCACGAGGTTGCAGATGTAAAGCAGAATGACAAATGTCACCACATCTGGATCTGTTTAAGAGATAAGAGGAGAGAGCAATTCTTGCCCCTCCTCGGGCTTGGGAATCCACACAAGCCTAGGAGGGCATATGGCTTACGGTACCTAATTCCTTCTTCTAGTTCCTGGTGGGAAAGAAGTCCTGGCTGAAGCATCTCAGCGATGGAACTAATCACCAAGGGGTGGGATCTCCACCGCCTACTCTCTTGGGGGCTTAAACCAGAAAAAAGTTTCATCCTGTGTCCTTGCACAGGCTGATTTAGAATGTAGGCATTTCTCTAGCTATGTGCTGTGGAGCTGCAGTCTAAGCACTTTGGCAGAGTTGTCTGGAAGAAGGGGGTGGATGCCCAGTCCCTGTTGTGCTACGAACAGCCTTGGCCAAACCTCTTTCATTTTTTTTTCCTTTCACCATCTCTGTTTTCCTCTTATCTTTACCCTCCATTTTCCATCCCTTAAGTGGAAAAAGTAAAGGAATTCTTTTGTTCGGACTGAATGCTGGTCTGGATTCCCATTTTGCTGCCAGTACTACTTTTCAGGGGGAGTCAGTTTGGGGGCTAATTCCCTCTATTTAGTCACACACAACCAGAGCTGCCCATCCTGCTTGTCACAAGGCATAGGGAGAATGGAGCGAGCAAGAGGAATATTTCTAGCATCCATCCATACTTTGTACTCCATTCCCACCACCATCCCTGCAGATTAGGGCTTTGTCATGTTTGCCAACTCTGCTTATGTGCAAGCCATCTTCTATACTTTGATCGTACTCCTTCTATATCTCTTCCTCTTGAAATCTTTCTCTTCCTTAAAGGCTCTACTTGAAAACTTCCCTGATCATAACTGAAAGGGATTCCTTCTATCTCAAATTTTCTTATAGCATTTTTTATACTATCCTCTTCTTCCCTCCTTCCCTTAGTTCTGTTTTAGAATCAGTACAGAGTATTGGTGGTAAAGCTAGGCAATGGGGGTTAAATGAATTTCCAGGGTCACACAAATAGGCAGTGTCTGAGGTCAGATTTGAACCCATGACCTCCTGTCTACAGGTCTGGTTCTCAATCCACTGAATTACCCAGGTGCTCTCTCCTCTATTTCTTCTTTGCCTTCATCATAGTCTATCTTATCATGTTTATTTGTGTGCCTGTTATAACCTCCTTATTAGATTGTATGCTCCTGGAGGGTGTGAACTGTGCCTTTTTGTTTTGTTTTGTTTTGGTTCACCATGGCTGGAATGCATTCCCTCCTCATCATAGCTTAGAATCTTCCCCTATCCCCTTCCTTCTGAACTACTGGTACCATCTCTCCAAAACTATCTGGTGCCTAAATTATTTTTCTAGATTTATTCTATAAATTTCTAAATATTTCTATACTTATTCTCTCTATATTTATATGCATCCTTGTTGTTGACTCCCTTACAAGGGCATGAACTCTATGCGAAATAGGGATTATTTTAATAATAATTACTAATATTTCTTTATTACTTTAAGGTTTGGGAAGTACTACACAGATATTATCTCATTTGATCCTTACAACAACTATGGGAGGTAGGTGCTATTATTATCACCTCTATTTTACAGATGGGGAAATTGAAAGAGATTAAGTGACTTGCCTACAGTCACATAACTAGTCTGAGGCAGGATTTGAACTCAGTTCTTCCTAATTCAAGGTCCACTACTCTATCAATTGAGCCATTTAGTTGTCTGGTTCATATTTCTCAATGCCTAGCACAATGCCTCGCCCCTAGGAGGCACTTTATAAATAACCATTGGTTATATCTCTACTGTTATTGTTCACTCATTTTTCAGTTGTGTCTGACTCTGTGACCCCACTTGGGGTTTTCTGGGCAAAGACAATGGAATGGTTTGCCATTTCCTTCTCCATCTCATTTAACAGATGAAGAAACTGAGGCAAAGAGTGTGAAGCGACTTGCTTAGTGTCACATAGCTAGTAGGTGTTTGGGACCAGATCTGAATTCATGAAGATGAGTCTTCC
>NC_058132.1:156741925-156807558 GCF_016433145.1 Gracilinanus agilis | reverse complement strand
CTTCCTTCCTTCCTTCCTTCCTTCCTTCCTTCCTTCCTTCCTTCCTTCCTTCCTTCCTTCCTTCCTTCCTTCCTTCCTTCTCTTTTCCCCCCACCTTTTACATCAAGATGAGACAACTTGAGGTAGTGAACAGATTCCTGGATTTCAAGTCAAGAAGACCTGAGTTTGATATCTGCCTCAAACTCTTCCTCAGCTACAGACATTTGAAGATAATAATGATGTCAACCACCCCCAGCAGGCTTCTTTTCTTTAGGTCAAATATTCTCAGTTCTTTCAAACCATTTTCATACACCCCTTGTTCCTTAGGGCTTAGATTTTAATACTGACTACCTAGATAATAATACTAGCTAAAATTTATATAGCATGTTAAAGTTTAGAAAGTAATTTATATATTATCTCACTCAAATCTCAACAGTCCTTTGAGGCTATTATCCTTATTTTATAGGTGAAGAAATTAAGGCTTAGAGGGGTTAAATGAGTTGTCCAATGTCATACAGATAATTAATGGCAGATTAGGGCTAGAATAAAGAATTCTTATTCCAGCCCATGGCTTTTCCTTCTATGCTATATACTATTTTTAAAAAAAAAATGAGATCAATTGACTAGGTAGATTCTACTTAAGTGAATACCTGGGAGCTGGGTTCAGTAGGCTGATGACAGAGGTCAACTGTAGATCTCTACATAGAAGAAATTAGCCCCTCCTTGTATCTTCTTTTCCTCTTGCCACCATTCCTTGCTTCTCCTTATTTTAATCTGGGACTACTTTAAGAGACCAAGAGGAAAATTAATTTGAGGAGTTATTTTTCTGGTGGTGGCAACAACGGTAGTGGTTGCAGAATAAAAGGTTAGGAAAATAATATTAAAATAACAAGAGCAATAACTAACATTTACTTAAGGCTTGATGAGTCTTCAAGATACTTCTTTGAAAGAGTCTGTGAAGTAATAGAAATGTTGCTTCAGTTTCTCTCTAGAATAAGACACACGGAGTCATGACAGTTTCAAAATGGATGGGACATTGGAGGTCATCTAGTTTAACCCTTATCTGAACACAAAGCTCCTTGACAACATATTCAGTTTTTGTTTGATGACTTCAAGCGAGGGGAGAACTCACTACCTCCTGAGGCAGCTTATTCCATTTTGAATTATTCTAATATTATTGTTAGTAACATTTTTCTTTTGGGAAGTTGGGTGGAATATTAGATAGAACATCTGGCCTGAAGTCAGGAAGACCTGAGTTCAAATGTGACCTCAGACACTTACTAGCTGTGTAACCCTGGGAAAGTCACTTTGCCTTGTTTGACTCAGTTTTCTCAACTGTAAAATGAGCTGGACAAGGAAATGGCAAATCACTCTAATATCTTTGCCAAGAAGATCCCAAATGGGGTCATGAAGACTTGGATATGAACAGAAACAACATCACACACACACATACACACACACACATTTTCTTACATGGATACTAAATTTGTTTCTTTGAAATTTCCACCACATTTATTAAGAGAAGACTTAAAAGGGGCAAGATAACTGTTAGCAAGTACATAAAGGGTAGTCAAGTATAAGAGAGAGAAGACATTGTTCTGTTCAACCCTAAAATGTAGACAAAAAACAGTTCCTTCTCTTGCAATTTATACTTTGCTCTATTGAATGGCAAGAGCAGTATTTAGAGGGTGGCAGTGAGGGGAGGTGGGGAAGGCCAATTTTCATCCCTGGGGAGTAAAAATTGCCATGTAACAATGATGCTGTTGTGTTAGACCTGCCTAGACTTCTGGAGTGTGAATCTGCAAACAGGAAAGGAAAAACAAAAGCTTTCTGGTCAGCCTGCTCTGTTTGAGTTGGCAGGAGGCTTCCAGTTGGAATTAGTACTTCAGACGTGAGTGTCAGAGCCATTCCATATGAGAGGAAGGCTTGTTGGCATACTTCTCCAACTCTGATGTGGAGCATATGGGTTTAGGGGGTGAGATTGAGAGGGCGGAGTGGGAAGGGAGGAGGATTGATTGGCTGTAGTTGGAACTGTATGTTCATCTCAACACAATCCCATTGGGTCCCAGACACTCTTATTGGCCACAATGAAATCAGATTTCAGGAGACCAGAGTTTTAGTCCTGATGCTGCCATTTGCTAAGCAATCTTGGTGAAGTTACTTGACCTCTCTAGGTCTCAATTTCCCTATCTGTAATATTAATGTTTTAGATTCTAGATGTTCTGATTTCTTGAAAGTCTCACTAATTGAGAACTGATGATTTTGTGGTCACCACATCAGATCCTGGCTAGGTTACACTTCTGGTTTGTAGTAATATAAACATTCTGGTTACATTTCTATTTGTAGTTGGTGGGGCAGAACTAAAGCAGTGGGTCATGAAGTACAATCTGAAACAGATCTATGAATCCTACCTTCTTAGTCCTTTGCCCTAACCACAGTCCTTTTCCTCCATCAAGGATGAATTGATTCTTCTGGAATATGGCAGGATGTGGGGAAAAATGAATAAAAACCCGATATCAGGTAGTCCACTTCTCTTTGGAAGATGTCCTAAGTTACCCTAATTTATCACTTTCCTCCCTCTTATCTCTGGGTTTAAGTGGTATGATGTGGGCTGGACTCCTTCCCTTTCCTTTGTAGCTCTCCAAAAGCACAACCCGTACAAGCACACCACTTCCTGACTTTTCAGTTAGTTGGATTTTTTCCTTTGTAGAAAAAAAAAAAAGTATGATATATCTGTCTTGGTTTCTTCCCATTGAACCTGTGTTCTAGGCTTCTAAGGGATTATGATGAGAATCACAACTATTATTCAGTGGAATAGGAAGATCCTAGGGTGCCATATTGTTTGTAATTGCTGACACAGTGCCTTTCAGCTCTTTTGGAACAGAGTCAGTGTTGGAGGTCAGTGGGGGGCATCATGGAGCAGGGCCTGGGATTACATAACATAATTCTGACATTTTGTTTATTTTTCTTCCTTTCCCTCCCTGCTTTTTTTCCCCCCGCTCTTCCCTGTCAATGTATCTTTCTTTCCAGAGGATGGTGGAGTATAAATCAAAGTGCTAGATTTGGAGAAGATCCCATTCTTGCTATGTGACCTGGGACAAGTCTCCTCTCTTCTCTGGGTCTCAGTTTCTTAAATTATAAAATAAAAGAGTTAGTTTGGACAATTGTTAATGTCCTTTCCAGTTCTAACTTCTATAATTTAACTAACATTTATTGAGCATCTACTCTATATAAAGTACAGTGCTGTACCTCAGAGGGTAGATGATGATAAATAAGATATAATCCCTGAGCCCAAGTAATTTGTCATCTAGTTAAGAGATAAGACACCATAAGTATAGTAGCACCTCATTTTATGCAAAACTAAATGCATGAAAATTTAGGCATATTCTATTGGTAGTTGAGAAAAATGAGTCAGAAAAATATGCAGAAAAAATTCTCACCATTTTCCAAAGCTGTCTAAATTCTTGCAACAGTTCACCCAATCGCACTCATTTCTCACTCTGAGAAGCATTAGTGTGTCACTACACTTTTTTGCACCAAACATTAGCTCTTGTATCAGTCTTTAGCTGGAGTTCTAGATTGTGACAAGTTGTGTCCACATTAGAGCAGTGTTTCTTTTTGTTTCATTAATACTATTTTGTTATTAATAATGGCCTCAAAGCACAAGAATAGTGATGGTGATAGCTCTGATAAGCTTAAGAAAAGTCATAAAGTGCCTACATATATTCATATAAGAAATACTTACTAAATAATAAATAATAATGGAATTTGGAGGATTTTATGTGAACAGTCTTGCAACGTATTGGATGTATAAAATGAGATTCTCATTTACTGATGCAAAAAGATCCTGGCCAGAGAGCATGGAGGCCCAAGTGAACAGATTGCCTGCTAGCTTTCTTGGTTTCTTTTAAATTATAGTTATAATCCTGTCTTCTACAGAAAGTGTTTCTTAATTCTTCTTAATTCTACTTCCTTTTCCCTTTTATTTCCAATTAATCCTGTATAGAGCTTCTTGGTATTTGTTTGTTTGTTGCCTCCCCTTTTAGATAGTGAGTTCCTTGGGGGCAGGGACTATCTTTTGCCCCTTTCTATATTTCTACTGCTTAGTACAGTGCCTGGCACATATATAGTCAATCCTTACTTTTTATGGGGGTGACATTTCTAGAAAACAGCAGGAAAGTAAAAAATGTTATTATTGCTAGATTGTCCCTAATGGAAACCCCAAAACTAAAATCTTTCCCTAGAGATTGCTGAAAATATACTTTTCCAGATCCAATTCTTTATAAGAAAACAATAACTCTGATAATATGCACTTTTCCTAGCACAGTATCCATGAAATAGACCATAAAATACACTATCAAAAAAAAAAAGCAATTGTAACATGCAAAAAAATTTTTTTTCTCTTTAGTAATTCCTTTGAATTTACTTCCTGTGAACGTTTGTGCTGACTTCTCAATAAATACAAAAAATGAAAACATTGATTTCAGACAATACTATACTGCTGTCAATTTCTCCTTCTTGGCTCCCATCTGAAAATCAAAGAAAAGGTTGTTGGGACTTGAGTTGCTGCTGTGGGAAGGCCCTGTGACTGGTGAGGTCTCGATATTCCAAATGCATGGGGAGCTCTTTACAATGGCAGGGTGAATAAGGTCAGTGAAACGCCTAATAGGATACTGACTACTCCACAGACTTGTGTACATGACACCTCTCAGTTTTTTTCTCTGCTGGGCATAGCTATGTATAGTTGCCAAGGCAAAAATGAAAATGAAGCGATGAATAAAATCATGCTGGTGCTTGAGGTTGCAAGGGTTAAATGCACAAATGTTGAGGATTAACTGTAGTAAGCACTATGTAAATGTTAGTTGTAATTATTAGCAATTAAAAACTTCTTCCAGCCTGCTAGTCATTTCCTTATATTGTTTATTACATTCTCTCTTAATTATAGTTTTTTTTCTATTATAGTTTCATCGTGTCAACCATACTGAGACAACCACAATTGTGAACCCATAAGCTGTTTCAGGTATTGGTTTGGACCAAGGCATGCACTTGAAACTGGAACATATCAGTTCTTTTAAAGGATACCTTCAGAAACAATGTTTCTTTCATTTAAGAGATATAGTAACGCTATTCTCCCAGAACTCCAAAATTCTAGGATACTAAGAAGCAATATTACAGTTATCTCATTTTATATTCATAACAATCCTGAGAAATAGATGCTATTATTATCTCTACTTTACAGTAGAACCGGAGGCAAACAGGGTTAAATGACTTGCCCAGGGTTACACGATGAATGTCTGAGGCTGGATTTGAAATCATGTCTTCCTAACTCCAGGTCTAATCCTCCATCCATTGTACCCTCAAGCTGCCATGCAGCTGTTTTGAGAATATTGGTGCTTGAAGCAACCTCTGAGATCAGGCAGTCCAACTCTTTTATTTTGCAGAGGAAGAAACTGAGACCTAGGGGGAGTTGAGAGACCTGATCAAGGCCACCTGACCAGTAAGCAGAAGAGCCAGGACTGAATCCCAGGTCTTTTGATTCAAGTACACGTCTGTGCCAGTGGTTGTAACTCAGGCAGGGCTATTTGAGCCCCAGAAAGGATGAGGGTGAGCTCTCCGAAGCGCACCTTCTGAAGATGAGTGACAGAGAACCCAGGGGATGATAGCTTTGTATCAGACCCCTCTGGGGGCACAGGAGTTGTGTTTATCAAGGCTTGATGCTGTAAGGGTGCTGTCTATGGACTCCTCGGACCAGAGTGCTTGGGATATTAGAACAGTGGTACTCACTTTCCCCCTGGTTGTTATCTGCAAGGCTAGTTCTTGCTAGAGGGGAAGAATAGACCAAGATCAGGAATAAAGTTTAAGTTTTGCTTCCCTATTCTTTTCCCTTCCAGGCTGCTCCGTGTTTGTCCCCAAGACATCGGAACAAGTCCATCATTGACAACCCAGCCCAGAGAAGCTCTGAAGGGACTGGGCTGAGCCTGAGTGCTCATTGTGGCCTAACCCTGAAATGACTGGCCTGAGGAAATCACAATGGGTGGATGTTAGCCTCTGACAACAGCTGACTATTTATTCAGATGAGAACAATTTTCTCTCCCCTTGCACTTTCAACAAACTGGACCTGGAGGACTCTCCCATGTTTCTGCCAAAAACAATAAGGGAGGAACTGGGGGAGGGGGAGAATCATCTCCTTTGAATTGAGCTATCAGCTGTTCTGTGGGTTTCCTGGATCTGGGCTATCTCACTACCCAAATGGTCCATTTGCAGCTTATTGTAAAGAGAGCTGTTTTCCTTCTTAATCTCCTTTAGAGATAACCATTCATAAGGTATGTGGGAGAGGCCTCTGTGGAAGCAGCTCCCAGTAAGCCTGCCAGCCGTTATTCCTTGTGGATAGGGCTTGGATCTGCCTCTTCAGTTTGATTAGGAAATCAGCTGCTCTCTGAGGGGGTCATTGTAAACGTCTCATTGTCGAGCTCTGGGACGCACTAGAATGATTCATGCCAGGCATGTGTGAGAGCAATCCCCTCCTCCATGCACGTACAGCTGGGGTGCCATAGCACAATGCTCTGAACTTCTACTATGAAATCAAGGTCCTTTGTGGTCCTCGAATATTATAAGTCTAGGATATGTCCATTCCTTTTTCAGTCAGGCTTCTCATTGTTTCACTGGTTAAGGAACCAGAGCATTGTGGGATGTGGAGCTCACTCTCCATGAGGCAGGGAGTTCTGGACAGTTGTTTTCTTTGGCATTACACAGTCCCAGGATGTCATGTGAAAAAAAAAATTACTTTGTGTATTGAACCATCTGGATGAACTGGAGATACTCCATGGTCCAGGTTGCAGCAGAGCCCTGGTTGAAGCCTCACCAAAGTCTGGGGCTGAAAGACTGGGTTCAACCAACTCAAGGAAACTGAGGGCTTATTTTCATTGCATCTGAGATTGTACATTAGAAACCCACAGACACTCCTAGATGAGAAAGGACTGACTTAGTCTAACATGTGGAGCTAGCCTGGGCACACACACAAAATGACAAAGGCTTGGTTTCTACTTATGATGAGGCTGTTGTGGGGAAGAGGGAGCAGAACAAGGCACACTGGGTGGAAGCTACAAAGATCCAGATCTTTAGCCCCACTTTCTTTTCTCTAGTTGTTTCTAATTGATATTTTCTGTTTTTTATATCACCCTAAGTATCCTAAGTATCTCTCTTTCTTCTCCTCCCCAAAAGCCACCCATATGACAAATAATATTTTGTGGGAAAGAAAAAGAAAAGAAAAGGAAAGAAAAGATAAGAAAAGAAAGGAAAAGTTAGCACAAGTGATGGATACGCTGAAAAAGTTAGAAAACATGCTAATATATAACACATGTGGATCTTCCATTTCTATGAAGGAGTGGTTTGGGGGATATCCTCTCATATTTTTTTATAATTTTTATATTTTGTTTTGATTTTCTTTTTTATATTTTTTCCCATTTACACTGTTGTAATTACTATATCTATCTTTTCTTGGCTTTGCTCTCTATCAACTCATATACATCTTTCCATTCTTCTATATTTTCATTTTATACACTATTTCTTATAGCATAAGATTATTCTATTACATCTATGTAATTTGTTTAGCCATTCCCTAATTGATGGGCATCTGTTTTGTTTCTAATTCTTAGCTTTCACTAAGAAAATGCTGCTATAAATATTTGGAGTGTATAGGGACTTTTTTCTTATCAATGACTTTCTCAGGGTATTATGGAGTCTCTAGTTCAAAGGGTATGGACATTTTAGTCACTTTATTTGCATTATTATAAATTGTTTTCTAAAATGATTATATCATTTCACAGTCCCACTAATTATGGATTATATGTTTATCTTTCCACAATACCTCCAATATGTCATTTTGGGCTCATTTTTGTTACAGTGTATGAGTTGAAACCTCAGGATTATACTAATTTGCATTTGAAGCATTTTTTTTATGTGGCTGTGAATATTTTGCAGGTATTTTGCAAAGTGTTTATATTTTTTGATCATTTACGTGCTGGGGAATGGCTATTAGTTATGTATATATTTATTAATTGCTTATATATCCAAGATATATATTAGAGACCTTTATTAGAGAATTTTAATACAAAGCTTCCCCCCTCCCCCAATTTGATCACTTTTCTTCTTGGCATAGATGCATTAATGTTTTCTGTGCAGAAGCTTATCAACTTCAAATTCTCATTTTCATTGTAAACTTAGCATTATGTTCCTTCAGTTTCTTTAATCTTTTTATAAGGTGTCTCTGCTCTCAGTGATTCTCTTCCTAGCATCTCTTTTTTTCTAGAAGTGATCTGGGAATTCTTGCAATCAGAATTTCATTTTCTATGTTTAGAAGTTCTTTTCTTTTCTTTCCTTCATTATATTGTTAAGATTTTTTCTGTACTGTTATGTTCTTCTGGGAGACTTGTGGTCCTTATGTTGTCTCTGTTCATCCTATTTAAGTTAGTTTTGTTTGTAGCATACATATTTTGTTTTAATGTCATTTTTTTTTGCTTTTCTTCTAGATTGTCCTTTACTTCTGTGTATTTACATTCCTAATCTATTGTTTTCTCTTGTTTCTTTGGTGAGGCTTGCCATTGCAGATTCAAGTTTTTCTATTTTGTTTATTTTTTTTTCAGTGTTAAGACATACATTCTGCACTTATATTTCTCTGTTCTCTTTTAAACCAACCAGGAATAGTATGTTGTGGTTCTACCTTCCCCTCAAATTCCATAGAGTTCCCTGATTCATTAAATTCAGAGCTTATAGCTCTAGTGCTTTTGAGTTGCCATCTCTAGTGGACTTTTGTTCCTGAAGGATGGTGGCCAAGATGGTTACCAAGACTTGAGTAAACTGCTTGGATTTCCATGGCACTAGAAAGAGGGAGGTAGGGGAACCAGTGTGCAGGGTTGGATTTTGATGTAAGCCTGTGCCATGCTAATGTGACCTTGCTGCCATTGTCTCATAGGTGGAAGAGTGGTAAGGGTGGGCAATGGGGGTCAAGTGACTTGCCCAGGGCCACACAGCTGGGAAGTGGCTGAGGCCGGGTTTGAACCTAGGACCTCCTGTCTCTAGGCCTGACTCTCACTCCACTGAGCTACCCAGCTGCCCTTTTTTTTTAATTTTAAGAGTCTTTTTATCTTGGAAACAGGTAAAGTTGCTTTATTGCTAGTGTATAATTTCTGTTTGGAGAGGTTTGAGAAGTCATAGGGTAGTGATGGGCAACCTTTTGAGCTGGTGTGTCAAAATTCACCAAAAACTAAGCATAACTGGGGTAGTGTGTCACTTCAAGAAAAAAAATCATAATTTTGTGATATTTATAGTTTAAATAACATACTTCTCTGTATGTGGCCGCATGCAGTCGTGTGTCATTAAAAATGGCTACGCATGTCAGTGCTGACACACATGTCACGAGCTTGCCATCGGGGTCATAGGGACTAGAGAAAATGCCTAGCCTGAATTTTGTTGCTTATGTGACCCAGAAGCCCAGTCTTTGGCTCCATCGTGAATGGAGTGTGTCCTGTAGACTACTGCCCCAGCTTGTACTTCCCTTGTGGGTTGGGTCCTCAGAGGATGAACCTGAATTTCAAGAAGATGACTCTTCCTGACTGCAGGCCCTGCACTCTATCCACTGTGCCACTTAGCTGCCTGGCCCAAAGCTTTACAGCTGGCTAAAGGAAGAGTTAGGACTAGGACCCATGCCTCTTGATTCGGTCAAATGCTCTGGACATTTTGTCATTCCATTTGAAGTGACCTGGATCTCCCAGTATTGCTATTTAGGCCTCAGTGGCATGATTTCAGGCTGATGAGTCTGGAAAGGTTGATCTGCATACCTTTATCTTAGATAATGTTGCCATAGCGATAGTGGAAGTAACTGAACCTATGATTTCATTGGTATAGACAGCTTCCAGATAAGAAAACCCCATCTACTAATGTAAGTTAGTGCCTTCTCTGCAATTTAGAGTCAGAAAGTTGCCTGGAGTACTGAGAGTTTGGGTGACTTACCCAGGCTCACACAGTTAGTATGTGTCTGAGGTGGGACTTGAACTCAGGTCTTCTTGACTTCCAGGCTCACTTTCTTTATATTTCCATGCTCTCTTTCCATCATTCTCAAAAGAAAACCCTGGACTTAAAATCTTATACTCCCAAACCTTTGAATTTGAAAGCCTCCTTCCCTACCAGTACCACAGGTACTCATACCAGACTCATCTGAAATGGGATGTTGACTTAAGTACATCACAGGTCTTGGTGTATGAGAAAGAGGGAAAAAAAGGAAGATCCAAATGAGATTAAAAATATAAATCCCAATGAGAATAGCATATGAAAAGCTTGTGGAGGGAAGAATATGGGGCTTAGGGTTTGTTCTTGAGAAGGCCAAAGGGCTTCTTCCCGTGAGAAAATCATCTTACATCTGCATATAAGTCTCCTGGGAGGAACAGAAAGCCCCTCTGTCCCCAAGCTCTGTCTACTGAGAAAAGGAGAAGACCGAATTCAGCTTCTCCCCAGATGCTGTTGCAGACAAACATAGTTCATGATCAGCCAGGAGCAAGGAAGCTTCTCGTGACAATAGGAAAGTCCACTCAGAACAGCTTTCGCAATGGGATTTGGAAACTAAGTGGGGCAAAAGGAAGAGGAGCCAGCTTTTCTTCCTGTCCCTTGTGGTCTATTCCTCTTACTGTGGCCCTAACCCCACTCTGAAATGGTCCTTGAAAGGAAATGAGTGCAAGAAGTTTTGTCTTCCTTGGGGTCTTTGAAGAAAAGAAAGAAAAGAAGAGAAAAAGAAAACAACTTCCCATTGAAAACTTCTGCTACCCACTGAGGTTGGTGTCTCTGCTCCAGGTTTGAGGAATTCTGAATTGCCCACTCATCACTGCAGATCAGATCAGGCTTCTGGAATTTCCCACTCACCTGCAAAACAAAGATTGGGCAAAATAAGAAGCAGAAAAAGTCTAAGTGAAGGTCCTTTGAACTAAGCTTTTCTTCTCTCAAAAAATCCTTAAACACAAAAATACCCCAATTTCTATGAGAAGAGATTTCTAGGCCCTGAAAAAAGCCCTTTGTCTGTAACCCAGGAACCTTCTTTATCTTCCTCCCAACCAGCAGAGATCAGCGCTGGCTAGAATGACTTGAATTCAGCCAAAGTACAAATGGCAGAGCCTTCAGTTTGTCCCAGGCCCAAGCCCTTCCTTCCAGGTCAGGAGGCCAAGAGTCTTGGACTGGTTATGTCCCCACATGTCTTTCTGAAGTGGAGTTCATGGGCCATATAAAGTGCAAACATAGTGCCAGGAGGAACCACTTTCTGCTTAACTGGAATCCAGTCTTAAGGGCCCTGGATGGCTATACCTAGAGAGTCCACAGCATGAGGACCTCAGAAACCACTGGAAATAGATGAGTGAGGACCATTTTACTTGGATAATCAGTGGCTGGTCATGCAAAGACTTTTTTTTTTTTTTTAATCACATGGCTCCAAAATTTGACTTGATGTTGGCCTTAGTCCTGCCTACCTTTACCTACTACCTTCATTTCCAATCTTAGCCACTCCAAGTCCATCTCTTTATACCTGCATGAGAACATACAACCTCAGAGATCCTACACAGCAATTTATTGAAAATTAACCCCCAAACACATCAAGTGGAGAGGGTAAGGGCATTCTATTCCTTTTAGGCTTGTTAAAAGAGTAAGATGGAATTTCAGGGATCTGAAATCTGGAGTGAGGAGAGCAAGAAGGGAGTGTGTATTTGAGTGTGCATGGGAGGTGGAAGCAAGGACCTAAGCATTTCTGGCACCTTTGAGCAGATAGGCAGAGGCTGTGTTGAAACTATGCTGCCCTGATTTCTCCGAATGACATGACACATGAACCATCCTACTTTCTCCCTTACTCCCACCCCATTTTCACTTCAAGCCCTAGGCTCACTGCCTGATTTTCATTAGGCTGGCCGAGGGAACTGAAGCACAAAACTCAGGACAATCTCTCCTCCAAAGCCTGCTGTGGCTACTGGCCATGATTGCTGACCTCAGAGAGGATAGAAGGGCAGAGAGCCTCAGCTGTTTCCTCCAAGTCACAGAATCTCAGTGTTGGAAGGGATATCAGAGGCCATCTCTTTCAAACCCATTCCTGAAGAATTATTCCCTCAGTCACACACAATAATAAGTGATCATCCAGGATTTGTTTGAAGATTTCCAGTGTTGGGGAAATCTTTCCTTTCAGCAGTATCCCTTCCCCCTTTTGGACAGTGCTTTTTGTTGGGAAATTTACCCTAATGGTGAGCATTAACTGGATACTTCTTTATTTTTCAGATATTGTTTCTTATTCTGCTTAAGGGCCCCAAACAGAATTTTCCTAACACTTCTTTTATGGGTGAGTTTGTCAAATACTCAGATAGTTCACCTAACTCTTTTTTGAGCTAATCTTTATGTTCTTAGTTCTTTGAATAGCATGATCTTGAGGTCCTTCACCATCCTGGTTACCCACTTTATGATCTTCTCTTGTCTTTCCTAAATCATAATCACTGGAAGCAAATACAGCATTCTAGAAGTGAAGAGAATGGTGGGACTCTGACTTCCTTAGTAATAGATGATATGCATCCTCTAACTATAGCTGATTTCTCAAATCCTCTTCTCTTCTCTGTGGGGACATGACTACAATAGTTTTGTTCAGGATAGTCAGTCTTCTCTTGACTGGTTCAAGCAATCTCAGCATTTATCCAACACAGTATTAGTCATTGCTTCCTACCAATCATCAACAATCAGTTTTTTTTAACCCTTACCTTCTGTCTTAGAATTGACAGTAGGTAACAGTTCCAAGGTAGAAGAGTGGTAAAGGCTAGGCAATTGGGGCTAAATGACTTGCCCAGGGTCACCCATCTAGGAAGTGTCAGAGGCACATTTGAACCCAGGATCTTCCATCTCTAGACTGAGCCACCTAGCTGCTCCAACAATTAGTTTTTAAGTGCTTACTATGTATCAGGCACTCTGATAGGTGCTGGGGATACAAAGACACAAATTTTACTTAAGAAACTTACTTTTAAATGGAGGAGACAGCATGGATGACTAGATATAAATGGGACACATACAAAATAGATACCAGGTAACTTTTGATAACAGGCACTAGCTATGGAGAGGACCAGGAAAAACCTTGTGAAGAAGGGGATGCTTAAGCTAAGACCAGGGATTTCACGAGGCAGAGGCCATCAGGCCACATTACAGGCAGGGGGAACTGTTCAAAGTACAGGCATGGGATATGGACTGTCATCTATGAAGTACAGCAGAAGGACAGTTTGATAGGAACATGGAGTACATGGAATGGAGTACTATGTAGAAGAATAGGAAACAAAGGATGGGACTAGGTCATAAAGACCTTTAGAGAATTTGTATTTGATCCTAAAGGTAATAGGGAGCCACTGGAGTTTATTGATTAGGAGAAGCAAGATGGTCAGGTCTTTGCTTTAGTTTGTAGAACATGGGGCATGTTGCTGGGGGAGACTCTGAGTCTGGATCACCACCATCACGGAGTCTGATAGTTCATCTTGTTTATGACCACAAGGGAGTTGAGTGGATTGGATTGTCACATATTTTCAATGGAGAAAAAAAATGGAAAATGGCCCAGCTGGGAAGAGTTAATTTCCTCAAATCTTCTCTGATACTTTCTAATGGAGTTCTGGAGTAGGCTATGGGAACTGGAAGTCAATTTTCTCTTGAATTAATGTTATTAGATTCTCTTATGTTTGAAGTGTGGACATAGCTTTCTCAAGTCATCTCTGTCTATCTTTCTGGTTGTCTCTCTCTCTCATTAGAAATGTAACTTTATGGGTCTCATTTTACTGCTGATCTGTACAGAAATTGCTCCATTTCTGATCTTGGGCATTTTACCTCTCCTTAGGTAGCCTGGTGCTACCTCCCCTCTCAACTCCCTCGGACATCAGCATATTGATGCCACACTTGATTCCAATACCCAATTTGCTTTAACCATACTGCAGCTTGGAAATTTCCAGCTCAAGCAATCTATTGGCCTTAGTCTCCATCCAGTAGCAGGGATTATAGGTGGGTGCCATTATATAGTTCCCCAACATTCACTCTTGCCTAATCCTCTAGGACTGAATCTGGTAGCAGCTTTAAGTTTTTGGGTCATGAAACCCCTTTCCTTATTCTCATCTGCCTCAGGCAGTATTTATAAACTTCCTCAGGCAATAGGTTTAAATTTTCTGTTTTAGGAAGAATAGTTTGAAGGGCCTTCCCAGGTGTCCTAAATACTTCTCTGGACTGATGCTCCAGCAACTAAATTTCCAGGGAAGAATCTGAAAGAAAATGGTATCCACCAATTGGGTCACTTGCCTTGGTACATATTTCATACTACTTGGCCTTTAAGTGCTTGGGCTGTATAACCAAGCCCCATCTAGGTTATTCTTCTATTCCAGATTCATAGCTAAAAGCAATGAACTCCCAGAAGCTCCAGGGAAAGATCTGTGCTGCCACTTAGCCAAATGTCTCTTTAATCAGACTTCAGTTTCCCCAGTTCAGGAACAAGAGATTTACCATGCAGTTGTTTCTCTTTGTATACAATCAACCTTGTATGTATTCCTATAAGCAGAGGCCCAAATATATCCTTTTTGGACACACACACACACACACACACACACACACACGCGCGCGCGCACACACACACACACAAATACAGTGTCCTTGCTTTAATATGCCTTTATTTGTTGTATTCCTATCCATTAGTCCATAAAATACTTGGCACAAAGTAAGTGCTTAGTAAATGTTTTCTGACACAAATTCAAAGGCAATGTCCATATTATCTCTGAGGTTTTCATTTACCCATGCATATGTACAAAGTTACCTTTTTTTCCCTGAAAAATGTTATGCTTCTCTGTGGCCATAGGACTATATAAGTCAAAGAAAGTTCTGACGTTGCAGAAAAGCATCAGTTTGAATTAACAACATGTAAAGAACATGGTCAACTACATTATTGTCAATGTTCTTTACACATGACTATATTAGAGTGCATAGAACCCAAAGGTCATAGCTCTGGCCTAATCTCACAGTAAACTTCTGAAAGGCTCTATGGCGCTAATAATTTTCTTCTAATTTTTCCTTCTGGGGTCTAGTTCAACATAAGAACTAAGCAGTTGGAATTAGTTTATGCCAGTTTCCTGGGATGAAAAAAATTTGATTTGTCTCTTACAGGTCAAAAATCTGATTCATCGACATGTTCTTCCTGATCCCCAATACTTAGATATGTCCTCTGATTGAGCATCACCAAACACAACCCTTGGCCTAATCCTGGTGGGCAATCAGTCCTGAGAAGGTAAGAGGCTCCTGTGACAACCGTTAGGTACCTAACCCAGAGAGGAATAGAAATGACCTTCCTAAGCAAACAGATGCTCTATCCATACTTATATCATTTATTCCCAAAGGGTGGAGTATTTAGAGCTACCAGGAACTCATAAAATTGGCCAGGATGGAGAAACAGCTGGGGAATAAGGTTCCAGGAAACCCTTGAACTTTTCATAGTTCCCTCTATTTTCATTTTTAAAGACTATTAGAGCTGAAAGGGATCCTAGGAAACATTCAGTCTAATCCTCTTATGTTAGGGTAGAGGGCATTGAGGTCTGTGGAGCTTAAGTGATTTGCCCAGAGGTCCTCAGCAGTGGAGTCAGGATTGGAACCCAGATCCTCTAAATTCTAATCTGGTACACTTTCCCATATGCCATACTGCCTCCCCCAACCCAGAAATTCAGATGACTAAAGCATTCCTGTTTAAATCTGGTTTACTATTTTGTACATCAGAGCATGATGTTTTCAATGTGATTATTCATTCCATTCCAAAAATGATCTTTTCCTATACAAAGACATATTTATTTAATCAGTGAACATTTAATTTATTAAGTGTTTACTGTGTACTAAGACAAAAGCAAAAAACAGCTCTTGCCCTCAAGGGGTTTGCCTCCACTGGATAGAACCAATATGATAAGAAGCAAAGAAAATTCCAAATGCATAGAAAATAAATTGAAAGTAATATGAAGAGAGGGCAAGAACCCTAAAAAAGGGGAAAAAATGCATACAATAAATAGCTCAGGAAGAGACTCTCATTGAGATATCATGGGTTCTGGGACGGAGATCAAAAAAGGTTTTTTTTCCCCCTAGGCATGCGACCTAAAAGAAATCTGATACTGATTCTAATGGGAGTTTTAATGAGGGTACCAGCTTCTTAAGTCCATTTTGTCTTTTAGATTACATGGCACTTATTATCCAGGGAAAACTGAGGCCACTGAATGCATGCTGGTGTCTGTTCTTACAACTCAGGGGTAGAAACTGGAAAGATGAAGGAGAAAGACAAAAAAATGTAGGACCTATATGGGATCAAACTGACATTTGCTAGCTGAATTTGCCAATATCAATCAACAATTTTTTGTTTTTTATTTAAAAAGTATTCATTAAAATTATTTTTATTTTTAAAACCCTTACCTTCTGTCTTAGAATTGATACTAAGTATAGATTTCAAGGCTGAAGAGTGTTAAGGGCTAGGCAATAGGGGTTAAGTGACTTGCCCGGGGGTCACACAGCAAGGAATTGTTTGGGACCAGATTTAAAGCCCATCTCCAGGCATAGCTTTCTATCCACTGAATCATCTACCTGCCCCTGTTCTTTATTTTTAAAATTTTGAAAAAATTTAAATTCTGAACTCTGCCCCCCGACCCGTGTAGTCATTCTTCCACCCACTGAGAAGGTAATCAATATGATATAAATTATACATGTGAAATCATACAAAACATATTTTCATACTAGCCATGTTGAAAAAAAGGCAAGAAAAATAAAGAAAGTGAATCCGTACTCAGAGCCCATCAGTTCTTTCTCTGGAGGTAGATAGCATTTTCTTTCTTTCTTTCTTTCTTTTTTTTTTTTAAACCCTTAACTTCTGTGTATTTCATAGGTGGAAGAGTGGTAAGGGTGGGCAATGGGGGTTAAGTGACTTGCCCAGGGTCACACAGCTGAGAAGTGTCTGAGACCGGATTTGAACCTAGGACCTCCCGTCTCTAGGCCTGACTCTCAATCTACTGAGCTACCCAGCTGCCCCCCAGATAGCATTTTCTATCATGAATCCCCTGAAATTGTCTTGGATCATCATATTGATCAAAGCAGCTGTTACTGTGTATAATGTTCTCCTAGTTTTGCTCCCTTTGCATCAGTGCAGATAAGTCTTCCCAGGTTCTTCTGAAAGTACCCTGCTCATCATTTCTTATAGTACAATGGTACTATCACAATCATATGCCACAAGTTGTTCCATCATTACCAACTCATGGACATCCCCTCAATTTCTAATTCTTTGCCACCATAAGAAGAGCTGCTATAAATATTCACACACATAGTTCCTTTCTCTTTTTCTTTGATCTTTTTGGGATGCAGGCCGAGTATTGCTGGGTCGAGGGGTATGCAGAGTTTTATAGCTCTTTGGGCATAGTTCCAAATTATTCTCCAGAATGGTTGGACTACTTCACAACTTCACCAATAGCAAATTAGTTTTCCCATGAACCCTCCAGCATTTGCTATCTATCTTTTTCTGTCATGTTAACCAATTATAGGTGTGAATGGTACCTCAGAGTAATCAACGAATATTTTTAAAGCATCTGCTATGTGTTAGAGACTCTACTAGGCACTGAGGATTCAAGTACAAAGAATAAAACAATCTCTGCTTGCAAAGAGCTTACTTTCTACCGACAGAGACAAGTATATAAATATATATTCAACAAAAAGTTAATAAACATAAATATAGGCAAGGTAGTTAAATTCAAGGTTGTTTTGAAGGGAGGTCTCTGGTTTCAGGGGGAGGGCAATTGAAAAAAAAGCATAATGCAAAAGATGGGTGTATAGGGCTTTAGAGGAGAGTCTTTGAAATATTTTTTTTCTTTAGAATTGAGCCCAAGAGAATAACTTTTTATTGTTCATTTATATCCAGCTATCCATAACCTCACGGGATTTTCTTGGCAAAGATACTAGAGTAGTTTGCCATTTCCTTATCCTACAGATGGGGATGCCTTTTCCTTGAGATGGGGAATGGCTTCCACTACAGATAGAGATGCCTTCTCCTTCTTCCTATAGATGAGGAAACAAAGGCAAACAAAGTTAAATGACTTGCTGTGAACCCTATAGTTTGTAAGTTTCTGAGGCTGAATTTGAATTCAAGAAGATGAGTCTTCTTCACTCCAGGTCCAGTGCTCTAGTTACTGTTATTCCATTCTTAATGCTTTGGTTCCTATTTTCCAAATTTTGGCAATATCTACTATATCAAGAACCAGCAGGATAGGGGCCCAGAGATACCCAAAAGAGAGAATTAAAAAGACGAAAAGGAGGGGCAGCTGGGTAGCTCAGTGGATTGAGAGCCAGGCCTAGAGACGGGAGGTCCTAGGTTCAAATCCGGCCTCAGACACTTCCCAGCTGTGTGACCCTGGGCAAGTCACTTGACCCCCATTGCCTACCCTTACCAATCTTCCACCTATAAGTCAATACACAGAAGTTAAGGGTTCAAAATTAAAAAAAAAAAAAAGACGAAAAGGAAGTGGTAGGTTAGTATTGTGCTGGACTTGTGGCTCTCATCTTTAAGTACATCTAAGGTGGCTGCCTGCAAGGTAGTAACTGATTATCTTCTCCTCTCTCCCTCATGTGTTCTTCCAGGTGCAATTTAGCAAACAAATTGTGATCTCTGGGCTGATATTTTCTCCTCTACTTTTCTCCAAGGCTTCCCTCAATATTTATTTAACCAGATTTGCCTGTATAATAATGTTAACAAGGGGAGGGGTACTCAAGCGATTTACAGTGCTGGGGCACACCTTCTAGGGCCCTGGGTCACATCTCTGGTTGGTTGTCTGGGGCACGTGGGTACCCCATCTGGCAGAACTGGACCACCCTGTCCCACCATTGAAGTCTGGAATTATGTCAGAACATCCACTAATTCCATTCTCTAGACCCCATTCAGCCTCTTCCTGGCCCCTCCTCCCATGTCTCTACCCCTCACTGCTCATTAAAGGCAGCTGGATCCTGGGAAAGTTATACTGTACACACACACATACACACATGTAAAGTGGTCAGACAATAACAAGGAGAAACCCAACTCCTCAGCCACAAGTTTCCCTTTACTGCTTGTTAGTTTTTAACAAGGCTGCTGGTGATTTGTGCCGTGTGCTCGCCTTTACATTAAACACAAATTATTCTCCTTCAGTTTTTCCCTCTATGGCCTTTGGAGGGGAAGGGACCTAGGAGCCCAAGGGCTTAACAAGTGGCTGTTCTGAAGGACAAATAGAACCATGCCTGAATTTTCTATGGAGGAACAGTCAGTTACCAAGAGGGAGTGAGTCATTTATGTCTTATAGCTTCCAAATGGGTTCTAATAGAGCAGAGATTCCTAACTGTTTTTGTGTCATGGACCCTTTGGGCCATGTTTGTTGAATTCTGTGGACTCCTCAGGATAATGTTTTTTAATATGAAAAATAAAATACACAGGATTACAAAGAAAATCAATTAAATAGAAATGTAATTATCTAAATATTAAATAAAAATAATGAATTTATGGATCCCAAGTTCATAACTTTTGATATGGAGTATTGGGGAAATTAAGTGGCACAGTGCACTGAACCCAGAGTTAGGGAAGACTCATCTTCCTGGTTTCAAATTTGGCTTACTAGTTGTGTGATCCTGGACAAGTCACTTAAACTTTGATTGCCTGACAAAGGATCCACTGGAGAAAGATATGACAAAAACCACTGCAGCATCTCATAACAGGTCCCAGAGAGTCAGACATGACTGAACAATGCAATAAAGAAAACAATGACAACTGTTATCTCTCTTTTACAGATGAGAAAACTGAGGCTCACAGAGAGGTTGTCACACCATTAGGAAATGAGGAAGCTACAATTATGGGCTAGTTATAAACTATAGGCTTAGACATCTCGATGATAATCTCATTCAGAGTGTATTTTTATTTCTTTCTTAGCAAAAGTTCAGTGAGAGAAAGTTGTGGAATAACTCAGAAGTCCTAAGTATTTTTGAAATCTACCTCTTGTACTATATTTTATGTTCCATATTGTTCTGTTCTTCCCAGTCTGTCAGCCTAAAACAATCATTATTAAGCACCTACTATGTGCAGAGCCCCACACTGACCTCAAAGGGGGGTACGGAGGAAGGGATGAATCTATAGGAGGAACAGAAGGTGATGTCTTTGCTCTAGCAACTTTTACAGTCCAACTAGGAAGACAAATCATATAGTCAGGAAACAACTAACTGGCTTTCATTACTGTTATTCAGTGTCTTACTACTCTGAGTTTCTTTTATTGTTAAAACAGAGACAGCATGTCTTTGGAGAGGTGGGTACTGTAGTTATGAAGAGTGATAGGCTGGGCATCATCCCTTGGCTTGTCTGGGCCTCAGTTTTCTCAACTGCAGTGGAATGGGATGAGAGATGCTCTCTAACCTCTCCTGGTTCAGTCCTCAATGGATTAAAGGACTTCCTCCCTAGTTTAATGACCAGATGCAAGGCCTCCAAAAGAGCCTGTTTTGGCCTCTACTACATCCTTCCACACACATAATCTAATTAATTTAGCATAGAAAAAACTGTACTGAAGTTGACCAGTCTTTTTTCAGACAAAACGTGCTGTGTCTAGCACTCTCTGACCCAAAACCATTAACCTTAATGGTTTCCATTCTTAACTAGGCTCCACATTTGTTTGAAATAATCCTTCCTCCTCTCCCTCCTTCCTTTCCTCATTTCCTCTTTCCTTTATAGCCCTTAAATTTATGTTTATCTTTCCCTTTTAATTTCTTAATTTTTGCAAATTAGAGTTTTGGAGTTCATTTTGGGGGAAGCTTCTTTTATCAAGTTTGAGGACATGGTTAGACCTCTGGTTTTAGTAATCTATTAGTCAGGTGACTGTGGATGACTCAGTTTATCTTCTTGAGACTCAATTTCATCACCTATAAAACAGAGTCAATAATACGTCTTGTGTGGATTGTTGTAATGGACATGATAGCACTTAACAGTAAATTCGGGGGCAATTAGGTAGCACAGTAGATAGATCACCAGGCTTAGAGTTGGGAGGATCTGGGTTCAAATCTGGTTTCAGATACTTCCTAGCTATGTGACCCTGGGCAAATCACTTAATCTCCTTTACCTAGAGCTTGCCCTTTTGTTTTAGACTTGTTACTAAGTCAGAAAGTAAGAGTTAAAAAAAAAAACACACAAACAACCCAGTAAATTTGAGCTATTACCAGTGTGAGTCGATCAACAACTTTTTGAGGGTAATATCCATCATGCAAGGTTATGGGTGTCCAGAGCAAGATGCCATAGAATCAGAGTTTCTCATAGTAGGAAGGGACCCCAGAGACTCCTCTACGGTATATCTAACCACTGAGCAGCCAGTCTTAGCTTAAAGGACTCTAGTCTGAGGCAACTAAAGTTAAGAGTGCTATTTCTTCAGTCACAGCCCTAAATGTTAGGATATTTTCTCTCATTTCCAATATAAATTTGCCTGCATACCTCTTATTTCCATTTTTCTAGTTCTACCCTTTGGGGTGGAGCAGAACAAGTCTCTTACCTCTTTCATGTGATAGTCAAAATGACCCCTCTAATATTTCTCTTCTCCAATGTAAGCACTCCCAGTTTCTTCTTCTGATCTTCATATGGCATGGATACTAGGACCTTCGTCAATGGGGTTGTCCTTTTCTGGATGTCCTCCAGTTTATCAATGTCCTTCCAAAATTATGGTACGCAGAGATTAATACAGGTTTTGACCAGCGAAGGACAGGCTTTATTATCTCCCTGGCTAACTCAATACTATGCTTTTCTTAATGTAGCACCAGATTGCATTTGTTTTTAGTTTTTCTTTTTTGGCCACAATATCACATTATTGGCATGTATTGAACTCCACTAACCACTTCCTTCTCCCTGAACTTCAATGTATCCCAATCTTTATCTTTAAAGAAAAAAAAAATACAACTCTTACCTTTAGTCTTAGAATCAATACCGAGCAATGGTTCCAGTGCAAAAGAATGGTAAAACTTAGGCAATGGAGGTTGTGACTTGCCCAGAGTCACACAGTTAGGAATTGTCTGAGGACATTTTTGAACCCCAATCTTTTCAAATGACATGCTATAATGGCTATGCCTTGCCTATCCTATATTTATGAAGTTGGTTTTTTAGTACAAGGGCAAGACTTTCAATTATTTCTATTAGATATCATCTTATTCAAAGGTATTCTAGATTATCAGGATCTTTTTGAATCCTGACTCTATTATCAAAGGTTAGCTATATCTCACAGCTTTGTGTTACTGTGACAACTGAAATTCTTGAGAAGCAATATTTCTTAATTTCAAAATAATTTATTACTTGACTACTCATGACATCCTAAACTGGTCAGTTGATTCCTTTCACAATTGAAAGGGGTTCAAAAGAGAGCAAACTCTTCTCACATGGTTTCATATATATCCCTTGTGAGCTCATCACCCAGTTCGGCCTCAGGGCATCCCAAGGCTTCTCTCATTGGTAAATAGCCATTGAGGAAGTGGACTTGGAGACCTTAACTCCTCCCTCATTACTTCATCACAGGAAGAAGTGGGTCTTTGTTCATAGAAGGAGAATGCCAACACACCCTGCCACATAGGCACTGCTGGGTCAGTCCCACATGGCTGTAGAGCTTGCTGATTTCTTTTAATCTCTCCAGTGGGCCAAGGTTCACCCTGCCCTTAATCCTTTTATCCCTTTAAGATTTAATCAAAAGAAGGGAGGTTCTAACCCAGTTTCATAGCTTCAGAGAGAAACTTTTATCCTGACCCTAAAATTAGACTGTTTTTTGGGGGTTGGGGGAGGCTAAAGGGGAAATTATTTTACAATTCAATATTAATTTTTCACATTACCTATAAATTTGATAGTATCATTTATATCCCTTACTCAGATTATTGTTAAGAAAAAGTAACTTTCCCTAGTTTAAGCTCAGATCTTTGGAAGACTCTACTAAACAACCCCTTCCAAGTGGAAATTAACCATTAATGCTCCTTTTTTTGAGTCTAGCAAATAAGTTTGCCTGGCTTTTCCAATTATGATCATCTTTATGTGTGGTCGAGATGGGTTGGAGGAGTAGTTCATGGAAAGGGGGTCAGATGAGGAACTGAGTGGTTAGGGTATTATAGGCAGAGTCAAAAGGCATATTAAAGTTTTCTGGTAAGAGGGCAGGAATTAGGAAGGAGAGAAAAGTTGTGAACCAGGTATTGCCTTCATTGAGGAAGGAAGGAAAGGGAATATCCTAGGGGTCTGTAGATAACAACTAGCAAGATTTGATGAAGGAATAGATATAAATATCATGAACCCCAAAGGAAGAGAGATTCCTGAGTGATGGATGTAGGGGGAGGACCTGGAAGTGACAGGGGGCAGCAAAGAGTATTCCAACTCTTCTGCCTTGATCAATGAGCTGAGGAGAATTAAGGATGGTAAGGTCAATATAGGAAAAGGTGGTGAAGGAGGCTGTTATTAGTGGGAGAGAGCCAGATTTCAGTAATAGCTAGTTTGGAAGAATTTTCCTTCTATGCATTGAGTCCTCTATCAGTTTTCTGAAAACTTAGAAATCTGCTCTTACCAAATCTATGAAACAGGTCAGACTATCCCTAGCTTTCTTTTTTTCTCTCATAAAATCCAAGATTCAGTGATGACTTACTCCAGATTCTTCACCATTAACACTCCAGCAATCATTTTCTTTATTGACGAAGAACAGAATGAAATAGAATTTATTCATTTTGAGGGAGGAAATTATCTCCATTTTTTAAAACTAACATTTATATAGTACTTCATATATGCTGGATACTGCACTAAACACCTTACATTGGTCATCTCATTTGATCCTCACAACAACCCTGGGGGTAGGTGCTATTATTCCCATTTAAAAGTTGATGAAACTGAGGCAGAGGTCAAATGACTTGTCCAGGGTCACACAGCTATTACATGTCTGAGGTCAAATTTGAACTCAGGTCTTCTTGAGTCCAGGCCCAGCACAACCTAGGGGCTCCTTTTGAAACAGAAAATAAGCCCCAAAGGGACATGAATAGGCAATTTTTAGATAAAGAAGTCAAAACTATCAATAAGCACATGAAAAAGTGTTCTAAATCTCTTATAATTAGAGAAATGCAAATCAAAACAACTCTGAGGTACCACCTTATATCTAGCAGATTGACTAAGATGCCAGCAAAGGAAAGTAATAAATGTTGGAGAGGATGTGGCAAAATTGGGACATTAATGCACTGCTGGTGGAGTTGTGAATTGATCCAACCATTCTAGATGGCAATTCGGAACTATGCCCAAAGGGCTTTAAAAGACTATCTACCTTTTGATCCAGCCATATGACTGTTGGGTTTATATCCCAAAGAGATCATAAGGAAAAAGACTTGTACAAAAATTTTACAGCCACGCTGTTTGTGGTGGCAAAAAATTGAAAATGAGGGGATGCCCTTCAATTGGGGAATGGCTGAACAAATTGTGGTATATGATGGTGATGGAATACTATTGTGCTTAAAGGAATGATGTATTGTAGGAATTCCATGTGAACTGGAATGATCTCCAGGAATTGATGCAGAGTGAAAAGAGCAGAACCAGGAGAACCTTATACACAGAGATGGATACGCTGTGGCACAATAGAATATAATGGACTTCTCTATTAGCAGTAATGCAATGATCCAGGACAATTCTGAGGGACTTATGAGAAAGAACACTATCCACATCCAGAGAAAGAACTGTGGGAGCAGAAACATAGAAGAAAAACAACTGCTTAATCACCTGGGTTGATGGGGATATGATTGGGGATGCAGACTCTAAAACGATCACCCTAGTGCAAATATTAATAATAAGGAAATAGGTCTTGATCAATGACACATGTAAAACCCAGTGGATTTGCTCATTGGCTATAGGAGAGGGGTGGGAGGAGGGGAGGGAAAGAATACGAATCATGTAACCATGGAAAAATATTCTAAATCAATTAATTAAGTAAAAATTTCAAAACAGAAAAAAAATAAGCCCAGAAATTATTTCACTCAGCTTTTGTCAGAGAACTCCAAGAGCTGTCTGGATAAATGAATCCCCCCTCCCCCAACCTCCACTATCACACTGTGTATCTGTTTCAGTCTTTTGATCTGTTTACAGAACTTTTCATGTGTTTCTTCTCTCTGTCTGTCCAAGTAAGTAGTTATAATATAAATTGATGACCGTATTGTTTCTTTTTTCCTTCTTTTGTTCTTTTCCTTAATGTTTCCCAGCATTCTTTCATTCTTGGGTTCCTAGATTTCCTTCCATATCTCTTTCTTCAATTCAAATTACCATCATTCAATAGGCATTGTTTTTTCCTGTATGTATCTTAATATACAATGCTATTATATCCAGTGGTCCCTCCTGCCTTTTACCAATATTTTCCCTTTTAAATAATAATAATATGTTCCTTCCACATAGTTTGATTATGAAACTCAAGAGGCCAAATTTGCTTCTTTAAAGTGCTTGTAGTCAAGTTTGGATAAAAGATGTGCACATATAAAAAAGATAAGCAATAATGAATTTGTTTCTGGTTCTGAGGTTCTGTTGGTAAGAGTGTTGAATAAAAGGCAAGCTATGATAAAGTACCAAATGAGTGGTAGAGACACTAAGTGATATGGAAGTTCAAAGATCACTGTAGATGGATGGTAAGAGAAGGCTTCATTCATTTCAGGAGATTTGAGTTGGACTTCGAAGGATGGTGTTTGGATAAGTAGAAATGGGTGGGGGTCACCAAGCCAGGGAAGGTGGGGTACCGGTGGTGGGGAATAACTTGAGATAAGGTACCTGAAGGAGGACTGGTTAAGGTATGCCTAGAGTAGAAGACTAGTGCTTTTTATTGATATTGAGGGAATAGCAGTGGATAACATTGGAAGGTTCAATAGGAACCTCTTTGTGGAAGGGCTTCTCCATTTTTTTTTTCCCAGAAGAGCCTGCAGGTGGCAGGTAGGTATCTCAGTGGATAGAGAGCCAGGCTTAGAGATGGGAGGGCCTGGATTCAAATTTGGCTTCAGACACTGCATAGCTGGGTGACCCTGGGCAAACCCCAGTTGCCTCACCCTTACCACTCTTCTGCCTTGGAGCTGATACCCAGTGTTGATTCTAAGATGGAAGGTAAGAGTTTAAAAAAAAAAAAATAAAGGAGGGTTTGCAAATTGTTCCTCTCTATCTGCTCCCAATCCCATCTGTTGTTTCCTCTCCTGTTTTCATTTCTCTTAAGCATTTTCTTCATCCCCAGGGCCTCTTCACATTTTCTTCTCTTCTTCCATGAACAGAGACTAGGATTCTGTAACTATATTAGTTTCCAGAGGATTGCTGTGTTCTCATTCACATCTTATCATCTGCTATAGCCCTGGCTAAAGCAGCCTATTCCTAAGTGTTCTTGAAACCTGCATTTCCAGCAGGCACTTATGAATCTCATTCTCTGTCCTAACATGGACAATCCTGGGCAAGTGCTATCTCCCAGTCTAAACTTATGTCTGTTGTCTGCCGTTCAGATTCCAGTCCTTGCTTGGTCCTGCTTGGAGGCAGACTAGTTGAGAGTCTAGTGAAAAGAATACTGAACCCAGAAGAGTCCTGGCTCCATCACTTTTCTAGCCGGATAATACTGGGATTGCACACGTTGGTCAGTCAACAAGTAATGTACCTACTGTGTGCTAAGCAATGCTTTAAATGCTGGGGAGATAAAGAAAGGCAAAAACAAGACAAAAATCTGGCTTTGCTCTCAAGGAGTGGATGGAAGATAACATGTAGTCAGCTCTGTATAAATAAGATATGTATGCAAATGTGAGTGATATATACATATAAAGTCATACACAAACATACACACTCACATACACACGGGGTGAACTGAAAATAATTTCATTTAATTTTTTCATGCTTCAGCTGTCTCCTCTTCAAAATGAGAATTACAACAGAGGATCAAATTAGATTTTCTGTGCAAATGCTTGAGCATTATAAGAATGTTGGCTTTTCTCTCTTTTTGGGAGGCAGGGGGATTGACTAAATGACCTTTCCAGATCTGTTTCAATTTTAGTAGTCTATTTTATTTTTATTGCCATTTCCCAGGATTGATAGTACTCTGGGAGACAGCCAGTCATATGTGGTTTATTTACGTAATGAGAAGAATTTAACTTAATAATTTGGTGAGTTGTTTTTCTTGTTTTTCTTTATTCCTCTGCTCCTTTCTCTTTCCCTGGGTTTTGCAGAGTGATAGAATGGGTCACAAAGGCATTTTTTAGTGCTTCATTCTACAGCTGGCTTGTAAGTGAGCCTCCTTTAGTAGTTAATCTCTCCCCTACTTCCCTACCTGCCCCCCAAAGGGTGAGGGTGTATGGAGGGGTAGTTATGCAGGAGGGGACTGTGTTCTCTCCTCTAAGTGAAAAACATAATAAAGGCTGGAATGTGTCTTTAACGTGTGTTTATTCCTGAACCTGCTGACTCTATCACAAGGCTAATGTGTCTATGGAAAGCTGCAAGTCACAATGGAAAGAATATTGTACTTGAAATCCTGATACCTATGTTCTAATTCTGCCGTGGTCACCTATTGGTAAGTATCCAATGGACAAGTTCATTTGTCTTTCTGAGACTTGTTTTTCTCATCTGTAAACTAGGATTAATAGTACATATACTGTCCATCCCACATGATGATGGGATTGTGGGAAATAAGCTTTGTAAACTTGAAAGAATTCTAGAAGATGAGTTATCATTTCACATGCCAGGCTTGTATATATACATTGTGGTGCCTTCTTCTTTAGGAATACTTGGAGGGGTTCATTAGAATCATAGATATAGAAGTGGAGGGGACCTAAGACACTAGTGAGGCCAGTCCCCTCATCATAGAGATGAAGGAATTGAGTTACAGACAGACTGTGTGACGTTCCTGGGGTTACTCGGCTGGTAAATAGCTGAGCTACGATACTCTTATCTGCTATGATATTATGCCTCTCAAACACATGAAATCCTCCAGGATGGGAAGGACTTATTATAGGATTTTGTGCTGGAAGAAAATGTAAAAATGATTAGGCCAATTTGTTTTTTACAAAAGAGGAAACTGAAACTCAGAGAGCTTTTTTAAAACTTGCCCAAAGTCAAATGGGCAGAAAGCTTCAGAACCAGGACTCAAATCTAGGTTATCTGACTTTATACCCAATGTCCTTTCAACTATATCATTTGGCCTGAATTAGCAGCCCAGCTTTAGAGCTGTAAGGGATGTTAGAAAGTCATCTCAGCCAACTCCCTCATTTTCTAGGTGAGGAAAATAGGGCTCAGTGACTTGCCCAAGGTCAAATAGGTGGCAGGCCCTACAATCAGGATTTGAATCTGAGCTCTCTGATTACAATCTAGTAGACTTTCCATGATATCATTGAATTTGTTTCTGTGCTTGATGTGAGGTTCAGATGCCCATTAGAATTATTTTTGGATTTAGGGGCCACTTATGTGGTATACTCACAAATTCAACAAAGAGGTCCATGGGTTCTTATGAACTGATAGGGGCCTAAAGTCACTTTTTTCCTTATCTCTTTAGTTCACAATCATCCTGATCAGGTATCAAATGGTTTCACCCAGTAAAATATTCACACTCCTATATTTGTTGTCTTTCTTGCTTCTCTGTCAGTAGTAGACAGGTCTGTGCTAAAGGCAGCACCAAGATGGCCCTAGACATGGGTTAAGTAGAATAAAAGCTAGTTCTAAGATTTGAAGCTTTACAAATTAGAGTGTGCATTTTTTTACTTTCATTGTTATTATTGTTTAGTTGTTTCAAGTCATGTCCAACTCATGGCCCCATTTGGGGTTTTCTTGGCAAAGATACTGGAGTGATTTGCCATTTTTTTTCTCCAGTTTTTTTGCAAATGTAGAACTAAGGCAAACAGGGTTAAGCAATTTGCCCAGGGTCACACAGCAAGTAAGTGTCTGAGAATAGTTGTGAACTCAAAAAAAGTATGTCTTCTTGACTCCAGACTTAGACATCTCACTACATTAAGACATATTTTTGAAGGACTCCTATTTCAAATGTGGTAGAGAATCAACATTTGGAGAGAGTGTGAGGCTTGAAGTTCTGGAGGAGATGAGAGAAGTTATCTGTTTTGTGGCAGATCTCTTTTTTCTTTAATAGAGAGATGACTGGAATTTCACCACTTTACTTTTTATTGGGAAGACTGAGAGTATTTAACATGAGCTTTCTTAGCTCCCTTCCACATTTCTACACAGTTCTGTGTCTTCTCTTCTCCTTTCCTCTGGCCTCAGATGATGTGGCTTTCCTTTCTGCCAACACGAATCCCTTCAAATAAGTATCTTTTATCCCATTTCTTGCTGTTTCCCTTAAATCCTTTTTCTATTCCATCATTTTCTCTCTTATCTACAAAATCGTCCTGCTATTTTCCTTCTTTTCTGCCCACAAAAAATGTACAGATCTCCCCTAGCCTAAAAAATCTTTTCTTTTGACCCTACCAATTCCTTTACTTACAAAAAGTTTTTATTGATTTTAAAAATATCTCCATAGAACCTTATACACAGTAACTAAAATATTGTGGAATGATCACATGTGATGGATGTTGCTACTAAGAGCAGTAAAATGATCCAGGACAATTCCGAGGAACTTATGAAAAAGAATGCTATCCACATCTAGAGAAAGAACAGTTGGAGTAAAAATGCAGATGAAAACATGATTTATCACTTAACTATTTGAGTATATGACTTGGGGTTTTGGTTTCATAAGATTATTCACTTATAAAAATGAATAATATGGAAGTATGTTTTGCATGTATTACCCAGAAAAAAATAAAAATAAAAAACATCTCCATAGTTTCCCTCCAGCATCCCTCCTTCTCCCAGAGAGCCATCCCATCTTGCAAATAATGTTTTTTCAAGACAAAAAAATGAAAAGAAGAGGAAAATTCAGCATACTTGATCAATGTATTGAAAAAGTCTAAAAACATGTGCAATATGCAACACTTTTGGACCATCTGCCTTTGCAAAGGGGTTGGATAGTAGTGGCCTCAAATCTCTTCTTTTGAGCTATGATTATTCTTTATAATTTTGCAATATTTGATTTTGGTTTCTATATATGCATGCATATATGTGCGTGTGTGTGTGTATGTAGCTACTCTTTTCATTTACATTATACTGAGATAATATCTGTCAAGTATTTAGCATAGAACCTAGCCACATAGGAGGTAGAATTCTGTTACATTACATTTATTTGCCACAGTTAGCCCTTCCCCAGTAGGTGGTGCCAGGCTTAGAATCAGGAAAACCACCTGTATAAGTCACTGAACTCCATTTGCCTCAGTTATCTCATCTGTAAAATGATTTGAAGAAGGAAATGGCAAGCCAATACAGCATCTTTGCCAAGAAAACCCTAAATGGGGTCATGAAGAGTTGGACAGGACTGAACATTAACAACAACAATTGATAGACATCTACTTTGTTTTATAATTCTTTGCTGTCACAAAAAGTGCTGCTATAAATCTTTTGGTATATATGGGGATAACCCATTTACTTTTAAACTTTCAAAAAGAATAGTCTATGTTGTCATCTCCATTTCCTTACTATCCACTTGTGATGGCCGCACTGGCTATCCTGCCCTCTACTTCAGTATACATGCAGGAACAGGTCCCTCAAGTGTCCACATAGGTTGGGAGTAAGCAGGACCTAATGTGTGTACTACTAGACTGGGCCTTAATTGGCCTAATAGTCCTTGCCCTGTCCCCTATTCCTACCCCCACCCTCTTTAACACTCACTATTGAGACCCTTGCTATGACTTTGCCTTACTACTCCAATAACGAAACCACATTTATATAGCATTTTGAGATTTGATAAGTGTTTCCCTCACAACTATGTGAGGGAGTGATTTAATTTACTGAAATACTCTCTCTAATCTTGCTAAATGACCTAACTGCCAAATCCAGTAATCCAGTGGCTTTTTCTCTGATTTCATCCTCCTTGGACTAAAAAAAAAAGTTTTTGATATTATTCACTAGCCTATGCTTAATATTCTTTCCTCCCTAGGTTTCTGTGACCCTTTTCTCTCTTGTGTCTGCTCCTATCATTCTAATCACTCTAATCATTTTAATCCTTCATTGGCTCCTCTTACTCTTCCCAAATGTGGAAATACCTTGATTGTCTTTGGATTTACTTTCTTCTCTCTCTTAAACAGTCATGTTTAACCCCATAGCTTTAATTATCACCTCTATGTGGAAGAATCCCAAATCTATATTGATAATCTAGATCTCTCCTCTGAACTCTAGTTTCACCCTTCCTTCCTTCCTTCCTTCCTTCCTTCCTTCCTTCCTTCCTTCCTTCCTTCCTTCCTTCCTTCCTTCCTTCCTTCCTTCCTTCCTTCCTTTCTTCCTTCCTCCCCTTTCCTTTCTCTCTTACCTTCTCTCTTAGATTCAATACTAGGTATCAAATACCTAGTATCAATATTAGCTATTGGTTTCAAGACAGAAGAGCATAAGGGCTAGGCAACTGGGGGATGTGCCCAGGGTCACATGGCTAGGAAGTGTTTGATTCTTTAGTTTATAAGGAGCTTATCTACAGTTCAAGGCTGAGTGCCACTGAATAAGCCTTGAACATCTATGAAGAATCTCTAAATCCAACATGTTTGAACAATTTCAAAGTTCAATTAAATTCAACAAGCTCTTATTAAATATTTTCTATGTTCAAGGCACTATTCTAGTATTGGGGATATGAAACTCAAAATGTCACGGAACGAAAATCCAGGCTTTACAACTTGAGGTACAATGCAGCAAAAGGCATTATCTTGTCATTATAAAGAAAGGAAGGGATAAATATCTTTTGGCACTTAAGAGAAGGGAGTCTTTGTGGATCAAGCAGGCTTCTGAATACTAGCTCTTTCCCTTAGGCACTTATAGTCTAGAGAAAATCCCTAGTCATGTTGGGTTTGCCACTAGTCAGTGACTGGCCTTTGGGGAAGTGTGCTGTAGTTTGGACAAGCCTAGTCTGCTATTCTGTCATTGGCTGAAGAGACTAAAATAGATAGACTCTATTTTTTGCTTGTTCTTATAGAAGAACTAGGAGACCCAAACCACAGTGGTTGGATGTGATTGAAATGAAGGCTAATTCTAAAATGACATTATTCAAGTTGAGGAAAAAAAAATGTAGCGCCCCCTTCTCTTTCTGCCAACTTAAAAGGATATATGGACCTTGACTTTAAAGAGCTTTCTGAGGGTGGTGGTGGTGATAAGGATTGTGATTCTGGTTGTTCAGTTATTTTTCAGTTGTGCCTGACTCTTTGTGACCTTATTTGTTTTTTTTTTTTTTTGCAAAGACATTAGAGTAGTTTGTCATGTCCTTCTTCTGCTTATTTTTGATGAGGAAAAATTAGGCAAACAGGGTGAAGTGACTTTCCTAAGGTCACACAGATAGTAAGTGTCTGAGGTCAGTTTTAAACTCACATCTTAAAGAGCTGGAAAGAACTAAGAGAACTGATGCATAGTGAAATAAGCAGAACTAGGAGAACCATTATACACAGAAATTGAAATATTGTGGAATGATCAAATGTGATAGACTTTGCTACTAACAGCAATAAAATGATCTAGGACAATTTTGAGGGACTTATGACAAAGAATGGTGTCCATCTCCAGAGAAAGAACTGTGGGAGTAGAAAAACAGTTAAAAACATATGATTTATTACTTGTTTATTTGGGTATATGTTTTGAGGTTTTAGTTTAATAAGATTATTCACTTACAGGAATGAGCAATAAGGAAATATGTTTTGTGTGATAATACATGCATAAACTGGATTGAAATGCTTGTCAGTACTGGAAGAGGGAGGTAAAAAGGAAGGGAGACAACATGGATCATATAATTTCAGAAAACTTATGTGAAAATTTAAAATTAAAACAATTAAATTAAAAACAAACTTAAGTCTTCCTGACTCCAGGCCTGGTATTCTATCTACTACACCATCTAATTGCCCTAATTTATTTTTTTACTTTTCCTCATTAAATAATATTTTATCCCCCCCCTTCATTGCATGTAAAAACAATTTTTAACATTATTTGAAAAAAATTTTGAGTTCCAAATTTACTCCTTTCTTTCTCCCTCCCTCTCAAGATTGTAAGCAATTTGATATATATTTTACATGTGCAATCATGTAAAATATTTTTCCATATTAGTCATTTTGTAGAAGTAACTTCCCTATTCTATTATGTAGCTTTATATATTTCTTATTCTCTATCCTTATTCTCCAAATGAAAGCATCTGTGTGATTTCATTTTTGTACTATAATTATCTGGCACAATGCCTTGTTCATGTAGGTGCTCGATCAATGTTTTGCTTATTTTAATGGAATTTCCATTTGATAGTTAAAGGAAACAGAATCCCATAGAGTAAATGATAACCACAGTCGCATAATTAATTAGCAGTAATAAGTAGCAATAATTAGAATCTAGATCTACTACTTCCAGGATCAGACATTTTTAACAAAATGTTTCTTAATTTGTTACCTGTTATCTTGGTCACATTTATATACATATATATCTTTCTTTGCTCTTCTGCCCAAAAAGTTATCCCTTCTAGCAAAGGTTAAAAAAAAAAAAAAGAATAGCACAGCTAAGTGGCTCAATGGATAGAGAGCCAGGCCTATGGACAGGAGAGTCCTAGGTTCAAATTTGACCTTAGACACTTCCTAGCTGTATGACCCTGGGCAAGTCACTTAACCCCAGTTGCTTAGCTCTTATACTCTTCTGCATTGGAATCAATACTTAGTATTGATTCTAAGATGGAACTTAAAGTTTAAGAAAAAAATTAAAAACTGAAGAATAAACAGTTTACTAATATAACCACTATGGCAAACTATATGTAACTATATATATATATATATATATATATATATAACATTCTTCTCCCAAAGAAGGGAAAGAACCTCATTTTTTCAACTTTTCTTAGAGGTCAAATTTGATCACCCCAATTTATTCTTTCCATATCTCTACTTTCCCCATTCTGGTTTTGATATATTTCAGGGGGGCAGAAGGAATTAAATGGTCATTTTGGGGAGTTTTGTGGAAACTGTAGACAACATACAAAGGCCAGCAGATGACACATAATGAATATAGAAACTCAGAAATGCACAAAATATATGCATAGCATTGTATAACAGCAACATATTTTATCTTTTTGCCACAAATACAGACAATTGCTTTTTTTAAAGTTAAAATAAATAAAAAGTTAAAGTTTGCTAAGAAGAATTTGAAACCAGCAGAAAATACACAAAGGCTAGAAATTTAGAGATACCTTGAAAAGTTTAGTAACTCTTAAATGCCTATAAAATATTGCAAACACCCTATTGAAGAAAATTCAGATTTTTCTGATATAAAGGGAGGGCCAAAAATTTTAAACTGATTTTCTAGATTGCAGGGTTGCTATGCCCCTAACTCCCTAACTCTCTGTGATGTGGAAGGGATAACTGTATGTAACATTCAATTTCATTTTTTCTTTTGTTCTTTACATTTACTTTTGTTGTAGTCATTGTGTATGTTGTTTTTCTGGTTCTATTTTCTTCACTCTGCATCAGTTCGTAAAAGTCTTCCCATGTTTTTCTGGGTTCTTCATATTTATCATTTCTTGAAAAATGGCAATTTCTTTCACCTTATGACAATTTAAATTTAGGTTTTATGCTAAATATGAGAATTCTAAAGTAGTATAGTGGTCTCCAATTTAAAAATATTACAGGTTAAGTGAAAATGACTTTTAGCAGCTTTATTTACAAAGAGGTAGAAAGAGTGAAAGTGGAAAAATGTAGATAAAGAAGCAGAAAGTACTGCCTAACTACAAAATACCCCAAATTTAATCCTAATGTGTCCAGACTGTAAATGTGAATCTGAAAGCGAATCTCACCAGAATCCAAAGTCCAAATTAGAAAGCCCAATCCGAAGAAGCTGAAGAATCCACCAAGAACCTTTAGTATCCACGAGGCTAAGACTACTAAGAATCTCACTAGAACTAATGCTGGAGGGAGTGTTCCACAGAAGTGCCAATAAGCAGGGAGGGTCTCCTCACTGAAGAACCAAGGAAGGAATCACTCCACTCACCACTGCAAGCTGATGCAAGATCCAGGGAAAGAGTCTCCTCCTCCAGTTTAGCTCACCAACAAAGAGAACCTCTCTGAATCCTTCAGCTGGCCTTTTAAAGCAGTTTTTTCTTTTTTCTGATTTTCTGTTTTTTTTTTTTTTTTTTTTTTTTACATTTTTAAACCCTTAACTTCTGTGTATTGGCTCCTAGGTGGAAGAGTGGTAAGGGTGGGCAATGGGGGTCAAGTGACCTGCCCAGGGTCACACAGCTGGGAAGTGTCAGAGGCCGGATTTGAACCTAGGATCTCCCATCTCTAGACCTGGCTCTCAATCCACTGAGCTACCCAGCTGCCCTAAAGCAGTTTTTCTCAATGAGGGCACTTTCTGTCACTCCCCCACTTTACAGGAACCAATTGCAGTCTTTCAATTTGCCTAGCACTGTGTGTGTGTGTGTGTGTGTGTGTGTGTGTGTGTGTGTGTGTGTGAGTGACCTCTGAAGTTGTTACCCACTCAGCAAATGACTATAGCAAATGAACTCTTATACTTAGTGACTGGTAAGGTACTAAGTAGGGGTACTCAAGTTTTTTTTAATTATTAAAATTATTTTATTTTTTAGAATATTTTTCCATGGTTCTATGATTCATGTTCTTTCTGTCTCCCCCAAAGCCCCCCACAATCTCCCCCCCCCAATTCCACTGGGTTTTACATGTATCATTGATCAAGGCTTATTTCCATATTATTGATAGTTGCTCTAGGGTGCTTGTTTAGCATCTACATCTCCAATCATATCCCCATCAACCCATGTGTTCAAGCAGTTGTTTTTCTTCTGTGTTTCTACTCCCACAGTTCTTTCTCTGGATGTGGATGGCATTCTTTCTCATAAATCCCTCAGAATTGTCCTGGGTCATTGCATTGCTGCTAGTACAGAAGCCCATTACATTTGATTTTACCACAGTGTATCAGTCTCTGTGTGGTACTTAAGTTTTGATTGATTAACTTAAAAGTTGCTGATTGATAGACAAAGAGAGTTTGATTCATTCTTCACACACTTGTGGCACAATTTGTTTAGTTATTCTGTAATCTCTCTCTCTCTATATCTACTTTTCTTTCAGTTCTTTGCTATTACAAAACACTGGTATGGAAATCTTAAAGTATATATGCAGGGGTAGGTTAGTAAATATTTAACAATGAGCTCTCTAGAAAAAAATGCATAATACTTTCAAATTTAGTAAGCATTATTATTATTATTATTTAAATTACAACTCTTACCTTCTGCCTGAGAATTGTTACTAAGTATTGGTTCTAAGGCAAAAGAGCAGTAAAGGCTAGGTAATAGGGATAAGTGACTTGCCTGGGGTCATATAGCTAGGAAATATCTAAGACCATAATCTGCATTATTTACATTTTCTCAAATCTAGTCAATCAATAACACAACAAATCAAGCCTTGATTGATAGCATTTACTGTGGTATTAATGATTATATTGAAAATTTAAGAATTAGCTTTTGGGTTTTTTTCTGGCTATAGTAAACTCTTGAATATGATACCTTTCATTTTATTCAAGACCTCTTTGGGGTATAGGTCTAGCAATGAAGTCTGTGGGGTTATAGAACTCAAGGGGTATAGTTCAGAGCTTTAAAAACTACTCTATATCCTCCTGGGTGCCAGTCTGGCCTCAGACACTTCCTAGCTTTGTGTCCCTGGGCAAGTCACTTACCCCCAATTATTTAGCCCTTACCTCTCTTCTGCCTTTGAACCCCCAGTTAGTATCAACTCTAAGGCCAAAAGTAAGGGTTTAAACAACCACAAGAACAAACTTCTCTATGCTGCCTGCTCTATCTGATGCAGCTACTACAATCAGTCTTGCTCCTGAGTCTCTCTCAGTGATGGAAAATTCCCATTTTAATTTCCAATCTTAAAACGTAATTTAAAGAGCCCTAGGGAAAACAAATCAACTACAATGCTTTCAGTAAAGGCTGCAAAATCTACCCCAAACTTAATAGGACAGTTATTGTATGTAAAATGCTAACCTGATTAAAAACATATTTATTGAGGATTAACAAGTCTGTAATAGCTATAAATCTGCTTCATGGTCATTAAAAGCCTGGAAACATGTTTCTAATAACAATGTAATTATTTATATAATAATTGCCCAAGTAAAACAGAATTAAATGCATATTTGGGTGAGTGTGGATTTCAGTCTATAACCTTCCAGGAGAAAGGTGGGGGTGGGGAACACAACAATGAGGGCTTATCTTAAAGGAGAACTGGAGCCTGGAGAAAGTCAGCAAGCCACCCTCCTCCCCCACTCCCCCATATTGCAATTCCTCCTGGGGCCTCTCTTTAGCCTTTGGGTCGCCCTTTCAGGCCCCTGAACAGTTGACTGAGCAGTGCATTTTCAATGTGCTTTCAAAAGTCCCTAATCTATACCCTGGGAGTGATTTAGGAGAGCATGGAATTCAGAGTGTAGGGCAATGCCAGCCTACTGAGTCTGTGGCAAAAACACTCCTTCACTCAGCTTTAGCTGCCACTTTAAATTTGCTTCAGAGACTGTAAAAACAGCACTCCTCCATTAAAAGGGAATGCTACAAACTCAACAAGCCTCCTCCTCCCTAATTATAATGTTCTGGTGCTAACAGGCTTCCTTAGTTCCAGGAACAAACAATGTGTCAAAATCAGTCAGTGAATCAATAAACATTTATTAAGCACCTACTATGTGCCAGGCACTGTACTAAGTGCTGGAGATACAAAAAAAAAAAAAAGGCAAAAGTCACTCCCTGACCTTGAGGATCTCACAATTAAGTGAAAGAGATCATATGCAAACAACTATGTAGAAACAAGCTATCTACAGGATAAACTAGAAATAACCAACAGAGGGAAGGCATTCGAATTAAGGAGGATTGGAAGAGAATTCCTGTAGAAAGTGGGATTTTTAGCTGGAAATTGTAAGAAGCCAGGAAAAAAAAAAGAGGCAGACATGAGAGAGAAAATTCTAGGCATGAGGCAGAACCATTGAAAATGTCTAGAGCCAGGATATGAAGTGTTTTGTTCTTACCACAGCAAAGGGGCTAATATCACTGGATGTACCCGGCAACTGTGGTAAGAACAAAACACTTCATATCCTGGCTCTAGACATTTTCAATGGTTCTGCCTCATGCCTAGAATTTTCTTTCTCATGTCTGCCTCCTTTTTTTTTTTCAGTGGTTCAAAGATTATGAGAGAAAGAGAGAGAGAGAGAGAGAGAGAGAGAGAGAGAGAGAGAGAGAGACAGAGACAGAGAGACAGAGACAGAGAGAGGGAGGTAGATGACAGGTTATAAAGAGCTTTGAATACAAACAGATTTTTATTTGATCTTAGAGTTGATAGGGAAACACTGGAATTTATTGGGTAGGGGATTACACCTGTGCTTCAGGAAAATCCCTTTGACAGTTGAGTGGAGGAAAGACTAGAGTGGGGAGAGAGTGGCTGCAGAAAAACTTACCACCTGGTTATTGCAATAGTCCAGGAGTGAGGCGATGAGAGATAGCACCAAGGTAGAGAGGTGAAATCAGAGGAGAGAAGGGGTGTATACAGGAGATGTTATGAAACTAAATTCATCAGGACTTGTTAACAGTTTGGATATGAGAGGTGAAAGATAGTGAAGAGTAGAAGATTATACCTAGGTGGCAAACCTGGGAGACAGGGAAGATGGTGGTATCCTTGATAGTAATAGAGAAATTAGGAAGAGGGGATGATTTGGGGGAAAGGATAATGGGTTCAATTTGGTACATGTTAAACTTTAGATGTCTGATGGACATTCAGTTGACATTCAACTCTGTTACATGATTATATATAACCATGGGCAAGATTATTATCTTCCTTAATCCTCAGTTTTTCCACAGAGAGAGCTGAATTAGGTTGCCTTTAATGGTCCCCTTAAATTCTTACAGTCTGTAAGTTTTCACTAAGGTGTAAATGACTAATATCCACCGCTCCCCCCCCTTTTTTTTAGATAAGGAAGAAGGCCCTGGGACCCTAGCAGTGAGGAATGAAAAAAGGACAAAGAGGGAGAGTATTTGTTCATTTATTTCAATTGCATCTGACTCTCCATTTGGTGTTTTCTTGGCAAAGATATCAGAGTGGTTTGCATTCTCAAGCTCATTTTATAGATAAGGAACTGGTGCAAACAAAGTTAAGAAAACTCCATGGTCAGTATTAAAATGTTAAAAGATATGACATCAGAGGATGATCTCTTCAGATTGGAAGGAGTCCAATACTTTTTGGGAAAGAGCAGAAGACAACTATAAGTAGCTTCAGAAAGAATGAAGCAGCTGGGCTAAAGCTATTTAAAATCCTAAAAGATGATACTATTAAAGTGCCACAGTCAGCATGCTAGCAGTAAATTTGGAAATCTCAATAATGGTCACCAGATTGGAAAAGATTAGTAAAGGGCAAGGCAAAGAGTGTTCGAATTGCCAAACAACTCTAATCATTTCACATATCAGCAAGCTTATTCTTGAGATTCTGCAAAATAGGCTTTAGCTGGCATTATGTGAACTGAGAATTACCAGAAGAGTTGGTTGGTTTTTGAAAAAGCAGAAGAACTAGAGACCAAATTGCCAACATTTGCTGGAGTGTTAAGAGAGGAAGGGAATTCCAAAAAAGCATCTACTTCTGGTTCATTGACTAGACTAAAGTTTTTGACTGTGAGGATCATAACAAAATATGGCAAATTCTCAAAGAGATGGGAGTACCAGAACTTGTTTTTTTACTTGTTTTCTGAGAGATCTGTGTGTGGGCTAAGAAGAAACAGGAGAGCCAAACACAGAACAATTGATTGGTTTAAGATTGGACAAGGAGAACAAAGCTGTATATTGTCACATTATTTATTTAGCTTATATGCAGAGTACATCATATGAAATGCCAGGCTGGATGATTCAAAAGCTGAGATTAAGGATGCTGGCAGAAATATCAACAATCTAAAACATACAGATGATACTACTCTGATGGCAGAAAGTGAAGAAGAATTAAAGAAGCTTTTCAATAAGGGTAAAAGAGAAGACTGTAAAAATGTCTTAAAGCTTAACATAAAAAGAAAAGAACTTGGTGATTGGTTCCATCATTTCCTAACAAATAGAGGGAGAAGAAATGTAAGCAGTGTCAGATTTTATATTCTTGATTCCAAAGATCACTGCAGATAGTAATGTAGCTATGAAATTAAAAATACACTTGCTCCTTGGAAGAAAAGCTATGACAAATCTGGAAAACATACTAAAAAATCAAAGATATCACCATGCCAACAAAGGGCCAAATAGTCAGATCTATGGTTTTTCCAACAGCAATGCATGACTGTGAGAGTTGGACTATAAGGAAAGCTGAGTGCTGTAGAATTGATGCTTTTGAATTGTGGTGCTGAAGAAAACTTTTGAGAGTCCCTTGGACAGCAAAGAGATAAAATTAGTCAATACTTTATATAATTTAAACTATTCACTATAAGGTTAAATACTGAAACAGAAGCTTAAATACTTTGACCACATAATGAGAAGATGGGACTCATTGGAAAAGACTCTGATGTTGGAAAAGATTGAAGGTAAGAGGAAAAGGAGATGGAAGAGGGTACAACAGATAGAAAATGTCATAGAAGCAATGAACATGATCTTTGGGAGAGAGTAGTGGCTAGAAAGGGCTTGGTGATATGGTTCATGGTGTCATGAAGAGTCAGACACAACTGAATGTCTGAACAACAATGATAAAGCACAATATGTTGTCAGTGTGATAAAGCAGCCAAAATACTAATCAGTTTTGGGTTGCACAAAGAGGCATGGCTTCCAAGGAGTAAAGAAGTGATAGTTTTATTTTATTCTGCCATAGTCAGATCAAAAATGACAACAGTGATAAAAATGGAGATCATCCAGAGAGGGGCAACCAGGATTGTAAGACTGAATCCTAGGCATAAGAAGATCAATGGAAGGAACTCACTATACTTAATCTAGAGAAGTGAAAATTGGGATAGAGGGTAGAAATAATACAGAAGAGAGATTCAACTTGGTCCATTTGCCTCTAGAGGGAAAAAAAAACAGAAGCAAGGGGCAGAAATTATAAAAAGGCAAATTTACACTTATTGTCAGGAAAAACTTCTTAAAAATTAAAGCTATTCTTTTTGTAGTGGCAAAGAATTGGAAACTGAGGGGATGTTCATTAATTGGGGAATGGCTGAACAAATTGTGGTACATGTTGGTGATGGAATACTATTGTGCCATATGAAATGATAAGCAGGATGATTTCAGAAAAAGCTGTAAAGATCTGCAGGAACTTATGCAGAGCGAAATAAGCAGAACCACGAGAACGTTATACACAGTAACAGTAATATTAGATGATGATTATATGTGAAAACTTGCCTACTCTCAGCAATGCAATGATCTGGGACAAACCTGAAAGTCATGATAGGGAATGCTATCCACCCCCAGAGAAAGAATTGTTGGAGTTGTCTTTCACATCAGTGTATTTACAATTTTATTCCGGGATTTTGATTATATATGAATGTACTCTTACAACAATGACCAATATGGAAGTGTGATTTTTGTGACAATAAAAATAAAATTAAAAAAAATTAGAGCTATTATAAATGGAATAGGCTACATGGGAATGGTTTGCAATGCCTGGCCCATAGGAAGTACTTAATAAATGTTCATTGACTGACTATTGGGGAACAAGTGTGTTCCCCTTTGTTGAAGGCCTTTAATCAGGGAGTAGATGACCACTGGCTAAACAGGTTATAGTGAGTATATAGACTGATGGGCCTGAGGGCCCTTCTAATTCTAAAATTCTTTGATTCTGGTAGTTCTTTGGGGGAAAGAGAGAGGGGATTAAGTTAACCTGAGAGGCGAATAACTGCAGCTGTAGGTCAGAGAAAGGAGAACTGTATGTACCTTTTAAAATCAAATCCTCACTGGGTGAAAGGTTGAAAATTTGGTCCCCTAAGCCTCATAGCTAGCACTGGCTAAGGGGTGGGTGTATTCCTCTCTATGGACTTCTCCAACGTGGCCTGGAGCTGAGCCAGGCAGGAGGAAGAAAGATATGTTCCCTGATGTGCAGAGCCCTGCTGTTATCTAGTTCTGACCTAAATGCTCACACATCCAGGGCTGAAATTGTGGTTGCAGAATGATCACCAAGCTAGGCAAAATCAGGGAGGGATGTGGGTTAGGGGGAGAGAGAGCAGTGTGTGGGTATCAATAGTGAACTCAGTACCTCCCTCAGTCAATATCATTGCAATAGATCCCTTCATAAGTACTCTGTTTCACTCCAAGAAAATCTGAAATTACAAGATAAATGGTAGTATAGGATTATTCACATTACCAAAGGATTTTTCAATGGACAAATATAGTTCCTTTTAAGAGCTAGTGCTGTTAGTACATTTAAGCATTGGTTCAAAGATTGACAACATGATAATAATAATGATGATGATGATGATAGCTAATGTATATACAGTGCTCACTATGTTCCAGACATTGTGCTAAATGTTTTACAAATATTATCTTAAGTCCTCATAACAATCCTGGGAGGTTTATTAGTAAAAACATTGATTATGGAGAGACCAGGGTTCAAAGTGAATGCTTTGCCATTACCAGTGGGATCCTGAGCTTTGTTCTTTATTATGGAGTCTTGTTGTCCTCACATGTAAAAATGAGATGAGTGGAAGGGAGGGATTGTGATACTTCCAAATCCTGTGGATTCCTGTACAGGGGACCAGGAGTCAGGAATTTTGAACTTTTGAGTTCCTTCTAGTTTTGCCTCCAAATGACCCTCCTAAATCCTTAGTTTCCTCAGTTTGAAAAGGAGTCAAATAAAACGATATTTAAAATTCTTTCTAGCTCTGTGCTCCTAATATTCAGTATTTGGCTTGAGAGAAGGAACAGAGGCTCTTTGAGTTTTAGGAATTCCTACCAGATGAAGAACAACAGAAAATGAAAACATTGAAACCAATGAATACTTTGAAATCAGGCCAATCAAATCATGTAATAAATAGGATTAGAAATAAAAGGGCTGGGGCAGCTGGTGGCTGAGGGGATTGAGAGCCCGTCCAGAGCCAGAACAGACAGGAGGTCCTGGTTTCAAATCTGGGCTCAAACACTTCCTAGCTGTGTGACCCTGGGCAAGTCACTTAACCCCCATTGCCTAGCCCTTACTGCTCTTCTTTCTTGGAACCAATACACAGTATCGATTCTAAGACAGAAAATAAGGGTTAAAATAATACTAGGCTTCAGACAAATTCTGATTTACTCCTAGTTTTTTTGGAATATGTTTATTGTACGAATTGAGATAGACCTAAAGGAGATGTTAAGATTAAAATTCTCTGGAGACTGTTGTGAAAGGGAATTTAATTTCTTTTTGTCTATTTTAAGTTAATCAATCAATAACTTAAAGTAGGCCCATTTTACACTCATTAAATCACTAACAAAGGAAGCTTACACCCTAACAGGCCACAAGCACTACCTCCCCTCCTCCCCCCCCCCCCCCCAACCCCAGTGCTAGGAAAATTGAAAGGCTATGATTGGTTCCTTACATGTGATAGACTAACCCATAGGGAAAGGAACTAGAAACTGGAGAGACAGGAAGTGACATGGAGAAAACTGCTTGTAAAAAAGCCAGCAGAGGGCATTCTGATTCATTCTGCTGCCTTGGTGACTCTTGCTGAAAGAAGAATTTATTTCTTGGCGTACACTTGGCGGCTTTTAGCTTAGGGAGCGTGAACTCTGGTGAGATTCTTGGCGGTCTTGGCTTTGTGTGCACTGAAGGTTCTCAGCGGTTTTTCAGTATCTTTGGCTCTTTGGACTTCTGCTTCCAGATCCTTACTTTGGATTCTGATGAGATTCACATTTGGATTCACGTTCACGTTCTGGCAGCATTAGGATTAGGACTTAGGGTATTTTTTGGCTAGGTGATATTTTCTAGCTCCTTCCTATATTTCCCACTTTAATATCTCTACCTTGCTGTAAGTAAAGCTACTAACAGACTACTGACTCATGATTTAACTTTGACTTTTATAAATGGCGACCACAATAATTCTTTTTTACTTTTGTTAAACCAAATTTTTAACTAGTACATTTGGCCATGCAATTTTAATTAATTATTACACTGTATATTAATTTATGATTATTTATTAAATAGAAAAAAAAGTGGGTTGGAGAGAGAAGAGGCACATAATCATATGGCTGGTGACCTAACTAATTTGAGCTTACTGCTCAGAGCTCATGGCTCCATTTGCTAACAAAGAGACCTCATGCTGCTCCACCAAGAAAGCCAAGAAAATAGAGCATGCTACTTCCTTGATCCCTTGTTTTAAATCCCTGTGATATCACTTTTCCTGACAAGACAAGACAAGAACTCATTCCAGGTCAGAGGCCAGTCTTCTGGATACTGGGAGTCATGAGGCACAAGAGGCAAGAATCTTCCTGATACAGATAAACCTCAAGTCTTGTTCTTAACCCAATCAAAAGATAGGAGTGAGACCAAAATAGGTTTTTCAAAACTTTCCATTTAAAAAGGAAAGAGGGGTATAGATTTATATGAAATTCACACAGAAGATATAAAAAGGCAGAAAAGAAAATCCTTGCCCTCAAGAAGTTTATAATCTATCACTTGTTTATTTGGGTATATGATTTGGGATTTTGGTTTTACAAGATTACTCACTTAGAAAAATGAATAATATGGAAATATGTGTTATGTCATCAAAAGTGGATAACCTAGATTGAATTGCTTTTTAGCTCCAGGAAGGGGGAGAGAAGAAGGGGGAAGAGACAACAAGAATCATATAACTTTGAAAAACTTATGTGGAAATTTGTTATTAAAATAAAATAAAGATAACACATTAATTTTTTTTATTTTAAACCCTTTAACTTCTGTGTATTGACTTTGTTATTAAAATAAAATAAAGATAAAACATTTATTTTTTTATTTTTTTATTTTAAACCCTTTAATTTCTGTGTATTGACTTATAGGTGGAAGATTGGTAAGGGTGGGCAATGGGGGTCAAGTGACTTGCCCAGGGTCACACAGCTGGGAAGTGTCTGAGGCTGGATTTGAACCTAGGACCTCCTGTCTCTAGGCCTGACTCTCACTCCACTGAGCTACCCAGCTGCCCCCAAGATAAAACATTAAAAAAAAGAAGTTTATTATCTAATGAGAAATCTGGAGTAGTCACTAATATATATATATATATATATATACACACATATATATACACACACACAATACTTCCTTTCTCCTTTCCTTCCCTCAATATTTACTGGTGTTCTAATGATATGCAGAGAACAATTTTGACATTTTTGAAATAATTTAAGTTATCTTAAAAGTGAAGAAGAAAAGAAAATTTTTCTTTTTTTCACTTTACTGTACTTGATCATTAGAATCATTATTTTCCAAATGTAGTGTCAAACAAAACACAAAATGCCATTGCCCCATTGGCCACCTAGAATAGACTACCAGATTGGCTCTTGTTTTATGATGAAAGGAACTGGTGTGTTTGGGGGAGCAAGATTTTTTTCTTTGAAAAAAGTCAAGAGAGGAGAATAGATATCTGAACTTGTAGAGGCTTAAATGATTCCTGATTTTCCCACTAGACACCAACCTCAAGATTGGAACATGACAGCACTGGGCAAATATGTATGTCTGTTTCCATTCACCTTGATCTTTACAGTACCAGTGAAGAAAGTGGTGTGTCCAGGGAAATGGCTGAAATTTAAGCCAACTACAGTAGCAAAGCTAAAGTTGGAGAAAGGGTTCAAGGAGAATATGAGACAATCGATAATGGTAGAAATTGTCATTTGGGGTCAAGTAGTGTTTGGAACTTTTCTTGGGTTCTAATTTGGGTTTGGCTAAGGTTATATGCTTTTTTTTCAGTCAGGCTTCAAATGGATTAGTGCCATTATACTTATTGAGATCTGTTGTTCTAGGAACTGACCACTGGCCTCACCCTCCAGAACCTGACAATCTGAGGTAGTCTAGCCCTTATACTACCAGAAAAGCTAATAAAATCTTTGTTTAAAGAGAGGCATTAGGAGGTGAGAGTCACTCTCACTACTCTCATTCCTCTTCAGGCCTTTATTATTCAATTGCTTCAGTCTTATTCAACTCTTCCTGACCTCATTTGGGGTTTTCTTGGCAAAGATTCTGGAGTAGTTTGCTAGTTCCTTCTCCAGCTCATTTTACATATGAGGAAATTGAGGCAAACAAAGTTAAGTGACTTGCCCAGGGTCACCCAGTTAGTGTGAGGACATGTTTGAACTCAGGTCTTCCTAACTCCAGTTCTGGTGCTCTATCCACTGTATCACCTAACTGCTGGGACTTTCTATCCCTTGCCCTAACCCATTCATCTTGGAAGCTCATTCCAGTGCTGGGATTTATACATTGGTAGTACCCTCCCAAACCTGCAGCTTCTTCCTCAGATTGGATGGCTCTTCCCAGAACCTCCATTTAAAGAGAGTACCTAGGTCAGTTATATTTTCATTCCTCTCCAGGAGGCATTCTGGACTTTGTTTTTCATGTCCTGATTCTGGATACCTTCATTTCCCCCTCTGCCCTCTGCAAGTTTCTTTTATGTATTATTTTTTCTTATTAGAATATAATATCCTTGAGGGCTGGGATTAACTTTCTTCTTGTATTTATGTCCCTCGTTCTTAGAACAGTAGCCTGGCACATGATACTCAGTTATTTAAATGCTTGTTGACTAACTGACTGACTGAATAGTCACTTTGTCTGTAAATTCTGTTCTGGTTGGATCACTTCTGAGGTATGATGTTCAGTTCTGGATATCACATTTTGGAAAGACTTTGATAATCCAGAGAATGTCCAGAACATTAGCCAGGACAATGAACAGTCTCTAGTCTAGACCTTGCCATATGAGTATTGGTTGAAAGACCAGAAGCTTCTTCAGAACAGGACAATTTTTGGTTGTGGCTTTATAATAGTCACTTAATAAACGCCTACTGAGTAAATGTTTAGTTGGGGGAAGGGAAGATTTGGAGGGGGACATACCTATCTTGAAATTCTTGAGTGACTGTCACGTAGAGGAGGAATTTTGTTTTGTTTGGTGGCAGAGGGGAAAATTAGAAGCAATTGGCGGATATTATAAGGGATAGATTTAGGCTTGATATACGGAAAAAATTCCTAACTTTTAAAGCTATTCAAAAATGGAATAGGCTGCCTTCGAATGTATATTTGCACGACTTCACAAGGTCATGCAGAATTCTGGTCCAGAAACGTGGGCTATTGTTGATTGTTTATTGTTCTGCCAAGCCCTAGTTGAAATTGAGCAGCTATGTGGATAGAGAGCCAGGCTTGGTGATGAAAGGTCCTGGGTTCGAATTTGACCTTAGACACTTCCTAGCTGTGTAGCCTTGGGCAAATCACTTAACCCCACTTGCCTAGCGCTTACAGCTCTTTGGTCTTGAAACCAATACTTAGTATTGATTCTAAAGCAGAAAGTAAAGGTTTTAAAAAAAAGAAAAAAGAAGTGTATTGAGTTCACCTCCATCAGAGATTTGAAAATAAAGGTTGAATGACTACTTGCTAGTTGGGGATTTTGTAGAGAGGGTTTTGGTTCAATTACCAAATAGTCCTTTCCAATTCTGAATTTCAGATGAGGAAATTGAAGCAAACAGGATTAAATGACTTGCCTAGGATTGCACAGTGTCTGAGTCTCTTTGAAAAGTTATATTGTCTGCTTTTCCTTCTGTAAATTGATTATGTCTTCATTCCCAATTGCATGGAGCAGTATAGAGTAGGTAAGGGAAGCAGAGTGGAGGGGATAAGGTCCCCTTTCAATCAGGCCTAGGGAAAGAGGATTGAGGAAATCTTCTGAGACAATCTTTCAATTTCTCAAATTGTGATGTTGATCCATAACAGTGACCAAAGGTTCACAGAGCATGGAATAGAAAGGTCTGAGAGAAGTTCAGGTTGAACTAGCTCTCCCTGGTCAGGTTCTCAGGCTCAGTTTTATGAGCAATAAATTCTTCCATGAGGTTTTGCTTTTCATTTTTATTGGAGAAAGGTTCCCCATAAAGTCCCTCCCCAGGCCATCAAAACTCCCCCAAACTCTTGGGAGCTACATTCCATCCACCTGCCCTGTGACCCCATTTCCTCCTCCCTTGCCTCCCCTCCTCCTTGTCAATGATTTCATCAGTCACCTCCTACTCCTCCATCCCCATCAACTTGTGACCTCAAGAAGCCTTAGGCACTGTTGCTTCAGATCCACCATTTTGGAAATTTCTCTTCCCTCTGTGGGAACTGTTCTGATTGAGCAACTGAAGAAATGTTCATAAGTGAGCAAGTTTGTGTAGGGAAATCATCCATCTCTATTTCAACTAGGGTTTGGCAGAACAATAACAACAGTCAACAATAGCCTCCATTTCTGGATCAGACTTCTGCATGACCTTGTGAAGTCGTGCAAATATGCTCATTTATTCAAATAAGGAGATTAAGGATCACAAAGGTGCCAGGACTTGAACCTAGTTACATGGCAGTAAGTATTGGAGTTGAGATGCAGAACTACATCTGGGTCACTTTTCATAAGAGTATAAGATCCTAGTATTTAAAGCTGGAAGTGACATTGGAGTCTATCAAGTCCAATCCTTTCATTTTGCAGATGAAGAACTGAGGTCTTTGTTAAAGGTCATATAGGGAATAAATAGCAAAGTCAGGATTTGAACCTTGGTCCTTTCACACTTAAATCCAGTATACCTGCTACTGTACCATTTTTCCTCTTTCCTTTGGATACTCCTGCCCCAGTTTTCTTCTCTATAAAATGAGAATGAAGTTGAAGTAGACTGTTTATCTGGCATCTTGACTTATATGTCTCATAGACATTTTTCTTTGCTTTTTTAAATTGTATTTCCCCCCCCCCCCGATTGCATACAGAAATGTTCTTTTTCTGATATTTTGCAATCAAAATTCTCTCTCTCTCTCTCTCTCTCTCTCTCTCTCTCTCTCTCTCTCTCTCTCTCTCTCTCTCCCTTCTCCCCTCCCTGAGGTGACAAGTAATATGATATAAGGTATACATGTGCTATCATGTAATACATATTTCTATATTCATCATGTTGTGAAAGAAGACATATATCACATTCCAGGAAAAAAAAAACCTCATGAAGGAAATAAAGTAAAAGATAGAATGTTTTGATTTGTATTAGTTCCTTCTATGGTGGTAAATAGTCTTTTTTCATATTATTCTTTATTGTGGACCCTTACATTGTTGATAATAGTTAAATCATTACAGTTGATTGGTGTACAATACCGTGTATGTAACAATGTGTACAATGTTCTCTCAGTTCTGCTCACTCCATTTTGCATCAGTTCATGTAAGTCTTACCAAGTTTTTTTGAAATCATCCTGTCCATCATTTCTTATGGCACAATAATATTCTATCACAATCATATGCCATAACTTTATTCAACTATTCTCCAGTTGATGGTCATCTCCTCAATTTCTAATTCTTTGCCACAAAAAAAAGAGCTGCTATATTTTCTTACAAATGGGTCTTGTAGACATCTTAAACTCAATGTGTCTAAAACTCAACTTGTTATTTTCTCTCTCTTCTCCAAACTTTCTTTGAATAAGAAACTCTCTCAACTTTGGCCATTTTCACTGATTGTCCTCTATGCCTGGAATGCTCTCTTTCCTTACTCTACTTTTTGTTTCCTTGGCTTCCTTCAAATACTAACTAAAATGCTACCTTCCTGAGGGAGCCTTTTACAAATCTTCTTAGTGGCTTTTGTCTATTGATTATCCCCAATTTATCCTGTATATATAGTCATTTGTACGGGCTTACATGTGGTCTCACCCCATTAGTCTATTAAGCTTCTTGAGAGTAAGGACTATCTTTTGCTCATTGCTTAGCAGAGTGCCTGGCACATATGTGGTGAGTTAAAAATTAAGGGATATGTAAAACATAGTAGGTGCTTAGTGTTAGATGACTGATTACATGATCTCTAAGATTCTCTCTATATCTAATATTCTTTGGGTCTATTTGTGGATCAAAAAATATAACATTTATAATGTGCTCAACAATGTGCTTGATACATAGTAGGTGCTTAAAAATGCATGCTCCTTTGTTTTTCCTTTTATCTACTCACTAAGTCTAGCACTTATTCCAATATACCATGAATTCCCAAAATAATTTGATTGAGTAGAAAGCCTCTCTTTTTGTTCATGAGATAAGTTTATGGATGAGACTAAAATGACTAGTTACTCAAAGGAATATTATTATGCACTTAGTTGAGACTGAGTAGATTAGTTAGTGATGGGGTTCAACTAAACCACAGAAAAAGAACAAAAGGTCCCAGGTATCTTAGTGTAAACCATATGCCAATTAGTCGTTCTTGACATATAGAGCCCAGGTATATTTTGAGGATTTTTTATTTCTCTAGCTTATTTTTTCTTCCACAGATAAGCAAAGAACTTGAAAACTGACATTACCCAATGGTCATCATCAATTCCTCTTACAAGTACCCAGCCTCAAAGCATGAACTTCATTTACAAGTTAAAGAAAATAAGTAGGGTTCATAAAAACCAATACTATCTCCCATCCTCTGGACACCTGGAAAGCCTTCATGACTTTCTTCTAGAGTAGTCTGTATTTGGTTCTCTGTACGATTGTACCTCTTCAGGTCTCCTTGTCTATGCAATGTGATTTGCTCCCAGCCACTCTTACTTTTTGCCATGCTAAGTTGGAGCTGTAGGTCCCTGCTTCCCTTCAATTCTACCATCTGCTCTCTTCTTCAACCAGTTAACTTTAATTCTATTTGACTCTTGCTTCATGGCACCGAGTGCCTATTTTCTCAACCCTTCTTTGCTTCTAGCTTTAGTGAGTGCCTTCTAGAGTTGGGCAATTTTCCTTTTTTCCAAAGTTGGAACTCATACCTTTTCCCTGGGGACTGGTTCTCTAATTTGGTCCATATGGGAAGAAATCTCAGAGAATAATTAAAAACACACACACATTATTATTTTTTAAACCTTTATCTTCTGTCCTAGAATCAGTTCTAAGAGGGAAGAATGGCAATGACTAGGCATTTGGGATTAGTCCAGGGTCACATAGCTAGAAAATGTCTGAGACCATATTTGAACCCAGGTTCTGCTGACTCTTAGCCTGGTGCTCTATCCACTGTACTACTTAGCTGCCCCTATTTATGTCATGTTTTTAAGTCTACTTTTGCACAGAGACCCTTCCCCACTTCACTCCAGGGCCAAGCCTCCCCCTATTCTTTTTAGTTAGTTTTAGAAACATTTCCTCATACTGTGAAGTGATTGTCTCTGATCTCTAGCAAACTTATGTTCGGTTACTGCCACTGACTTCGCCTCTTGACCAGCATCCGGACAGTAGCTTCCACTGGAGTTAGCTCTGCCTGTTTGGCTTCAGAGTTCAAGGGATCATGGAATGGAAAAAGCAATTAAATAGCACCTAATATACGCCAAGCACTGTGCTAGGCATTTTATGAATAGTATCTCATTTGAACCTCACTATGCTGAGAAGAAGATGCTGCTTTTATTCTCATTTTACAGCGGAGGGACCTGAAATAAACAGAAGTTAAGTGACTTGCTCAGGATTACATAGCTAGTAAGTGTCGGAGGCTGGATTTGATCTCAGGTATTCCTGACTCTAGCCTGGCACTATCCACCAAAATCTAGCTGCTTCACTATAGAGATAATCTGTAATAATGTAGTGATCCAGCCATATGGCCCAACGAATAGAGTGCTTTCTAGATAATTTCTGTCCTCAAGGATCTTACATTCTGATGGGGGAAGAGAAAACCTAAAGGGGAACGGGAAGAGGATGAAGTGTATATGAGAGTGCTTTGGAGCTGAGCAAGGTGAAGCCAAACCCTGGTTGATGAAAACCAGAGAGATTTAAAAGGCAGATTGGGGAGAGAGCAATATTGGTGATTAGAGTGGAGATGATTGGGCTGGACATGTCCATAGAGTTAGTAGAGAACAGACTGCCCATTGGACAGGGAAGGACCAGGTCCCAAACCCCAGAGATTTTGGGGGACTATCACACTTGGGTAGTTTTAGGTCCAATTGGATCTAAAATCCAATGCCCTTTCCACTAATTTTTCAGTAATTTTTGTTACCCTTGAGATAACTGGCTTGAAAGCATGCTTCATGCGTATATATGTAATACACATACACATTTTATATCTATACACTCATATATATGTCATTGATAAGCCAATCCCATCACTGATTGATAAGAAAGCCTACCCTGGACCTGCTCATCTCTCCTAGACAGCCAGGTGGCACCCTTCTCTTTCCTCTAGGAATAGCTGATTGACTAACCCTATTCTAGCTCAGAACTCCTTAGCTCAAGTGATCCATAGCCCAAGTGATCCATTCTCTCAGTATCAGCAATTACAGGCTTGTGCTACCATGATTAGCCCAAGAGGGGCTTCTGCTAATGGACATACATATATATTTTTAAATTTAAGTTTGTTATTTGTTTATTATATTAAAATACCTTTCTTCTTCTCTTCCCATTAAAGAAGGTATCATTTGACAAAAAGATATGTCTATATGAAAACTATGTCTTGCTTGTTTTTATTTATTATCTTTTTCTGTGGAGGTAGATAAACACAAGTAATTTTTCAAACAATATTTCATATTTCTGTTGCTGAATGGATATCAAGGATAAGAGCTACCTTAGAGGCTTAAACAAAAAGAAGGGACCCTACAATGCTTTTAGGGGTGGTTCTGAAAGGAGGAAGGCTCTTGTCCCTGAGCTTTTTTGAGTACCCTTCTAATGGGAGACCTAGCACCTAGAGTTACATGCATGATCCTCCTAGTAAACTCAGAAAATAGAATTCACTCTCCCCTACAATAAGGGAGATCCAGTTTCCCAAGCTTTTTATGTGTTTGAAGGGTGTCAAAGCACTTGGAAATTTATGAATTCATCTCTGTAGACGTAAACAGAAATTGTATTTAGGAGAAACCGAGGCACAAAGTGATTTCTTGAAAAACCCTACCTCGAATCAGGGATGAGCCTTAGAAAACAACTCAGAAACTCTGGTCCTCTGAGTGGCTAAGTATTCTAGGCAGCAGATTTACCTCTTCTGAGCCAGAAACATCAGCCAGACGACACTCTCTCCTTGCCAGATACGTACCGTGTTTCTCCACAGGGGTCAGGCAGGGATTTGAAAGGCAGTGACATTCTGAGCAGGGTTTGCTTTGGGACATTTTATAGCACATGTTTACAACTTAACATCTTTTACCTGCTTGTGGTGAAGAGATAAACTGTTTCCCAGATGAACTAGTGTCAAATATGCGATACTGAGCTCTACTCGGCAGCCTCTCAGGACTATTGAAACAATAAACATACCAACCCCACTTGCTGTTACACAGAAAAACATAAGTTAACAGGACAGGGCTGCAGTGAGCAGCTGGGGCTAGAATTAGGCAATCTTGGATCTTGTGTAGATTGTGAGAGGTGCCTCTGGGCTAGAGATGGGCAAAAGTAAATACTTGAGAAGTAGAACAATAGGTCAAAGAGTTTACTGTTGATTTCCTGGTAAAATTCTAGAACTGTTTATTCAAGGACTGGTTTATGAACCCTTAGAAAGGAAAGAGGTAATTACTAAGAGCCATCATGGGTTCATTAAGAACAAGTTATGTCAGATTAACCTTATTTACTTTTTTTTTATGGGAGTATTAGGCTAGAAGATCAGGAGGATGCCACTGACACAGTATCTCTGGATTCCATCAAAGCATTTGACAAATCTTCTTAGAATGTCCTTGTGCACAACATACAGGCACCAGGACTAGATGGATAATATAGTTAGGTAAGTTTTGAAACTAGTTGAAACTGATGAACCCCAAGGAGTATTGATTGATGTATTAGTGTCAGCCTCTAGAGAATTCTCAGATACCTGAGGGCTTTGTCACTGTCCCTGTTCTATTTCATATTTTTAACCAATGATTTGGAAGAAGGTATTGGTGGGGTAAGGAGGAAGGGAACAAACATTTGTTGAACTCCTACTATGTGCCAGGCACTATGTTAAATACTTTATAAATATTATCTCATTTGATCCTCACAACAACCTTGTGAGGTTAGTGCTATTGTTGTCCCCATTTTACAGTTGATGAAACTGAGGAAGACAGAGGTTAAGTGACTTGCCCAGGGTCACACAGCTAGTAAATATCTGAGGCTGGATTTTAACCCAGGCCTTCCTGATTCTAGCCCCAGCACTCTATTCACTGTACCACCCAGCTACCTGGATGGCTTGCCATGGATAGCATGCTCACTGTATTTTCAAATGGCATAAAGTTGGAGTGAAGGGGAGTTAGGGATAACTAATACATTGGATGAAAAATATCTAAAAAAGATCTATCAATCAACAAATGCTTTTTCTGAGTGCCTATTATTTTCCAGGCAGTATGTTAACTACCGAAATAATTCCTGTTTTCAAGGGTCTTACTGGAACAGTGGACTAAGAAGATAAAATTGAATAGGGGGTAGATGTGACGTCTTGTAATTAGCTTAAAAAAAAAGTCAGCAATCCTAGTATAGGTTGGAAGAGATGTAACTAGAAAGATTATGTGGGATTCCAAAGGACTGCTGCTAGTTTAATGTGAATAATTGGTCCAATAAAGCAGCCAAAAGAGTTAGTTACCCAAACTCCATTAATAGCGTCCAATTTGAGGGAGGGGATAGTCTGGCTATAAAAAAACCCTTTCCTTCCATCTTAGAATGATATTAAGTATTGGTTCTAAAGCAGAAGAGTAGTAAAGGCAATTGGTGTTAAGAGATTTGCCCAGTATCAGACAGCAGAGGCTAGATTTGCACCCAGGACCTCCCATCTCTAGGCCTGGTTCTTTATCCACCAAGCCACCTAACTGCCCCTCAGAGAGCTATTCTTAATAACAAAGAATAAAAAGAAGGGGGGAAAAACCAGTTTAACAAAACTAACCAAGACGTCAAAAAAGTCTACCTTCATCTGTAGTGTTTCACATCCATAACACCCCATCACTTTTCAGAGAAACTGAGGGAGATGAGCATCACACATGTGGATGAGCTCGATCTTGTTTAAAGAAGAAATTATGCCTCTCAACGAAACCTAAGATTTCATTAGCTTTTTTGTCTGAATATTACAGTGTTGATTCATATTCATCTTGTTGTCCACTACAACCTTTAGGTCTTTCTCAGACAAAAGATGGAGATGATCAATTGTACAATATGAAATAACTGGGGAATGTTTAGCCTGGAGAATAAGAGACTTGAAGGAGCCATGATAGCAATATTCAAATACTTGAAGATATCATAAAGAGTGATTAGAGAGGAAATTACAGGAAAGCCAATTTTGGCTCACCATCAGGAAAGATTCCTGACAATTAGAGCAATCCCAAAATGGAATGGACTTCCTCCAGAGGTGGTGAGTTCACTGGAGGTCTTTAAATAGAGGTACAATGGCCACTTGTTAGGGATGTTGTAGACAGGATTCATAATTCAGGCTAAAGTTAGGCTAGCTCTGAATGGTTAGCCTAAAGTCCCTTCCAGCTCCAAGAGGTCATAGTCTATGTCTTAGGTTGGCTCCCTTACAATTCTCTCTTTGCCTAGTATCCTGTTGGAGGTATATAAACTTCATTTGATTTGATTAAATTGAGCCTCCTTTAGAAAGCCACAGTCAAAAGATATATTTCTCTTCCAGAAGTCTGAACCTTCCAAAAATCACAATCCTTTCTTAAAGTTCTTTTGGACTATGTAAATTTTGGCTGGACCCCATTCATAACCAATATTTTACACCTAATCTCCTTCTAGTTGGGGCAATCCAGAGTTAAAGGATTTACGAGGCATTACTGACATTGTGGAGTCTGAGGTTTTCCTTTAGCATGACTTCCCTCTTATGTTTTATCATTTATTTATAGGCTGTTGTCTTCAATGAAATACAGCCTTATTGTCAGGGAGCCGGCTCTCTTGTGATCTTAGGCCACTAAGTAGAGATTATAAACCTTGTGACTCTGTTGGAGTAGATATTCTCTGCTCTTGTAAAAAGCCAAAGATGAGTGATGCCCACTTGATGTTTCTAGCAGCCCAGAAAAGCTAGTTCTCAGGAATCTGGGTTTGTTGCTGTCTTCTTGGTGAAGGCAGATTTTTAGGCTCCTTTGCAGACTCAGAAGTTCATACTCAGTTGGCTAGTTATTCCAATCCATACCAGGAAAAAAATTCCCAGTATAAGATACCTGACAAGTATCCATTAGCTTTTTCTTGAAGGCCTCCAATGGAAGGAGAACCTTCTCCCTGGGAAATCTATTTTTACTTATGCAAAATTTTTTTTTTTTCTGAAATCAAGGCTTCTTTGTAACTTCTATACACTGCCTCTAGTTTTATCCTCTAGTGCTAAATAGAACAAGTCAAAGTCCTTTTCTGCATTGTGACTTTTCAAATATTTGAAGGCACCTTTCATATGTCCCCTGAGTCATCTTTTCTTATCTAAATATCTCCAGTTCTTTTAGCTGATCCTTACAAGGCATGGGTTTGAGTTTCTTCACCATTTTGGTTGCCTTTCCCTGGCATATCCTCTCCATCTTATCAAAGTCCTCCCTAAACTGGTTGTTGTTCAGTTGTTTCAGTTGTCTGACTTTTTTTGACTGCATTTGCTTTTTTTTAGCAAAGATACTAAAGTGGTTTGCCATTTCCTTCTTTAGGTCATTTCACAAATGAGGAAACTGAGAGAAACAAGATTAAATGTCTTGCCTGGGCTCAAATGACTAATAAATATCTGAGGAAAGATTTGAACTCTTGTCTCCTTGATCTCAGACACAGTGCTCTATTCACTGAGTCAACTAGTTGTCCTTTAACTGAAGTATTCAGAACTTTGAGCAGGGCATATTATCTATCGCCTCTTTTCTCCTGCTTGTCAACAAAGTCCAAGATCTTATTAATTTTTTTTTTTGTCTTCACATCACACTGTTGACTCATTCCTCTTGCAGTCCACTATAACCTTTAGGTCTTTCTCAAAGTATTCTCTGGCAATACTTCTCTCTTTACTTGTAAAATGAATTTCTTAAACCTAAATGCAAGATCTTAATTTGTCCCTATTCCTCATGTTTAAAATGAGGAAATTAAATTAGATGATCTCTAGGTTTGTGTCCAACTGTTATCAGCTTTTGAGAGGAACTCTTTCTTTCAAGCTCAGAAAAGAGTTTGAAGCTTGACTGTAGATTTCTGGGAATTATAGTCTTGGACAAAAAAGCAGTTTTCTTTCCATCCTGAGAAGGAATGAGATTATCATGAACTATAAATAGAGTATGTTAGTTGAAACACAAGATCAAGACTAACTCTTTGAACTGAGCCTTGTGGCAGAGGCAGTAATGGTTGGTTGTGGCAGTAGCAGAAGCATGGCATATGTTTTGAGGGAGTAAAGAGATAGAATAACAGCTAAATAGGAGACTAGGGACTGGGGCTCTGAGAATCGAGGTACAGTAGCCTATGGAGTCACTGTGGGAACTCTGAACACTGTAGCTGTTTCCACTTTCAATAACTGGGGATGGTGGTCCTGATTTTCCATTTGGGAGAATAGTTGTCAGATAGTAGAGTCTTCTTTTCTCTCCCTCTTCTCTTAGCCCGAATGGGGTAGAAGCTGACTCCAACATTTGTTCTGTTTTCTTGAACTAATTTCTAATTTCTGTTTAAGTAGCTTGGATTTTTTTGTGGATTAGATTAATTGGAGACCAAAAATGCCAGCCTTTTTTCCTGGCTAGAGATGAAGGTAAATTGAGAGAAATAATCGTGGAGTTAAGATTTCATAGTAATTTAAAAAATAAACTTCACAAAAGGCAGAAGTAAACCAGACCTAGAGTACTTCTTCCTTTGCCCTAAGCTAAAGATGAACAAGAGTAATATTTTACTGTCTGGGACAAAGCCGAGCAACCATTATACATGGTATCACTTGTTCCTTTTCTCTTCTACTATGCTCATGTTGAGAAAGTAGTCTACAGGGGTCGAATGGAAGATAGTGCCCATGGAGTTGGAATTGTCCAGTGTGAGGAGAAAAGGTGTAGCTGAATTTAGTCATCAATGCCCACATTCCAAAGGTAGGGGCCAAAGAAGGGAACAAGTACTTTTGATCTTCCAGCTTTACAATCTACCTCAAGCTTATATCCAGACAGACATCTCTAGCTACAGTTCTATGATTCTATTGTTGGAAAAATCTTTTTGATATAAAATCTTTTCTGTAAGAACTCTCTACATTTATACATCTTAGATCATAATATCATAAACTTAGATATAGAAGGGATCCTTAGAGATCTTATTATTTTACTTTTTTTAAAAATTTGCCCTTGGAGATCTTTTAGCCCAGCACCCTTCTTCTATAAATGAGAAAACAAAGATATGGAGAAGCTAAATGCCTCGCTTCAAGTCACACAGGTATTAAGTGGCCTAGCTAGGATTTAAACAAAGGAAGCCAAATCTAGTCAATTTTTCATTGTACTCCTGGCTTTACTCTCCTCAAAATCCTCTCCGATGAAAAAGAGGTCATTTGTTCCTTGTGCATCTTTAGACCTTCTTTTGTTTGATTCACTCGAAATCTGATCTTTACAAGTCTATCCTGAAATGACTTGCTAGGCTTTCATAGGCAGGAGGGTAAAGGGAGATGAAAATCAGAAGGAGAACTGAAATCTGAACCATAACCTTTAGTTCAGGATCACTTCAGACTATGCAACCAACCGAATAGATAATATATAAGGACCACCAGAGCTGGTCCAATCAGTTTTACTATTGGTCTCATACTGGCCTTTCAGGATGACTCTAGTAAAACTGTGTCCTTGGTTTGTTTTCACTTCAATAATTGGGTTTCAGACTTCTTCGAATCCTTTGAATCTCTTGGATTCTTGAACCTCTCAGGATCTAGAATTTCTGCTCATGAATTTCAGGTCCCATGTCTGGGTACCTGCTGCTTATCGATAAGTCTAGCTGATGTAAACAGTTTGCTTGACTCAGATGTAGTATCAGTTGCCTGCCTCTACTGAAGCATTCTCCCTCCATCTAGCTGATCTTGTCTAACTGTCTGTTGGCTGAGACCTTTCTGATCACCTGACCATTGTGGCTCTGTCTAATCTCCAGGTCCCAACTTTCACATAAAATGCCCATTAGTGGGCCAGTAGGGGTTGAACTCAATTGTTGAGATTTAGATCAGTAATCCTCTGGCCATATCTTTGGGACACATCACCACTCAGATCACCTCTTTGATGTTCTCTGTATCCTCATTCCAGATCAGCTATGGCCAAAATCTTCAAAAGAAATCTCCAAAGTGCCTGCACTTATTGATAATAGCAGCCATTCCTGATGTGTTTTCCCTTCTTACCAATTAAATTCCAGTTCTATCAGTAACATTTGTTGATACACCTTCTCTGATTCCTTATTGCCATTATTTGCTGACAACAAAAACATTGTCCCAACTTCAGTGATAACTTACCACCTTATTCTTCATTTGACAATAGATGAAAGGTGGGGCCACTTTAGGATTTGGCCAAATTGAATTGTGGGAAGGGGTAGAAATATGAATACTTCTGAGAAAACTGCAGAGAAATCAACCCTTTAGAGAAAAGTAATTGGAGAGAAAAGCTGATAGAGAACCGAGAGGACCTGAATTTCCCCTCCCCCCCAAAAACAACAACAACAAAAAACCCTAGCCTTTGTAAAAAAATAATTCCAAAGTCAAAGATTTCTGGTTTCTCAATAGTTCATTTGTATGACTATTATGAAGATTTTGAGGTTGTCTTGTTACCAGAATTTTTTGGTGTCTGTGGAAAACTATATATTGCCTATTTGTGGCATGTTTGACAGAAATTAGAATTTTTCTTATCTCCAAGTTAGAGGTTTTCTTCACACAAGAAAATCCTGCTTGGAGGCTGGAAGGAGAAGAAATTGAGGAAGAAGAGGAAGAGGACAGAAGCAGGGCAAAAGAGATGGAAGTCTCACTGCTGGGAATTGATTAGATAAAAAAATGGTACAGCCATTTGAAAGAGCCAATTAGAGGAAAAATGTTGCTTCTGGGAGCTGATTGGAGAAAGAAGAAAGGAGAAACTTGTTTGCTTGACTTTTACTTCTACTTCTGGCTTGAGAGAAAGCAAACTCTCTCTTTCTGTCTCTCTGTCTCTTTGTCTCTCTGTCTTTCTCTCCCCATCCCCTTCCTCATCCTAGGCTTAGGTTATATTTATTTATTTATTTGCTAAAAGTCATTTAAACACTTTTCCAAAGCCCCAAATTCATCCCCCCCTTAACTTATTATTACTTTGATAAGTAGGTAGATAGGAGCTACTTGGTCACTTCCTTCTTCATATGTTGCCACATAGTCTTGACCATTTCATCTGTAAAGCGAAGGCAGTGATACAACCTATCTCACAGATAAAATAAACAGGGTCTCTGTGGACTTATGGACATATGATGCCTTGGGTGGGACAATTTGGCTGGATGTGACTCCCCACTGGGAAATTCAAAATAGCCTTAGATCATAATTTTTGTGTCTCAACAACTCTTGAGCCATCACATTGACTCTACAATCAATTAGGAGACCTTATTACAGGGTACTAAGTCCTCAGTCACTCATGTTTAGAAACAGGCTCACCAAAATTTACATGTGATTGGACTGGAAACAGGTTAAGTAATTTTTTGCTTGTTGTCTCAAATAATTGCAAAGGATGAGGAAATGTTGTGTACCTTCATCATAAGTCCTATGGTAGGTGGGAGTTGGTATGATAATAAGGTCTCAGAGCATGGTGGCATTAGAGTGTCATTATTCTTTGAAAACTAAGGATGTGGCGAGAGTGGTAGATTTTATGCCATTTCCCCCCTTCTAGCCTTTTTCTTTCTCCTTATCCATCCTCCCCTCTCCCCACCAAATATCCATAATTCCAGCTACCCATCTCTCTTTTGTTGTGTTCATGGTGAGCATAATCAAGCCCAAGGAAAAAGATCTCAGAGGGCTTGGATCCTCTGCTGAATCCCAAAGATATTGGGAATGGGTTCAGATGCCTTCTTCTGATGACCTTCCTGGTACACATATGCATGTGTTCCCTACCCCAGGGAGGGAGAAAGAACCACCATGTGCTTTCATAGTTTCCCATTTACTCTTGTGAGTAAAGTGGGTGGTAGAGGTGGGACAGTATGCTTTCCCTTGTTCTTTATTTGTGTGATGTCCCAGTTGCAAATGGTTCTTACTACAGTTTTGCTCAGATTTGTCTCTGATCACTTTTATGTCCTAGATTTGCCTCTGGTTTGTTTTTTCCAACTTATTTCATTTTAGGAACAGCTTTTTGTATCCTCTTTTAAAAAATGTTTTATTATTTACTTATTTTTTGGAAATCCTTAGCACTCTTCTGCCTTAGAGCCAATACACAGTATTGATTTTAAGATAAATGGCTAGTCAATGGGGGTTAAGTGACTTACCCAAGGTCACACAGGTAAGAAGTGTCTGAGGTCAGATTTGAACCCAGGATCTCCTGTCTCTGGGCCTGGCTCTCAATCCATCAAGCCACTTAGCTTCACCTTTATTCAAATTATTCAGTCTTTTGAATTTGACTTTGGCAAGTATGATAGAGTGGAAAGAATGCTACATCTAGAGTTAGGAGTCCTAACCCTTGTGTGGCAAAAGGCAAACCCCTTAACCTTATTGAATCTCAGTTTCCTTATCTGTAAAATGAGGGTGGTTATGTCCCTTGCCCAACTTACAGGATTGAGACCAATGACAGAGACATATCTCTGACTCACAACTTCCTCATCTGTAAAATGAGGATAATGACACTTACATAATCTATCTCACAGGATGGTTGTGAGGACCACAAACAAATGTCAAGAGGCAGAAATGAGATAATATAGATGAAGCACTTTTTAAGTGTAAAATGACATGAAAATTTAAACAATTACCATTATTACCACAATTCACTGAAATAAGTACTTGTGTACCTCTTACATTCACCATTGAAGTCCTTTGCTAATATTTCATCACTACTTTTTACATTTTCTTTGTCTTTGGGAACACCAAGGAATGCTTTCCTTTTAACAAAATCTGGTTGATAGATAAAGGAGACAATGATTCTCTTCCTGTCTACCTGACTTCCAACACCTATGGTGGGGGAAAGGGACGAGAGTTTGATGCACAACCTCCTAATTTTCTACTTACCAATTAGAGATTGGGATGTTCAAGGAAAATATTGAATAACGAGCTCCTAAAACTCAATTTATAGATCTACCCGGAGAGCCTTCAAAGGTCTTTGGTTTCTGAGGAGGCCACTATCTAATCAATCTATTGGTTATAATGCTAGCCTAATCAAAATATTAATATTCTTACTCCAAAACTAGTCTCTCAAAATAAATTTAATCACAACAAACATAACCGTTGGCATGTCGTACCAGCTTAGAACGATTTTGAATATCAGTCTGGTGAAGATCTTTGTGCCTGTGTTTGAAGATCAGCTAGATCAGCAGATTTGAGATCAAAACCCAGAAGATCTGTTACTTAGTATTTGTATGCCTTGGGAAAGTCACATAATCCTTTATGAGCCTCAATTTGCTCAAGTATAAAATGAAAAATTTGGATTAGGTGACCTCCGTGATTTCTTCTAACCCTAAGTCCATGATCTATGAGCCTGTCAATTCAACAAAGATTTTTAAGTTATGTGCCAGAAAGGCAGCACGACGTTCTTATATTGAGTCAGCCTTGGTGGAGTCAAAGAACCTAGATTGAAATTCTTATTCTGGCATATATTGGTTGTGTGGACCTGGGCAAAACCCTTAACTTCTCATTGCTTCTAGGCAACTCTCTAAGATGGAAAATTTCAGAAAAATTGTAGTTTTGTATTGGTGAAAGCAAGGTAATTTGAGAAAGGTGAGAACACAAAGAATTTGAGAAAGGTTTTCTCATCACATTCAGATCAGGCTATAGTCTGAGGCAAACACAGTGACATATAGGAGAGGAGGATTCTTCTTTTTTTTTTTTTATCCCTTACCTTCTATCTTGGAGTCAATACTGTGTACTGGCTTCAAGGCAGAAGAGTGGTAAGGGCTAGGCAATGGGGGTCAAGTGACTTGCCCAGGGTCACACAACTAACTGGGAAGTGTCTGAGGTCAGATTTGAACTTAGGAACTTCCATCTCTAGGCCTGGCTCTCAATCCACTCAGCTACCCAGATTATTCTAATACAATAGCCATTCCATTTCATTTTTGGAGTGTCTAAAACTGATTATATCTAGTATTTGGCTGCAGGGAAGGTCAGGTTGGGAAGAAGAACAATTAAAATTGGGTCAAGTCTCCAGAAGTCATATAAACCATTTCCCTGACTTCAGGAAAAATCTTACTTGAAACAAGATGGATTTCTATAAAAAGATGGCTATCCCTTTCCCTAATTGACAAATGGTCAAGGGACATGAATAGGCAGTTTTCACATGATGAAATCAAAATTTCAGTAAGCACATAAAAAAGTGTTCTAAGTCCCTTCTGATTAGAGAAATGCAAATAAAATGACTCTGAGGTACCACTTTACACCTAGCAGACTGGCCAATATGGCAGCAAAGGAAAGTGATAAATGGAGGGGATGTGGCAATATTGGGACACTAATATACTGCTGGTAGAGTTGTAAATTAGTTCAACCATTTTGGATGGCAATTTGGAACTATGTGCAAAGGGCTTTTAAAAAATGCCTACAGGGGGCAGCTGGGTAGCTCAGTGGATTGAGAACCAGGCCTAGAGACGGGAGGTCTTAGGTTCAAATCCAGCCTCAGACACTTCCCAGCTGTGTGACCCTGGGCAAGTCAATTGACCCCCATTGCTCACCCTTACCACTCTTCCACCAAGGAGCCAACACACAGAAGTTAAAGGTTTAAAAAAAATGCCTACACTTTGACCCAGCCACACCACTGCTGGGTTTGTACCCCAAAGAGATAATAAGGAAAAAGACTTGTACAAAAATATTTATAGCTGCGCTCTTTGTGGTGACAAAAAAATTGGAAAATGAGGGAGTATCCCTTGATTGGGGAATGGCTGAACAAATTGTGGTATCTGATGGTGATGGGGATACTATTGTGCTGAAAGAAATAATGAACTGGAGTAGTTCTATGTTGTGTAATTAGAATTTTGCACCCCAGGACTACAATTCTCAGCATCCCCTTTTCACCCTCAGGTTGCGTCCTTATGTTTTGCAGATAAGGTTTCTGTAACCACAACCCCTCCTCATGTTCTCTTATCCAAATTTCATGGTCCGTTAAACTTGTCTTTACTCAAGCTTTATCTATTTCCTCTTCTTCAAGTGATTATTAATAAATCTTACAAAATATAATACTTGGAGTTATTGGAAACTAATTTTAATCTTACAATGTGAACTGGAACAACCTCCAGGAATTGATGCAGAGTGAAAGGAGCAGAACCAGGAGAACATTGTATGCAGAGATGGATATATTATGGCACAATTGAATGTAATGGACTTTTCTATTAGCAGCAATGCAATGACCCAAGACAATCCACAGGAACTTATAAGAAAGAATGCTATCTAAATCCAGAGAAAGAATTGTGGGAGCAGAAACACAGAAGAAAAACATATGATCGATCATGTAGTTTGATGGGGACATGATTAGGGTTTTGATGTTAAAAGATCACTCTGTTGCAAATATTAATAACATGGAAATAGGTTTTGAACAATGATACATGTATAACCCAGTGGAATTGCTTTTCAGCTCTAGGAGGGGGGAGGGAAGGGGGTTGGTAGTGAATCATGAATCATGTAAACATGGAAAAATATTCTTAAAAAAAAAGATGGCTATCTACATAATACTAAAAGCCATCTTGGGCTGGGTGGATGGGATAGTATTCTGACTTCAGATCTTTGACATTTTGCAGAGTGGTATAAGTGAAGCAGAAAGGTCCAAAGGAAAGATTCCTGGATTTGATGTTAGAGAACCGCAGCATAAATCCTAGAATTCAGGGATGACCTTAGGGCTAGAGATCTCTATCTCTATCATACACACATATGCCTATAGGAAGCTAGAGCATGCAGTGGATAGAACTCCAGGCTTGGAGACAGGAAGACCTGAATTCAAATACAGCTTTAGATGCTTTCTAGCTGTGTGATCCTGGACAAATCATTTATCTCTGTTTTCCTTAGTTTCTTCATCTGTAAAATCAATTGGAGAAAGAAATGGCAAACTACTCTAGTATATTTGCCAAGAAAATCCCAAAAGTTAAAAAGAGCCAGATATGGCTGAAATGACATATATTACACATAAGTATATGCACACATATACATGAACACACATTTATATGAGATGTGATATATATATATATATATACATATATATATATATATATTATATGCACATTGTTGTGTGCAGATGCAAAGCATGGAATCCCTGCAAAGGTACAGGGAGAGCCTCACCCAGAATTCCAGGGGACCCCCTGGAGAACTTTGGGTGAGGGGCAGTTGAGAAGGGTTGAAGACAGTTAATTGGTGAGAGTGGATGTGAGCAGAGACTCAGCTTGTTTCTCCTGACTTGGGGTTTCTCCTGAGGTGGCCATTGTAGCTTAAGCCAGTAGTTTCTACTCATAGGGTTAGCCT
>NC_058132.1:156625251-156722438 GCF_016433145.1 Gracilinanus agilis | reverse complement strand
ACACACACACACACACACACACACAGTCCCAGGCAGGCTAAGTTGAAATATAGATATATTTATAATATAATATAAATATATTAACATAATATATTTACATTTATATTATTATTGAACATAATAATATAAACATGAATTTATAATAGAATATAAATATAAACATATTTATATCATATTATGTTTGATGTGTGTAATATAATAATTAGAATTTTATAATAATTTATATCATTATATTATATTTAATATATACAATATAATTACATTGCACATATTAAATATAATATTACATATATCAAATATAATATAATGATATGAATATACATATATATTTCAACTCAGCCTGCATGGGAAGGTCCATTCTATGTCCTGTTAACCACTCCAACAGCTATCAAAATTGGAGAAAAGGACTCCTATATTCATTGGTCTCAAAGAGAGTCCCTTCTACTGACACTGAGTGACTGTATCCTGTCACGCTTATTGTATTTGCTGATTGTTTTAAAACTTAATTTTGTCTTTCAGTTCACATATTGATCTAATCTAATATATTCCGTTATACTACTTTAAGTTGCTGTGTTTGGGTTATTAGGTATATATTCTGTTACACTGTTCTTATTTGCACAGTCCTACTATCTTTATTTGTACTGTCTGTAATGGTGGGGCACCAGGGATGTTAACTATTATTATTAAAATGTAACTAAATGGTTTGTGGGTTCACACTGGATTGAAGGAGAGACAGAACCAACCAGGATAGGGAGACCAGGGTTTACTGCCAAGCTGTTAACTGTCACAGGAATGACAGTTAGGCCCAACAGTCACTCAGCCCACCTAGGCTAGGGTCTATGGAACTAGCAGGCAAAAGGTAAAAGTTTATAACAATTTAATTGAGGGGAACTAAATAAAGGATGGGATAAGGGTTTCTACACTTGAAACCTAAGGGCAAACCACAAGGGCAAGGGAAGGACTTGACTACACTATTCTATTGACCTAAGTCAGGCAGGGCCCAAAGGAAGCAGTACTGAAGTCATAGGGAAAGCTCCTCCAAACCTGGTTCCAGCCAGGTTTGGTCAGTTCAGCTAAAGGGCCTGAGGATGGCTTTCAATTGGGGTCTCATGGTAAATCCAAGGATGGTCACAGGATGCCAGGAGCCAACTCCACCGGGACAGATAATCCAAGGTACCCAGGTAGGGAGAATGAGTTTTCAATGCTGACCACTAGATCACAAAGCACTTCCCCACTTGGTGCTGCTCTGCAGCACCTCTGCAGGTCTGTTGTCCACTGCTGAAAGCCTCCACCTCTCAGGATCCCAGAGAATCTGGATGCAGTTTTTCCCTAACTCCAAGATCTCTCAGGATTAGCAACAGTTATTTCCCCAACCACTATGGAGTCTCTCTCAGAGTCCAAGCCCCACTTCCTGCTCCTTCATTCCATTTTGGAATCCTCCAGCCCTTCCTGCTAGGTCCAACACTAATACTAAATTAATCATCCTCATAACATGTCCTATACCTGGACTGGAGATCATGTCACTGATTGTGAACTATATATTTTTGATTTAAAAAAATTATCATTGTTTTTCCTTGTATGTGCAATAGAGTATTTGAGTTTTCTTTTTTCTCTCATTTTTTTGTACTTGAAGTACATGTTACCAGGATTAATGGTTTTTTTGATTTTGTACTAAGATGAGTTTACAATATCCATTAGCCCTAATATTAATGCATATCCAAAAGCTTTAGACTATGGAACCCTGCCACTGATTGTTAAATATTATGGGACTTTGATTAATGATTGTGTCTGATTCCAGAAGAAGGGATCACAAAAGAGTCATTATGTAGTGCCAAGAAGCAAAAGATCAAGGAGGTTTCTGCAGGCATCTCCATGTTGCCTTCTCCAAACAGTTCACTTTCTAGATTTGGGGAGGTAGCAAGTTTCTTAACCTAAAATTACTCTCAAACAAGAAAAATTTTTATAAATCTAGGATTTTATATGACAATTATGCAATCCCCCCTGAGGAGGGTGTTAACAAACACACAGATCACCCAGTGATACATGGCTGAGTTATGAGGTATGTGAATCAATTGTTAAAAGGAAATTAAAAAAATAAAAATAAATAAATAGAAGGGGGGAAAAATCAAAATTAAATAGTATATAAAAAGTCTGAATAAGCAAGAATAAGCCCATAACAAGTCCTAGAATCAGAGCCCAGTAAAGTTATTTATGTCCGACAAGCCTGTAGGTTCATTGCAGCAATTTGCACTTACCCAATCAGTAGCCAGGACTACAGAAAATTTCCACACTATGAAAGGCAGAAAAGGGACTAGATTTTGAGGCAGAAAGGGAAATGTTCCCTGGCCTGATTTTACCTTTTGCTCTCAGAGATAGCAGAGCCAAAATGGCAGCTATACTGAAGTATCTTATCTGAATCTGGCATGGGGAAATCTTCTGTTTGACGTTGTCAAACAGCAGCTTCCTCAAACCCCAAAACAAGTCCTCTGGTTGGCGCAGATTCTCATCAATCCAACCAGAATGGAGATGCCTGCAGAAACCTCACACTGTACCAAAAGATACCAAAAGAATGAACTTTGGGATGTAGCGAAATTGAACTGGGGGATGGGAGGTTGAATGCATTTATTTTGAGTGTGCATCCTTATGCCAAAGAGGACTGTCCCCTAATTGGCTTTTTGTCAATGCATCTAGAAGTCATCAGTTTTGTTCTCTTTCTCTTTTAGTTCCCCAAATTATTGTAATTTCCCTTTAGAAAGTACAATATTGTATGTACCTCTCGTTGAAGATCTTTAGAGATATAAGTTGGTTATGTGTACTGATTCCATGGGGAAATTAGGCATGTAAATCTGAGAGATTTCTACATGCTTGTTTTTCACTGGAATCACAGGGTGGATTGTGTAATTGGAATCTACTCCCCTGGACTTCAATTCCCAGCATCCCACTTTCCTTCTCATATTACATACTAATGTAGGAAGGATATACGTTTTGTGTAGCCCCATCCCTCTCTCTCTCTCTTTTCTTGATTTCAGTGGCTGAAGTGAGTTTTTGGGCAAGCAGGAGAATTTACTCATGTGGGTTTATTTTTTGTTAGATAATTAGGTTTGAACTTCTATCTCTTTTAGTTTATTTTCTTTCTACTTCAAGTGACTATTAATACATTTTATAAAATATAAAACTTGGAGTTTTGGACATTAATTTAAATCTTAAAGGCTCATGGGTTCTTTTTATAACCTAATCTTATCTACCTTTGCTCCCCTTTAGTGTCTCCAGGTGAAATATGTAGCCTTCACTTGAACATTTCAAATATAAGAGCCTCTTGCTTTATATTGATTGGCCCTTCTGATTGTTTTATAGTTCCAGCAATGTATCATAACATAACCAAAAAGACCTGAATTAAGAGAAGAGAGGGCTAGGTAGGAAAGTCACAGAATCAGAGACTTTCAGAGTTGGGAGACATCTCAGTGGCTTCCTAGTCCAACCTATAGTTTTCTAAGAAATCTCTGCAATATACTTGAGAATTGGTGTAGTCATACAGCCATTGCTCAAATACTCTAACAAGGGTGAAAGATGGCCAAGCCCATGTTTGCATTGTTTTAGTTGTTAGGAAATATTTCCTCACACCAGTCCCCTATATGAGTGAATAGCCTACAGATGTTGAAGGGCAGCTGTTTTCCACTTCCATCAAGGAAAGGCAAGAGGCTTAGACAATACTAAGAGGGGAATGGTGGATTTCCTGACTAAAAGAAAGTGATAAAGTGGTTTCATTGGCCCAGCCTCAAGAATTAGCCTCCCCACTTCCTTACTGTGTTTGGTGCACTGAGATGGGGCCTTGGCCTTTATTGTCTTGAGGTTTTTCTTGTACTGTGAATCCCATGACTAAATTCCTATCTACTAGACTTCTGCTAGGGGAAGAGAGCATTGCATTGACATTCCCAAGAGCAACTGTTGTGGTTTATTTTATTTTATTTTTTTGAGCTGTTGGAAATAGCAGGTTTGATGACTAACCCCAGAAGAGCCTGCAAGATTTCTGTTAACTAATCGCCTGCTGAGGATCAGAGGAAAATTCCTGCTGGACTCCCTGCCTCGGTCCACTCCCTGGCTTGATTTTCCATCTCGAGATCCTTCCAGCTCTGCAAAACATATACAGCATCACCATGGCGACTCTGGGACCAGATATATGCATATGAAAAAGTATGAGACAATATCTTTCCTCTGTGATCCTTTGTTAGGAGAATGGAAACCTTTTCTTATAATAACTGACTGTCTCATCACCCAACCCTCACACATTTTCACATAGCCTTCTACCATCCCTTATTCCTCTCTCTGCCCTGATTCTCATATATGCTCACACATCCCCCTACCATCTCTTATTCCCTTCTCTGTCCTTACCTTTCACACATGTTCACAAAAAGTAGACAGCATGATACAGTGAAGAAAAAAAACACTGACTTGGGATTCAAAAGGCTCAGTTCAAATCCTTATGATACTACTTAAATAACCTTTACTACCCTGGGCCTCAGTTTCCTCATTTATAAAATGAAAGATCCAGATCTATGATCCCATCAATCCTTAACTGTCTTCTCTTTTTCTTCCTCATTCCAAAAGTCACACATGAGCTTCCTTTTTTTTTTCCATTTTATTGTTTTCTGTGATGAGGGAAAGGTTTAATCTTAATTAAGTGGATTAAAATGAACAAGTTACTTCTTCAAGTATCCTGGAAACTTTTTCTGGAGATTTTATCTCCAGTAGATAAATGGTCAAAAGGATACAAACAGGATGTTTTCAGAGGAAGAAGTCCAGGCTTTTAGAAATCATAAGAAAAAAATGCTTCAAATCATTTGGTTGGTTGGTTGTCATCTTTCATATGTGAAGAGGACCAAAATGATATCACTGGTGATATCTTTTGACTAGAACATAAATTAGATTTAGTGAAGTAGAGTTGCACAGTCTTTAGCTTCCCTCTCTCTTCCAAAGCCATTAAAGTTCACTAGTAGGATAAAAGTCAAGATGACTAGTGATGGCCCAGGATGCAATGGATGATCTTGGCTTCTTTGATATCTAACCAAGCTGTAAGTGCTCCATAGTTCCTGCTTCTGCTGTCTTCATGGTCATTGGAACAAATTGTTCTCATCCTCTCATTCCACTGGGGGAAGTGTTCAAATTCCTGTGGTAAACAACCCTTAACTCACTGATGGGTTTGAAGTCTGAAGATTACCCTCAACTTGGTTTAGCCCATCTGTGGAGATTTTTTTTACCACTCTGTGGCCTCTTGCATGCTACAGGTTCTTGGAGCAACAGGTGGATACCAAAGGAGAATAAGCAACCCTGAAAAGGGTTTGACGAGCCCTCCCATCAGGGGTACTAGTTTTCCCTGAACACTTGTACCATTGTCCAAATCACTAATAATTAGATAATTGCAACAAAGCATCTCTGGGGTTTAACCTCATACCTTTAAAACTGGTAAAGATGATAAAAGAGGAAAATGGGAAATGTTGGAGGGGATGTGGGAAAACAGGCACACCAGTACATCATTGGTGGAACTGGGAAGTCATTTGGAACCATATCCCAAATATCACTAACCTTTGTCTCCAGAGTGTATTACTTTTGACTGAGTGATACCTCCATTAGGAATATGTCAGAAGGAAATGAAAGGAAGATGAAAAGGATTTTTAAGTGCAAAAACATTTATAACAGCTCATCCTATTTAGCATCTTTAGTGCTCAGTTTCCCCTTCTATAAAAAAGATCATAGAATCATAAATTTAGATCTGTAAAAGACCTTAGAGTTCATGGGATCCATCATCTTAATGCCCCTTGTACAAGCTATTCCTTTGTTAACTCTAAAGTTATGTGATCTGTGAAGACTTATTAAATTGACCCCTCTGTCATCCTGCCATTTCTCTTTTAAAAATCCCTTGGATTGAGCTTTTCCTCTTCATACCCAATGAAGCCACTCTTTCATTTCCTTGCATACAAATTACTTTTATAGCCTCCAAACACATCATTTTACAGATGAAGAAATTCTGTGCCTCAGTTTCCCTCATCTACAAAATAAGGCATAGAATTTTTTATTTGTAAAATGCTATAGCCAAATCATGTTGTATGCTTCACTTTCCATATTTATATTTATATTTATATCTATATCTATCTATCCTCGCCTTCCATGTTAGACGCAATACTAAGTATTGGTTCTAAGGCAGAAGAGTGGTAAGGAATAGGCAATTGGGATATTAAGTGACTTGTCCAGGGTCATACAGCTAAGATGCATATGAGGCCAAATTTGAACCTAGGATTTTCTGTCTCTAGTTCTAGCTCTCTATCTACTGAGCTACCTAGCTTCCCCCTTCCATATATTTTTAATCCAAGTGGAATACAGTAAAAAAAAATAAATAAATAAATAAAAAATAAATAAAAAAACAAGAAAGGCAGCCCTGAAGGGGAAAAGTAGTCATAAAAGCCCAATAGTTAATGTGCATGTATGTGGGGTGGTATGGGAGTGGGAACAAGTATCAGCTTTCCTGGGACAATGGTAAAGGAGATTGTAGAATCCTCAGGTTTGGGGCACCAGTTTCGTGTACTGATTCATATGCTTCTCCCACTAGGTTGCCTCCCTAAGCCACTGTTCTATAGCAGAATGGAAAAGGGCAGCAAAGGCTGCCCCTAGATGCCCTGGATATTCCTGACATATTGATTTCATTATGCCCTTTATTTAAGAGCATTCAATGACTCCCTAAGGCACAAAATCCAAATTCCTTTGCTTAGCTTTCAAGGCTTCTATTATCTGGCATCATCCCAAGTAGCATCCCAAGTAGTTTTCCAAACTCCACCCCATCACACACCTTTTGCTGCAGGCAAGATTTCCTATAATTCTCTCATTTGCTCTTTCCTACTAGGTTTCTTTTGCTCTTGTAGTGTACCTGCCTAGAAGGCTCATTCTCCACCCTTCTGCTTATCTTGAGCCTACCCATCTTTCAAGTTCCAGCTCACACTCCACCCTCAAGAGGAAGCCTTCTCTGACTTCCATTGTGTTTCCAGTTAATACCATATAATTTAGTTTTTAATTGTTCTCTTTTTTCTGGTAAGGTAGTCATCTCCTCAGTTCCTAAATGGCTTTCAGGTTTGCAAAGCACTTTTACATACATTATTTCATTTTAGTTTCCCAACAACCCTTCAAAGTAGGTACCTAAGATGGCCCTCCCTGTCTGCCTCCAGATAAGAGTCAGACTATTTTGTGTTGAATTGTTTTTCAGTTGAATCTAAGCCTTTGTGAGCCCTCTTGAGATTGTCTTGTCCAAGATACTAGAGTGGTTTTTCATTTCCTTCTCCATCTCTTTTGACAGATTAGGAAACTGAGGCAAAGAAGCTTACATAATTTGCCCAGGCTCACACAGCTATAATTCTGGAAGATGAATATTCCTCATTCTAAGCCCAGTGCTCTATCTACTGCACCACCTAGCTTCCTTCTAACACTGTTTTATAGGTAAGGAAAATGAAGATCTAAGAGTTGAAGGGGGCTTTCTCAAGACCATATAATAGTCAGTAGAAACGCCAGAATTCAAATCCAGCTGCTATGAATCCCAGTCCAATTGCTCTTTGTACAAGACCATAGTGTCAGATCTTGAGGACACTTGGAAAGGAGGAATATGCAAGCACATGAGGCCACAGGGGAGCTCATGTGCCAATTCTCGGAAACTTTTAAAGGAATCAGAAACAGCTTTGGGATCTAGTTGATTATTTAGAGGGTTGGAAACTATTGAAGGGAAGCGCACCGAGCAGGGGTTGGCAATGTATGGCTCTTTCTGCAGGACCCATAAAGTCAACCACAGCACAGTAACTAACAGTTTATGCATGACATCGTGCGTCACATGATACGTCACGTGATCCTTTCGGTACTGCGACTATCTTCTAAGATAGAAGCTCCTTCATTGATATTGCCACGCAGGATGAATCCTGGACTTTAGTTCGGCTTGGTAGGTGTGCTGTATGTTCCTCCTTCTGCCCTCCTTTTACTCTTTCCACACCTGTTACTGACATCTTGGGGTTCTGTATAGTGATTGATCACTTTTGTCTACATTCTCTACCCCTCTGCCTCTGATTTATATGGCTTTATCTCAGTGCATTCATGGGGTCTGCACTCCCTATTTGTGGAATTGTTATTTTTAACTTTTCTACCTGCTCTTAAAGGGAAACTATAGTCAGATTACATCTTTACATATGCTTCATTAGTGAGAAGCATTTCTCCCCAGTAGTTGTTTCATTTGATACAGAATGATTGAGTAGGCAGCACTGATAAACACCTGTACCAGGAAATGTGTGTGATGTGTCCTGGCCAGTTTTCCATGAAAAGGTACCCTCTTCCCCCACTACTTACTAATGCCTGCACACAAGTCATGTTATTTTCTGTAATCTCCTGATCTCCTACTTAATTTATGTGGCCAAATGGCTTAACCAGCAGGCCGGCAGCTTTTTCTTCTCCTGTTGTCCGACTTGAAAGAGGGAGAGGAAAAAGTATTCTTCCCTGAATTTTTCTCTCTTTATTTCAGCAATTTTTTTAGTGTAAAGGAGTTTTACATATATGTGTGCAGTTATATCAGTACTATAGTGCCCCATTAAGTCTTGTTTTTTGATTAATAATCAAAATAATTTTGATTAATAATCAGCAAAACCATGCAGCACCAGAAGTCACATTAATATACTTTATTCTTTATTGGTTAGCACATAATAATGTTATTAAAAATAGTTCAGAGACTTGTACTTTAAAAGTGTTGTTCTTACATAAAATGCACATATTTACTTGTATTCAGTGTTAAACATATTGTACGGCTCTCACGAAATTACATTTTAAAAAATGTGGCGTTTATGGCTCTCACGGCCAAAAAGGTTGCAGACCCCTGGCACAGAGATCTAACTTGTATCTAGCATCACGGATCTTTCTAGTTCCAGTTCATGCTCCAATCTTAAGAGGAAGCCTTCTCTGACTCCCATTGTGTTTCTGGTACATACCACATAATTTAGCTTTTAATCGTTCTCTTTCTTTTAGTCAAGGTCATCTCCTTAATGATAACTGATCTTCACATAAGGCTTTCAGGTTTGCGAAGCATTTTACATATATCATTTGAGCCTCACAACCACCTCTCATAGCAGTTACCTATGATGTCCCTGTCTCCAGGGAAGAGGAACCATTTTTAACAGGTAATAATAGTAAGGCTCTAAGACAGGGGTTGGCAACCTTTTTGGCCATGAGAGCCATAAATGCCACATTTTTTAAAATGTAATTTCATGAGAGCCGTACAGTGCTCACAGTGTGCGCTCCTGTAACAGAGCCTGAAAAAAAAATTGACTTTATGACTCCTGCAGAAAGAGCCATATCTGGCCCTCAAAAGAGCCAGATATGGCTGGAGAGCCATACGTTGCTGACCCCTGCTCTAAGAGAAGAAAGAGCTCACGCAAGACCCTCTAGCTAGTAACTAGATAAATCATTTATTTATCATCAAGGAGGTTAATGGGGAATGAATTTTTTTCATGGCTGGAAGAGACGCTGGAGGCTCATGGGAGGTGAAAGCCTCTTGGGACAATGGGAGTGGTGGGAGAAGGGAGACTTGAGCCAGTGGAGAGGGAAGTTATGCTACCTACAAGTGAGAATAATGGTGAACAATTGGAGCTTAGTGCAGCTGACTCACTTAAGGAATTATCTGTCTGTAGAGAATTTCTTGTTTGCCTGGAAAATGAATGGCCATGACCTCTAAGGTGCTTCGCAATACCTGTTGTGCTACACTGTGGAACATAGTGAAATCATCCCCTCTGAATGTTCTCTTCCTTGTGTCTGCCTGGCCAGTTGGCATTTTGACACTTTGGTATTTTCTGCTCTATTCTAGCCTTACTTCTTTCTCATTTGTACTTTTAAAAAAGGATGTTGTCTCCAAACAAAGACAAGCTGATTTTTATCATATTCTGAGTATAGGCTATAAGGAAATGCAGGGGAAGAAAGATTAAAAGGGAGTCTGGGTCCAGACTTAACTTTGTCTGTTTACCTTTGCCTTAGCCTTAAACTCTAACCTGGATTAAGCTTCCTTGCTGACCCCTAAAGAGGAACTTTGAGAGAGGACAGTAGGAACTTGGAAGAAGGGAGTAGAGAGTGAGTGAAAAGATTTCATGTCTTGGGGAGAGCGATGGAGAATGCCATGGCGAGTCTTAGGACAAGAGCTGGCTTGTCTTGCTATACATTTAGTTCTGATAGATGAGTGAATATGTATGGATAATAACATAGTGAGTCCTTGTGGTTCTTTTACACAGTGTAAATAAAGAGAAGGAAGAGCAGTGAGGACAGGCTGTTACTCAGATAGGAAAACAAGGTGTTCCAGGGAATGAGGCCTGTGGGACATTGAGTGATAGTTTTATGAGAAAAGTGTTCTCAGCCCCTTAGGTCTTTACCTCACTTCTCTCCAAAAACTATCTTTGCCAAATTGGAGAACCACATAATGTGACAGAGGTATACTTGAGATTGTCTGTAAAGAACCTCTGAGCTTCTTGGAAGAAAGAAGTGTTATCTCTCTGTGGGATCCTTGGTGAACATACACAGATGATGTACATTCATGATTATGATTATAGTGATGATATTGCCAAGAGAGTAAAACCTGGTTAAATCTGATATTGGTTTATTCAAAACAAGGCTTAATTCCAAGCAACTCCTCTTCTTACCTCTGTCAGATGTTTTGCTATTTGTTCTTTAACAAGAATCTTTGCTCCTTTGAGGGGGAACATATTAATTCAAAGCTCCTTTTTTGCTGTTCTGATTCATTTAAAATGAATACGCCATTAGGAATACCCAAAGGATAGTTTTAATGGATTAATTTGTGATTCTGGTTGGTGCCTTGAGCCTCTCTCTAGAGCCTCATAGCTTGGGGAGCACATCAGTGTCCTTAGTCCACTAAAACAGACTGTGGGGTCCATGGGGGAACTGACAAAGGTTTCATAGTTAGAAACCTAATTTTTCCTTTTCCATGGTTTGACCATCAGCAGCTGCTTTTCAATGGAGGTTAGTGAGTTAAATAATTTTCTGGCAGGAAGGAAAGTTGGACTTGTGCTGGTTTTCCCTCCAATGTGTGACAGTTTACAGCTCCCACATTTTCCTCTTGTATAGTTAGGCCACCCAACATCTGGCCTTTCCATCCATTAGCTTTCAGAGGCCCTCCACAATGACTCAGAGAGCTGCCCAGTTTAGTTCTCTCAGAGTCTCCATTGGTCATTGATGTAGCTGTGTCTAGAATTGGACTAGTTTTCTAAAACAGGCAAAACTCCATAGTGCCAATGCTTCCCAAGATTAGTTTCTAGTTGTTTAGTTTCATGCTATTTCCTCTTCCTCATCTCCCCGCTTCCCCTCCATTCTTCTAGAATTTTCAGAGGGAAGGTTAAACGTCATGCCTTCCCCTTTCCAGACTCAGGCAAATACTAAGACATCCAACCATACCCTATCTCTTTCTCTGACTCTAAACTCTCTGACCTTTATAGCTCCAATCCCTTAACTCTTACTTATAGGTTCATCTCTGACCCAAATATTGACATCAGTCCACTTCCTAGGCAGGTAGATTATAAGGAATCTTAAACTAGTCCAGTTTCACTGTCAGTGTCCTCTGGTTTTGTATTTTATTCATAAATATTTATTGAGAGAGGCAGAATAAGAGAGAGGGTAGAGGTCCAGCCCTTTAAATAAGAAAGACATAGCTTCTTAGTGCCCCAGGTGGCTCTCTAGGACAATAAATACAATAGTACGTAAGCATCCTGAAAGCAGAACTTTTAAAATTATTTTGCATTTGTACTCCTAGCCTAACCTCACTACCCTTCCACCCCCTTTTGTTTTGTTTTGGTTTTTGGATACTGGGCCTTCCTGTCTGGCTAACCCCACCACCAATGTGTTCATAAGCTTTGGCCTGCACCTCTCTCTAGGAAACTTGATGAACCTTCACCAAAGGTTTGCTCATCACACTTGTATTGGGCCTAGTGCTGCTACTGGGTAGGTTCTGGTTCTATGGTAGCTCAAAATTCTCAAACTCAAAAGACAGCAAGGTGTATGGACTGGCACAAAGACTATTAAAAACCACAAATTCAGAATTTAAGAATGAGGTAGAAAATCTGGAGTCAGATGATCTGATTTTAAATCCTAACTGATGATTATTACCTGTGTGACCATCACTTTACCTTCTTTGGCCTCAGTCTCCTCAACTGTAAAATGAAGAGGTTGGATTATATCAGGGACTCTTAACCCTCCTCTGTGTCAAGGATTCCTTTGGCAGTATGGAAAAACCTATAAGCCCCTCCTCAGAATAATTTTTAAGAATTGTAATATATTTCAATGAGGAGCTAATGAAAATAAAAAGGTAATTTTTTTCCCCTTCCAAGTTCATAGACCACTTGAAATCTCTCCATTTACCCCTTGGGAGTCCATAGTCCATAGATTAAGTATCTATGGACTAGCAGGGCTAAAATCCTTTCTAGTTCAAGATCTTGAAAAATTTTTGTCCTGAATTCTTATTCTAACTCCTTTACTGTCCAGCCATGTGATCTTGGGCCAATCCCTAGCTAAAAACATGGAATCTTATCCATGGTGGGCTTCTACCTGCTGCCAGACCTCCCCAGTGCTGACTGCTTGATTCTCTGGACCTCAGCCAATTGCTTACTACTGTTATGAATCATCAGGACCTCCCTGATATTGATTATCCATCTTCTTGGACTTTACCTGATTCCTGAAGCTAAATCTTTCCTGATTATTAGTCCTGCCTTGTTGGGACTGTTTTCTCCTTAGGTCTCTGCTCTCCCTAGTATGACCTGACCAACCACTGACTAAGTTCTGGTTATGATTTTCCTTTGCTTATTCAAGGGTGGTGTGCTCTGGCCCTGACTTATCTCTATGGCCTTATATTTCCTCGATTAGGATTTGTTCTCCATTGGCTCAGATTGCTTTCTCATGTCCCCTTTAAGCTGTTGATGACATCAGTCTTGTTGGCATCTTAGCTAGTGCCCCCAAGGGAACCATGTGAAATACACTCATTGCCTCAGACTTAATCTTATCCCTTGGCCCTACTGTCACTGGGTTTAGGGATGGAATGCAAGATCTGGGCATTGGAAGATGTGCAGTGTTCTGTCCCACCCACCCTGCCAAGTTGTGACTACATCAATGGGCAAGGGAAGCCTGTTGGAATCAGAAGGAAAATGAGGAATTAAATAAATTTATTCACTTTATAATTTGTGTAATCCTATACCTTACTTTTGTCTTACTGCCAATCTTGAATTCTCTGTCCCACGGATTTGGTTTATCATTAGTAGAGTTAAACGAGAAATGATTGGGACTTAGAAGAGATAAGTGAATATCTCTTTTGTGTATATACATGTTTCAGAATATGCTTTTGGCTACATTCTAAAGCCAAATATGAATAGAAATTGCTTTTGGATTATCTGTGGTTTTGGATAATTCAACTTTCTTTTCTACTTTGTTAGCACAGAAGATTGAGAGCTTATTGACCATTTTATTTCCATCAGGTATCTCCAGGCCTAGAGACCATCATTTTACTCTTCTAAGGTACAACAACTCCTCTACTGATGAAGAGTATGAGCTCTAAAGATATCCTTTATAGTTAAGAACCTTCAGCAGTGTGGAAAAAGGAAAAGACTTTTGGTTTTGGAGCTTGCAGCTCAGTTCAAATCCTAACTCTGACATTTACCATCTGTGTGATCCTTGGTGAGTAACTTGAGCACTCATCTGTGAATCTGGAGATGATAATCTTTGCATGATGCCCCTCACAAGGCTATGAGGAAGGCACTGAAGAAAAGTGAATTATTATTGTTATTGGCTTGCCTCCAAGATCAAATATAAAGGTCCTTCAAAACCTGGCTCCTTCCTATCTTTCCAGTCTTCTGACAATTTTCTTCTATCCATATACTCTGTGATCAGTCACCTTGGCCTCTTTTCCTCAAATAGGACACTCCCAACTCTGACCATTTTAATTGGCTTTGTCTCCATGTCTCCCAATACTCTCCATTCTTGTCCCTGCCTTCTAGCTTCCTTGAAGTTTCATTTAAAGTCCCATCTTTTGCAAGTCCCATCTTTTTGCATTTCCAGTCTTCCTTTATCCTAGTACCTTCCCTTTGAGATTACTCCCAATTTATCCTGTAGATCGTTATTTGCATGTTATCTTCATCATTAGATGAGACTGGAATTTAGTACTTAAATTTCAGTGTTTAGCACAGTTTGGTACTTGTAAGGATTAAAAATTAATGGTTTGACCAAAATATATGAAAATTATAAATAATAATTGTGGTTGCTGATTCAAAGTATTATTGCTCAAAGTTGAAATGACTTTAATAGCTTTCATTTACAAAAGAGGTGGAAAGAGTGAAAACAGAGAAATACAAAAGGGTAGAGAAGTCATTAGCCTATCTAACTAAATATTGTTCTTGTGCTTGACTCAGTCAGGACTTGTTGATCTTCAGCTGGAATTAAACTCTCTCCAGAAGACATAGAGGGAAAGCCAGCTATCCACTCACCCACATTCTCTCCAAAAGGTGGGCCAAGACAATGACTAGAGCTAAAGATGACTCCTGAGGCCGACTTTCTTCTTGAAGCCAACTTTCTTAATGAAGTTGCCTCCTTTTTTTTAAATTTATTTTTTATTTTTTTAAACCCTTAACTTCTGTGTATTGGCTCATTGGTGGAAGAGTGGTAAGGGTGGACAATGGGGGTCAAGTGACTTGCCCAGGTCACACAGCTGGGAAGTGTCTGAGGTCAGATTTGAACCCAGGACCTCCCGTCTCTAGGCCTGACTCTCAATCCACTGGGCTACCCAGCTGCCCCAGTTGGCTCCTTCTTGGAGCTGACTTCCTTCTTGGAGTCGACTTCCCTAGCCCCAGAAATTCAGGGTCTTTTATAGTGGTTTCTTGTCCCTTCTTCTCTTCACAAAGGCCAATCACAGCTTCCAAATTGTCTAACACTGCCCAAGTGGCAGTGTTTGTGGGAACCACTTCTCACCTTCTGGAGGGGTGAATACTCATCAAAAGAGTTCACAGTTTCATGGCTGATTTAGTTTCTGAGAGTGTGAATTCTCTAAGTGGTTTTCAGCTCCTCCACCTAATTCAAGTAGGGGTGCTTAAGTTATTGTTAACCAAAGTGTTAACTCCAACTAGGCAAAGAGAATAAAGGATTCCCTTTTTACAAGTGTAAAATCAAAGAGAACAAGAAATTCTCTTTTACAACTTAATAATGCTTGTTGACTTGACTTCCCTGGTTTATGAACCTATGATTTCTTTGGTGTAGGTACTTTCCCCATTGATACAGATAATATAACCCCTCTCTAATTTCATTGAAATGCTGGAGAGTTGTGTAGGTTGAAAAATTCAACATCCAATGGCCAACCATAATGAGCCCCACTGAGTTTAGCTAGGCTTAATCTCAGTCAATGAACATACTACTGGTAAGGTATGTAAGTACAGGCCTATGCTTCAAGCTTTTCCATGGTCTAGGGCCTTTCGCAGCTTGCATTCCATTGGCATAGCCTTATGGAATATCCATTCCATTTACGAAGGCATTAGAATGGACATCAGTGGAAGATTATTATTATATGTAGAAATTCACAGTATCAAAGCTCTAGAGCTGGAAGAAATCTCATAAGCAATCTAGTCCAACCTCTTCATTTTATAGATGAGAAAACTGAGGCCTTTAGAGGTACAGTAAAAAAGGGCACACAGGCAATAAGTATCAGAGGTTGAATTTGAACTCATATCCTTCGATTCTAGAGCCTATGCTCTATTATACTGTCATGTCTCTCTTACTCAGGGAGATGGATTCTTTCCCTCATTCTACCTCAGCAGTTCAGCCTCTTCTCTTTCAGACAAGGTGAACTATGACCCCTTGACCTTTCCTTAAAGTCCCAAATACAATCTCACCTTCTATAAGAAGTCTTCCTTAACCCCTTTTAATTCCAGTGCCTTTCCTTTTTAAGTGATTTCTTATTTATTCCATAAATAGGTTGCTTCACATATATTTATTTGCATGTTGTCTCCCTCATTTGATTGTAAGCTCCTTGAGGGCAAGGACTATGTTTTGCCTCTTTTTGTATTCAATAAATATGTCTTAGGAACCTACCATGTGTCAGACACTATGTTAAGTTCTGGGAACGAGACATGACGGTACAATTGAAATCTCTCTTGAGATGCTGAGTCTGGAGGTAACAAAAGACCCCTTTGGGGCCTCAGAGAGAAGGTGCTGAATGATTCCTTAATTCTGGGAATCTTATAGGTGTATCTCAATCCTTTCCATCTTGGGATAAAATTATGTGGCTAGCACCAACTATGAGTTCATTTTGGCCCAAGGGATATAGTCATCAGGTATACTCACCCACATGACTGTCCATAATTGCCTGTCCCTTCCACTCTCATATCCACAATGTCTGGAGTTCCAGTCCTGGAAATCTATGCCTCTGCCCCCACATTGATGTCATGATCAGTCATCCTAGGATTCTGGAGGATGGGGGTCCTGCTTGATTGGTTGTTTCCAAGTCCTGTGACTCGAAAACTCCACTTCTTGTTCCCTTTATTGTTCTGATTCAGTTGCTATCTACTAAGGTCAAAATCACTTCTTCTAATGATTTGTTATAGAACTCCCCTCCTTAACCATCTTAGCCCTTTCCCTGAACAATCCATATTCTTCCCCTATCCTTCCATTATGTGCTGCTGTTTGAGTTTCCTACTAAGACTAATCTCCCCCTCTTATCTTTTCCATCTTCTTATGCTCATAGAAACTCAGCTCTCTCTGAAACCCAATGAGTTACTTCTTTCTTGCCTCAGATACCATGGTCAAAAAGGAGGAGCTGGCCTGCTTTTTGCTCCCAATTGCCTCTCCCATATCTCCCTCTGTTACCATTACATCTAGATCATGTTCCTGTCTAAGTCCTTGCTTCTGGGATAGGATCCACGTTGCTCTCTTTCCTTTTTGAGGCCTTCAGTAATTAACTTGCAGTCTTTCTACCCCTACTCTTTCACTCATATTTGGGGCTATACATCTTTATGTTCCCTCAAGTTTTTTACCTTCCAATCTCATCTACTTGTATTGCTCCCATGGCTTACATGGCAGTGTGGTATAATAGGTGAAGCAATGGACTTGGTGTCAAAAAACCTGCATTTGGATCCCACATCAGGTCCTTAACTGTGATCATGGGGAAGCTAGTTCCCAAAGCTTCCATTTTCTCCTCTAACCCAAACCCCTCTCTTCTTCAGCTTGCATCTTTCTTCGTCTCTTTTTCATTCTCTGACTTCTCTTCAAATCCTTCCTAATTTCCCTTCCATAAAACATTTATAAAGCCTTCCAAATCACCTCCACAATTCTTTCTCCTCCTTCAGCTTAAGTTCTTCTCCTTTTTCAGCTCCCTCTCCCACTCAGTCTTTCTATCAAAGGTACTTAAAATCCTCTTAGACACCCAAGTTCCTAACTCAGAAGAATCCTTGATATGTCGTACTTTGCAACTCCCCATATTTAATCAGTTACCAAGTTTTGTTGATTCTACCACCATAACATCTCACACCACACTAGTGAATCGCTTTTCATTTGAACTACTGTAATAACCTCCTCATTGGTCTCCCTGATCCCAGGCTCTCCCCATTCCAATCCATCCTCCATACAGCTTTTGGAATCATCCTCCCTACTGTCTCACTCCCCTGCACAAAAGCTGTCAATTATTCCATTGCTTCAGAATAAAATACAAAGTTCTCAGGATGGAATTTAAAGCCATCCATAGTCTGGCTCCAATCTATGGTTATAGCCTTATTTCACATTATTCCTCTATGCTCACTTGATATCGCAGCCAGACAATACTACTAGGGGGTTCTCAGATTTGATATTGTCTTTCCCATCTTTCCCTTGTTTCTGGAATAAACTATCTTTTCATCTCTACTTCTCAGATGTCACTTCCTCTGTATAGTCTTCTCCAATTCCCCAATGATCTGTGGTCTCCATTTCTTCAAACTGCCCTGTATTTGTATATTTGTATATCTGTGGCCTATCTACCCAGTGGAATATAAGCTCCTTGGGGGCAGTAGGGACTGCTTCATTTTTGCCTTTGCATTCTCAGCACCTTACACATATAAAGTAGGAGGCCTGTGAATGTTTGTTGAATTTGAAATGTATTGAGTTGTAGTGCAGGAAGAGACCATGGAGGCAATAAATCAGGAATAGCAAATGTTCCCAAGGAGAGGTTCTTGGGTGATTTTTTCTTCCTAAAGCCTAGCCTGCTGTGCTTGGGAATCTGGCCCCCCAAAGGTAGGGAAAGTCTGGGATTCCCAAACTATAAATCACTCCAGTGTCCAACAGGCTGAGTTTCCCCTAATCCCTATCCTTGAAAGTGGAATGATATGGAATGTGGTGGCAGAGAGCAGAGCTGGGGGCAGCCGAAGGGATTAGAGGATTGATGGGAGCAGCACCAGTTGGTTGGGGGAAGGGATAAATACAGTTGTAACTTGAGGAATTTGTGGTAGACTGGGCGCAATGGACCAACACACTGGGATCCCAGAAAAACATATACAGATGTACAAGTGTGTATACGTTGGAAATTAACTTGATTGCCAGTCAACACCATATGGCACGCATAATTGTATATTAGTTGTGGTCAGACACAAAGGATCATAGGATCTTAGGATTAAGAGCTTGAAGGAAATTTATCCGTCATCTTGTGTGGTTTGGGTATTTTTATAAGTGAGGAAACTGAGGCACTCAAAGGTGAAGTAATAGAGGTATGAAATAGTGATCTGGGATTAAAACTAAGCTCTTCCAACTTCAAATCATAACAACTTGTGTTTATATAGCACTTTAAGATGTATAAAAGGCTTTCCTCACATTAACCTTATAAGGGAGGTATTTTAAGTCTCATTATTCCCATATTTCAGATGAGTAAATTGAAAGATACAGTAACATACATATGATCACACAACTGTTAAGTGTCAGACCCAGGATCCAAACCCAAATCTCTCTTGATGTCAGGTCCAGGGCTCTTTCTATTACATCACATTAATTAAATATTTGCTCTCATATCCCTACCTAGTATTTATTTAAGATATAACACACATGTGGGGGGAAAAGATTTAAGAATACATGCTATTGGGGGCAGCTGGGTGGCTAAGTGGATTGAGAGCCAGGATTAGAGATGGGAGGTCCTGAGTTCAAATTTGACCTCAGACACTTCATAGCTGTGTGACTCTGGGCAAGTCACTTAATGCCCATTGCCTAGCCCTTACCACACTCTTCTGCCTTGGAGCAAATACACAGTGTTGATTCTAAGATGGAAGTTAAAGGTTAAAAAAAAAAAGAACACATTTTATAGAAAGTATTGGATCTAAAGTTCAAGTCTGCTCTCAGATACTAGCTGTGGAATCATTGGCAATTCACTTAACCCTGTTTGCCTCAGTTTTCTCATTTGTAAAATACAGATAATAATAGACCTACCATCCAAGTATTGAAATGAAACAAATATTTATAAAGCACTTTGCAAATCTTAAGGCACTATATAAAAGTATTATAAAATATTATTATTGCTAGGATTGAAGAATCTTAAAGTTGTGATTGGCTTTATAAATCATTTACTCTAAACTCCCACCAAATGCAATAATTAAATAGATTCTATTTTTGATCTGGGACTGATCATTATTCCCCTTCCACTTTTAAAAGAGAGAAGAGTTGTTTCATTTCAAACTGATAAGAAAGGATATTTGAACCCACTTTATAAATAAAAACTCAAAAACGCATTGTTATAATAAAGCTTATTTCCTTTCCTTTTTGTGTTTAAGGGGAGGGTTTGAGAATGCTGGTTGAACCCTACTGACCACTTATGTTCTTCTAGAGTCAGCTGAAAAACATCGTAGTTCCTAGGTTTTTCCAGGTACTGTGTTAAGTTTTGGGGATAGAGAGAAAAGTAAAAGACAGTCCTTGCTCTCAGGGAGCTCATGGTTTAATAAGGAAGACAGTATTCAAACAACTACATACAAACAGATAAAATGGAGATAATAAACAGAGAAAAGGAATTAGCATGAAGAGGGATCAGGAAAGGCTTGTCACAGAAAGTAGGATTTTAGCTGAGAGTTGAAGGAAGCCAGGGAAGCCTGGAGGCAGAGATGAGGAGGGAGAGCATTGCAGGCATGGGGGACAGTCGGTGAAAATTCCCAGAGTCAGAAAATGGAGTTTCTTGCATGAAGATCAGCAAGGAGACCCCAGAGAAAGCAGGCTAACAAAAATAGACTCATGGATAAGTGTTTTCTTTTTTATCTGATCTCATGTTCATGTCCCAAGGAAATGGCATTTAACTTGTTCTACCTGGTCCCAGAAGACAGAAGAGCAATGATTAGAAACTAAAGGGGCAAATTTAGATGTGAGATTAAAAAAAAATTCATACTACATTGCCTAACAAGCAGAACTATGCAAAAGTGGAATGGGCTGCTTTATGACACAGTGAGCTCTGCATCACTGGAGGCCTCCAATGAAAGGCCAGCAATTCATTGGTCATCATATTTTTAGGGAGAATTCTTTTTTCAGGTATGAGTTGATAGGTAGCACAGTGAATAAAGCCCTGGGCTTAGAGTCAGGAAGATTCATCTTCATGAATTCAAATTTGGCTTCACACACTTACTGGCTGGGTGATCCCATGGCAAATTACTTTCCTCGGTTTGTCTCAGTTTCCTCATCTACAAAATAAGCTGGAGAAGGAAATGGCAAACCACTCTATTATCTTTGTCTTGAAAACCCTAAATAGGATCATGAAGAATCAAACATGACTTGAAAACAATTGAGCGATTTCACTGGAGGCCTTCAACAAAAGGCAGAATATAATCATTTGTTGATCATCATATATTAGTGGGAATTCCTTTTTGGGTATGAGTTGGTTTATATGGACTTGGCCCATTCTGAGGTTCTTTGCCCTCCAAATCTTTTATTTTTCTTTTATACATTAATTATATTCTATTTTGTCTGGTAACTATCTATGTACATGGTTCATTCTACTCTATTTGATTGTAAACTCTTTGAGAACAAGGAATGTCTTATTTGATTTTGTTTTTCCTCAAGTGCTTACTTGAGTATATTATACAAGTAGGTACTAAATGCAAGTTTCTTGAATAAATCACATCACTTGGGTTAATTATAGAAGCATAAAATCTGTAGCTGGATTTGTTATTATTGTTCCATCATTTTTCAATTATGTCCAACTCTTTGGACCTTGATTTTGGATTTTCTTGGCAAAGATAATGGGATTATTTGCCATTTTCTTTTCTAGTTCATTTTACAGATGAGCAACTGAGTCAAATAGGTTAAATGACTTTCTCAGAGTCACACAGTATGTGCTTAAGTTCAAATTTGAATTCAGGAAGATGAATCTCCTTGACTCTAGACCCCAAACTGTTTTACCTAGCTGCCCTTTAGAATTGGATCTTAAAACCATTTATAGTTATCCTTTCCACATCTCAGGGTTTTAGGGGTATCCCATGATCTGGAAAAATCTGTGTAAATTTTTTTGACCCTCTCTTCATACCAGAGAAGAAGTCTGATTTTTTCTTTTTCTTTTATAGGTTATTTACAGGACTTTATTGTAAATTTGGGTTAATTATGCATTTCTGAATTTCTAAACTTTTTCTGTGTCATCTACTGGCCTTTGAGTGTTGTCTGCAGCTTCCATGAAACTCTACCCAAATTCCCATTTAATTTCTTATGCCAACCAGCATTATATTGAAACCATGACAGGGAAAGTTGTGATGTGGAAGGGATAACTGTATATATAATTACTTCTATTGAAAGATGAAGGACCTTAGTGAGCCAACTTTTGGGATTTCATTCAGGGGACTATCCAGCAATTCAAAAGTGATCTGGCTTGGAGGTTGTGATCCTCCTGGCTATCATTTTTATTCTTATATGGTGTTGTATAGCTGGTCCTGGAGCAAACTCAGACAGCCTCCTCAGGGAGGTAGGGCATAGTCCCAGGATGCTTGATCTTTGTAACCATCAATTGCAGAGGTAGAAAGGATATTAGAAAGGACTTGGTTCAAACTTCAGCTTAATGACTGTCTTCTCCCTCCCACTCCCTCAGCAGAATAAAAGTTCCTTTAGGATAGTGCCAATTTTATCTGCCTGGTATCTATAAATATATGCTTTATTTTTCTGAATGGCAGGGATGTTTTCAACCAGTTGCCATCAAGCCTCTACTTTCTTGCTTGAAACTTGCAGTGACGGGATACTCATCATCTCACAAGATAATACATTTTATTTTTGTACAAAAAGTTTCCAAGGCAGATATTCTTTTCCTACCATAGTATGTATTGTGTCAACAAATGAGGGAAGTGCAATGCTCCAAGGGGACAGTTAGTTCTTGCCATGCCATCATTTCCTTTCCTCTTTTGTAAAATGGGTATAATAATACCAGTGTTACCTACCACATAGATTTGCTGTTCTCTCCAACTAGGATGATGCATATAAAGTGCTTTGCCAACGCTCATAGTCTGTGATTATTATTATTGTTGCATCACTTCCTGTGGAGTGGTTAACTCCATTCTTCCTTATATCAGAGAGTAGACTTGTTTGGTTTTGAAAGTTTGCATGGTTCAGAGGTATAAACTCTTCTGATATTTTTAGTGCCTTTCAGAATAGAGAAGAATTGGGTTAAATACTTTAAAGTCTCTCTCAGGAACTGAGGAACGGGACAAGGCCAGGAGCCCCTGGCTTCTCAGAAATCTATTAGAAAGGCTTTGCCCCATGACCAGCCACCTGCTTTGGAGGATTTGGTCTCCACACCCTGGCCATAGGGCAGGTGCTGGCAGGAGACTTCTGCAAGGCACCAGGAGAACAGTTATTAAATAAAAATTTTTCTTAGTGGAGAAAGAGAAATGCCCCTTTCCTGCTTCTCAAAGCTGGCTTTGTGTGCCACTGGAAATGTCATCCTTGGCTGTTGTAGTTACGGCTTCAGGTGCATTCGGAATGACTCAGAACTAGAGACACATGCCATGTGTAAAACCTGCACTCATGTTATTTATGAGGCACGAGAGCCTGCTTGCACCTCCATCCCCTCCCCACTAAAGGAATGGAGTGAGAGGAGGGGGCTGGAGGCGGTGGGGGTGGTGGCAGAGAGAGGACCAAGATCATGAAGGGAAAAGTGTCTATAGAAGGAAATATTTTCATATGTTGTTGATTTCTGGTTCCTGCCTTGCCTGAAAGTGCATGTGTTTCCAATCTAGTATGAACATGTGAGCTCAGCATTTGAGTGCTCTTATATTGGACATACAGACCCCAGCACTCCACCCCCCACCCGCCCTGCTTAGCACTCCAGCAGATGGAAGTTCTGTTATTGCAAGGCCTGGTCCACATTCCTTAGACTTTCTTTTTTCTGTCTCCATCTTTCTTCTCGTATTTTTCTCCTCTCCTCGCCTCTCATCTTCTCTCCCCTTTCTGGTCTTCTCTCCCCTCCTCTCCTATTTCCTCCTCTCCTCTCTTCATCTTTTCCCCTTAAATCATGTTAAAATAATAAACATTTTTGTGACTGATCACAGAAATGGAAGGAACTTTAGAGATTACAGAATCATAGAATCTCAGAGGAGGGAAGAACCTCAAATGTCATTTAGTCCAACCTATTCCTATAATAAAAGCACCATTTCTAATATTCTCAACAAGCAGCCATCCAGCTACTCTTATTGAATCCCTCCAGAGATGGGAGACTTACCACCAAGTGAGGTAGCATATTCTACTTTTCTGACAGCTCTAAGGGTTAGGAAGTTTTCCCATAATTATAGTCAATTGAAATCTGCTTCTCTGAACTTTCCCCTCCTCTTTGTTCCTAGTTCAGCCCCTGGGACCAAGCGGAACAAATCTGCGTGTGTCACATGGGGTTTCATTATCACTTAAACATTTGCTTTTGGACATTTGGGCTGCAGAGGGTCTGGGGCATGATGAATTTATGTTAGGAGCTTCTGAGCCCCTGGAGGAACACTTGCAATGTTGCCTTTGTTTTTTCCTTCTGATCAGCTTTTCTATTTTAACATATTGTTACATGTTTAATTGCTCTGGCACAAGCTCAAGAGTGTGGTTGTTCTCTACAGATTCCTGATAGGTTCTGGTGGAAGGCTCTGGGGAAAGTCAGGTTTGCAGATGCTCAGTGCAGAACTACAAAGGTTGAGGAGTTAAGGTGAAACAATTTCATGCTCTCCGTCATCAGGCTTCCCAGCCTTCACGGAAAGGAGATCTGGTGATGGAAGGAAGGCCTCTTAATCACCTACTATGCCTCTTGGACTCAACTCCTTCCCTTTTTGCCTTTAGGAGATCACCCATGTTTTGAGTCCCTGGAGCTTTGTTTGTATTTCTTAGTGGGCAGATGCCTCCAGAGCAGAGTTTTTATATTAAAATCTAGCTTTAAAGTTTGCAAAGTACTTTGTAAAAATCTCATTTTATCCCCACAACAACTTTGGAAGATGAATGCTATTATTATCCCCATTTTATAGATAAGAAAATGGACATCTTTGTCACCTCTTCTTTAGCATTCCTGTATAGCATCCTATATGGAGAGCAAAGCCGGTGAGTTACCTGGGCAGTATGGTTCTGATGAGGAGGGGTTTGCTTCTTCAGTAACTCTAAAAATATGGTTACTTTAGGGAAGGAGACTGAGTTACAAGGTAGTATTATGAGTACTAGGAAGACTGTATAGGACTCCATGGGAAAGATAGATTTAGAACTATTAAGGGACTTCAGTGGTCATTTAATCCACCTCCGCACCCATTTTACAGATAAGAAAATAGAGGCTCAGCAGAGGTTAAATGGCTCCTCATTTGTCACCTGTGTAGCAAAGCCAAGCTATATCCTTTAACTCCAAATCCAGCACACTTTCCCTTGAGTCACTGAGGCTCACCACAATATGAATTCTAGTTCAATTATCTTTTTGGTAGAGCTTTTTGAGTGCTTTTTTGGTATAAATCAACCTATTGCTAGGCTCCTATGAGTCCTTAGCAGTTTATATGCCTTCTGAGGAGCAAAATAAAGGTACTCTCATATTCAATATTCATTTTGTACATTGAGTGACTGACTTCTAGGAGATGGGAACCATTTAGGTTGAAATTATGCCTAAAATTTTGTTCTTGGATTTTTCCTGTATTAACTCCATGTTAGTGGGGATGGTAAGAAGCCATGGTAACTGGCCCCCAGGATTGAATTTACACCATCTGAGTTCAAAGTCACCTGAGTGGATAGGGCCTGAGTCAGGGGTTACATTTAAAAATCTCAGGTCTTCCAATGTTAGCTCTTGAGCTTTCTATTATTCCTTCTATTATCATCAATCAATAAACATTTTTTAGTGCTGCATCTTCCATTCTTACTATGTGACCAGGCTTTTTTTTTTTTTCCCCAGGTTACACTTTTCCTTGACAGTGTCTTTTATGTCACATTCTGTGACTTTACAATTAGCCATTTCAGCAAGGAGCTGTCCCCCATCTTTGTCTCTGTACTTACTTTACTCTTCCAGATGATCCTGAACTCTGGGTTACCCCCACCACTCAGCTCTTCCATTCCTCTTCTTGAACTGCTGAATAAGGTCACAAAACTCTGCTGACAGGATTCACTAAAGAGTAATATTATCTAATCTCAACTGGTCCCTCACTGCTGAAAAGCACACCTGTTAGGCATCTTCCATCAGCTCTCTCCCATATTCCCCTAGTGACTGTTTTTAAATATTCTTTCTCCTTAAAACCTCAATTCCACTTCCCTCTCTCTCAGCAAATGACCTCACCTCAGACATTACTGGGAAGTATATCTGTCCTGAACAACCTCATCTTCCCTTTTCTCTGTTTATTCACCCTTTGTATTTTTTTTCCTTCTCTGTGACTCCTTACTTAGGAAAATGTCCATTTCATTCCCATCTCTTCCCAACTTTTTACAGACCATTCTCCATCATTCTCTCTTTCTTATCTTCAACCATTTCCACTTTTATGCCTTCTTTTCTGTTGCCTACAGAGTCGCAGATCTTTCCCCAAAGTTAAAAAAAATTCTTTCTTTGAAATTCATTGAGGTTAGGGAATGAAAGTTTCCCCTTGTTTTATCTTTACATAGTCAGTGACTAGAACTTTGAAAACAGAATGTATTTAGTTTGTTGCTTCTTGAAGCTCTCTTTGCTTTTTGATGAGCTGATACTGCTTATTGTTTTCCTTTACTTTGGTCTATATTGTTTCCCTAGTGTGCTTATACACTAAGCTTATGTTTCCCTTGGATTCTACTTGGCAAGTTTATGCTGCCAAGACATTTTCCAAGCTCCTTTGTCCTCTTTGTAGTGACTGTTTTGCCTTAGGTAAATTTTCTAAGAAACAATGCAAGTCAGAATGAACTTTTTAATTTTTGTCATTTCCCATTTTTTTTGGAGTGGATAGCTTGCTCAAGTCAGTTGGATTGAAGCTGCTGCAATTGTATTTAATGCCTTTTCAACTTTGTACTTTATTTTCAATTTGGTTTTTACTTTGACCACAGCTTCAATTAGTCAGTGATATGACTACACAAAGATTGGTCCTGAAATGACCTCCTATCCCAGATATACTTATTCTAAAGCTGGTTCAGCCAGTGATTCTCACAACTTCTTTCTTTTCCTGTTTCTTTTTGCATATGGCCTTTACACACTAGAATGTTCTCTCCTTGAGGACAACAACTATCTTGATTTTTGCTTATATATATATATATGTAATATGTATATATGTAATATATGTATATATTTGCTTATATATGTATATATAAATTCTCAATGCTTAGCAGAGTGCCTTGGCACATAGTAAGTGGTTAATATGTAAGTATTTATCTGTCTTTCATCATTCTCTTCTTTCTCCTCCTTCTCCTCTTCCTACTCTATCCTTGTAACAAGATATTTCCTGTCTATTAAGATATTGTCAATTTTGTTCTTTTTGATGCCATACACTGCTCACTCACCATGTCTACTTTCTCCCAAATCTCTTCTTAAAGAATGAGTTTTGTGAGTATTCTAAAGCTTTTGGCCTTTCACATTTCTTGATACTAAACCAGGGTTTTCCAATATAGCTTTCCCTGTCTTTTTCTGTTTGTATGAAAATAATTGTTTCAAGGAATGTACTAATTTAATTTAGAGGATCATGTTTTCCAGATGAATATTATATTAATGATAGATATAATTCATTTTATAATACTTTACATGTATTTTATTTTATCCTCATAATAACTCCATAAAATAGCTAGCATATTATTAATTCTATTTAATGTGGAAACTGAAACTGAGTGACTTGCTCAGGGTCATGCAACTAGTAAGTCTGAAAGAGGCAGGATTTGACCTTGGGTCTTCTTCCACCAATAAATTAAGTATTTATTAAGTGCATAGTACTTACTTACCACGTACCAGGCACTGTGTTAGGTGGAAGTGAGAGTCTATGACTTCAAGGAACTTACAAATTAATTAATTCCTACTCAGTCTAGCATGATAGCACTGCAGAAGATGAACTCACTAGTCTTACTCTGAGGAAATGCCTTAGAATAATCCTCCGGCAAAGTGGCCAGGTCAAGATAACCAGCATATGCTGAGTTTTACTGCTGAGACAGCAAAGCTACTTCCAGCTTGGGAGGGGTGGGGGAAGAGGAGGTGGGACAGCTGTCCTGAGGGCACAGATGCAGCTGCAGGCAGGTCTGGGTGGTTGACTATAAACTCTTTGGCTCCCACCCAGAGCTTGTGATCCTTTCCTGCTGGCCAGTGGCCCAGTTAAGGATGTGACATCCCTAAATTGTGCTCTGCAGTCATTAATTGAAGGGAACCTGTCAACTGGAAATCATATGGCAATGAGGATGAACTTTGCTAGTGGATCTTTGATGCTTCACTTGTAGGCTCTGGGTTCAAGGAGGTACTCTAGCTCTCTCAAAGCACTGAGCTTCTGTCAGATTTACTTTTGCACTCACCCGCAAGGCTCACATTATCTGACCTTAGATTGTTGCTGGGGTGAACAATATGTAGATATTATTCCCCACAGATTATATGTGGGCTTATGAAACAGATCTTGGGCAGGAAAGGTCAAGATTCCAGTCTCATTCTGGTTCTGAACTCCTCAAATTCCTGAGAGGTGGCACTTTTCTGCATCAGTTTTATCTCATGTAATTGTCAAGAGTAGGGAAATGAATATATACAAAATTTTAAAAAATCATCCTAAGGGAAAGTATTCTAATGAATTCTTTAGGTTTTTCAAATATTGATTGATTTTGCTTTCTATAAGTTCAATGTTATGCTTTTTTTCCCTTAAGAAAAAAGACCTTTTCCTCCCTGTCTTTCTGGGATCTTAAAAAATAATCCCCTATATTGTTTTATAAGGATTATTTTTCTGTCTGTAAGTCATACTCTTGAGGAGTGAAACAATGGGCATACAGGTCTTCTCCACCTGCCAAGATCTGGGTTTCTCTGACAAGTCTCTCTCTTTCACTGTGGTTCCCATGGACTAATCCATGGTCAAGCATTCTCAAACTTCTCCTTGTACCCAGCCTTAATTAATGTTGCTTATTCCCTGAGTGGGGATAAGAACACCCAAGTAACTCTCTGTACTTTCAATTCAATTTAATAAACATTTATTAATTGCTTACTGAAAGAGAACTTTGTTAAATGTTGAGATAGATACAAAGTTTTGATAAAATTCAGTCCCTGTCTTTATGGAGTTTATACTCAGGTAATACTTTATATTATGCTCTTGAAAGCTGATTGTTAAATGCTCACTGTGAGCTTTGTACCTCAGAAATAGATAAATGTTATCGATCAGAGCTCAAAATATATATTTTTTAAAATCTTGACTTATGGAAACAATGAAGAACATATTAGTGAAGATTAAATTTAAAAATTCATCATGTGTACACCTTTTTTTGAGCTGATTATTAAAAATCACTAATTGTATATGTTACATATACAAATATCTAAAAACATTTTTATGTCTCCAATAGACTGTAAGTACCCTCAGGATATGGACCAATTAAAAAAATTATCTATAGCACAGAGTAGGCCTTTTAATAAGTGCATGTAAAATAAAAAATGGCCTTTCCATCATCAAGAAATGCCCTGGGCCAACAGTCAACATGGATCATTGTGTTTCATGTCAGGTATAACTCTTGTTGGATATTTCTACATGAGGAAGCTAGGTGGTTCAGTGGATAGAGTGCCTGGCCTGGAATCAGGAAGACTCATCTTCCTGAGGTCGAATCTGGCTTCAGACACTTACTAACTCTGTGACTCTGGACAAGTCATTTAAGCCTGTTTGCATCAGTTTCCTCATCTATAAAGTGATTTAGAGAAGGAAATGGAAAACCACTCTAGTATCTTTGCCAGGAAAACAACCCTCTAAGGGATCATGAAGGACAGGACATGATTGAAATGACTGATCAACAAACAACACCCTACACCAATATAAATTCAGAATAGGTGAATCACCAGAAGAGCTCCTTCAGGTCCTGTTTACAAACTAGAAGAGAGCCCTGAGCTCAAGGAGGTCTCTTTTTAAAGGGGCCTCTTTTACATCACTTCCTGGGCCTTCCTCTTAGTTTACGTGTCCAATCATAACAGGTGCTTTTCTTAGGACTGCCCAGGAGGCAGTCAGTAAATTTTGTCACTCAAGCACAAGTGGGTCACAGACCACCCATCTTGTGAGTTAAGTGGAGATGTTTTCACCTTTGGTGATTAAATCTAAAGATGGGCAGGGTAGATTTAATCTAATTATCACATCAACCAAAATTAGAAGGGAATCAACAAATTGGGAAAAAAAATCTTTATAACAAAAAACTCTGACAAAAGTCTAATTACTCAAATATACAAGGAGCTAAATTGATTGTACAAAAAATCAAGCCATCCCCCAATAAGTGGGCAAGGGACATGAATAGGCAATTTTCAGATAAAGAAATCAAAACTATCAATAAATACATGAGAAAGTGTTCTAAATCTCTAATAATTAGAGAAATGCAAATCAAAACAACTCTGAGGTATCACCTCACACCCAGCAGATTGGCTAAAATGACATCAGGGGAGAGTAATGAATGTTGAGGGGGATGTGGTAAAATTGGGACATTAATACATTGTTGGTGGAGTTGTGAATTGATCCAACCATTCTGGATGACAATTTGGAACTACGTCCAAAGAGTGCTAAAAGACCGCCTGCCCTTTGATCCAGCTGTACCACTGCTGGGTCTATACCCCAAAGAGATCATAAGGAAAAAGACATGTACAAAAATATTATAGTTGCACTCTTTGTGGTGGCAAAAAACTGGAAAACAAGGTTGTGCCTTTCAAATGGGGAATGTGGTATCTGCTGATGATGGAATACTATTGTGCTCAAAGCAATAATGAACTGGAGGAATTCCATGTGAACTGGAATGACCTCCAGGAATTGATGCAGAATGAAAGGAGCAGATCCAGAAGAACATTGTACACAGAGACTGATACACTGTGGTAAAATCAAATGTAACAGACTTCTGTACTAGCAGCAATGCAATGACCCAGGACAATTCTGAGTGACTTATGAGAAAGAATGCTATCCACATTCAGAGGAAAAACTATGGGAGTAGAAACACAGAAGAAAAACAATTGCTTGATCACATGGGTTGATGGGGATGTGATTTGGGATGCAGACTCTAAACGACCACCCCAACGCAACTATCAATAATATGGAAATAGGTCTTGATCAATGACACATGTAAAACCCAGTGGAATTGCGTGTTGGCTACAGAGATAGTGGGGTGGGGGGGATTTAGGAGAGAGAGAAGAACATGAATCATGGAACCATGGAAAATTTTTCTAAAAAATAAAATGAAAAATCATGTTTCTGGATCTACAAAGCTGAAGACCAGATCCTGGAACTGGGGAAGTAGATGAATACTTTCGGAGGTATAGCTTAAGTAGCCCATCAGCCCTGCAGCCTTACTTTTTAAATACTATCTTTTAGCTGCTTCACTGAAGGATTGAGCTGCCACAAAACATTTTCCAGAAGGGATTAACCTTGAAGGATGGACATGGATTAGTCAGGCAGACAGGAGGGTAAAGGAGATGGTTAGGACATTCCAAAGGGGAAAGTGATTTGAAAAAAAAATCAGACATGGGAATGTGCAAGGCATCTACGATAGATTGAGTATGCTAGTCTGCTTAGAGTATAGGGCTCCTTTATTACAGAAGGTTAGATTGCTGTCCTTCGAACTTGAAGAGGACCAAAATTACATCATTCTGTTGCAGATTTATAACATGTCCAGCTATAGCTGGTCAGAGCTGTGTGAACTTTGAAGTCTCTACCACAGGGCAGGCACAAATAGTTCATGTGAACATGGGATGGAGATGCCTCTAAATTTGCAGATCTTACCTTTCTTTTGAGCTACCTCAATTCTACTTTACTTATAAAGTGTCTTCTTTGATGTAGGCATGCTATGCTGGATGGTCTTGTGCCTGTATTTCCCATGTTTCATAATTGATTTCAATATTCTTCATAGAGACTTTGAGAGAGTGTCCTTGTATTGCTCAGGTTAGAAAGTATTACCAGAAGGAGATAAGAACATGGAGGGTAGAATATCTATTGTCTTTTGTTATTGATGACTGTTATTGAGGAGTACATTTGACAGATGAAAGTGCTTGAGTTCAGAGGTAGTATTGACAATCAAAGGAGAGTTTCAATATAAATCAGACATGGCAGATGTACAGTGGATAGAGCACTGGATATGGACTCAAATCGATCAGTTAATCAATCAATATACAGGAAAATATGAGTTCAAATCCTGCCCCTGACACTCACTGTGTGACTGTGGACAAGTTACTTAACCTCTCTTAGCCTCAGTTTTCTCAACTATAAAATAGAGCTGAAAATGATAATAATATGGAAATAATAATATATTATATAACAGGTTATATAATATATAAAGAATATAAACAAATAATAATAAGGGAAAAATAAGTAATAGTACCTACATCCCAGAACTGTTGTAAGGATAAAATGAGGTATTTATAAAACTTAAATTTCTATATAAGTTCCATGATGATAAGAATGTCTACATAGAGAAATCAAAATAAATTAACATGATATAAACTAAATGTACATACATGTTGAGGGGAGTTGTCTTAAAATTAGATGGAGATACTAATGGGAATTTATGTAAGGCTTTTATGTAGTTCATTTAGGTTTATATTTCCATAGTGCTTTGAGTTAAAAAAAAATATTTCCTCAAATCATCTGTGTAAAAATGCCCATTTTATAGATGAAGGAGTTGAGACTTAGAACAGATATACCATACATGCAGAGCTTCCCAGCTATGGGCATAGCCTGGGGTAATAACCACTTAAAAAGGATAATATGGAAAACAGAGCAGTGACTCTGGAGATATTTGCCTTTTCAAAGCCATATATCCCTGTGCTTAGAGAGTTTCCCAGCTTAGACCCATGTCTAATTGCCAAGAGTATTACATATTCTCTTATTCAAATGAGTATTTCTTTAAGTTTTGAATACCTGTCTGCACATTGAAACAAATGTCTGAAAAGCAAAAAGAAAAGAAGAGAAAAAAGTCAGGTAACAAATCTGTTGTTTTCTCTGTAGAGTTCCAAATAACTGATGTGATTACTTTTAAACCAAATGGCTATTAATTTTTTAAAAGCTAAATTGACCCGTCGTTATGGTAGCAGGCAGATACAGCCTGGGTGTTTATTTGACACATCTGAGATGTCACTCAGTGCCTCAGAAACATCTGGCACCACGTAATTCCCCCAGGTCTCGGTGGGGTGGCCCACAGTTGCCACAAAACATCTACGGTAGGCAATTAACTTGTCACCACTCCACGTGGGCAGCCAGAAATCGACATTGCTTCTGTCATGGGGAGAGCTCAACTGAGAACATAGTCTACTACCAGAGAAGAGTTTCTTGTCTTTCCTTCTAGAATAAGAGCCTGCCTCTTCTTGGGTTGCCTCTGAGTCACTCAATTCACAGCTGAAGAGTTTGCTGAGATTGCCTTCTTCCCCTCTGTGCGGCTGGGTGTGCTGTCATCTCCAGCAAACAGCTCTGAGAGGTTGGGGGTCTGTTCAGAAAGTTCTGGTTGTTGGTTATGCCAGTAACGGGACTTCAGACCCCTTACTGTAAGTCCTTTAGTTGTTGTCTCCAAAACCAGTGTGTGATGATGGGTTTGTATATGGTACATGCTAACGAGCTTGTCTCTGTAATGAGTGTATGGGATCATTTTCCCATTATTCATTTTATGTCAAGATAAAAGACACTGAAAAAGCTCTCCCTACTTGGGCTTCCTTTCTTAAAGTTCCTAATTGTTCTCCCGTCGTCCTCCCATTCCTTTTCCCTGTCAAATTGTTTGATCTTTGTTAAATGAGGCTAAGCTTACCCAGTCTGGAAAATATTTTCCATTTGGGGTCTACATATGAACTCTAATCCTCTTTGGTAGTATCTTGGGAAGAAGTGGACATGCTTCCTTAGCAATTCCAATGACTCAATTTAGCTTTGAGTAAAGGGAATCTGGGCTTCACTCTTTTCTAGATGTGACTAAAGCTATCTGTGGCCTTTTGGGAAAGTTCTTTTGGTCTCTGGGACAGCCTATAGAAGAGTTGTGTCTTTATCTCCAACTCTTAAAACCCCTGGCTGATCACAGTGCTGAGCACCTAGTAGGTGCTAAATAGACACTTTATTGACTAATTAACTTATTGAAGATGAAGACTATAGAGATAGACTCAGTTGAGAATGAGGAAGATGGAGTCAGAGGAGGCTTAAGGGCATAAGGTTTGCTGGAGCCAGAATATGAAACTTTCAGGGTGAGTAGAGACAAATGCAACAAATCAAGGCTTGGTTTATTGTTGTATTGGTTTCTAGACTTTAGAAAGTTAATGGAGATGTTAATAATGTAGAACAAATTAAAATGTATGTTATCTGTAGAGTTTTCCCCTGCCGAGAATTACTGGAACATAACTACTTCACTGGAGGAAACAGGGTGAAATAAAGTTAGAATAGCTCAGTGTGTGTGTGTGTGACACGTGAGTGTGTATGTGTGTGTGTGTGCTGACGGTTATATCTGTGGCATTATAATATATGTGAGGAGGACTGACCAGCAATGGGGTGAAGTAATGCCACCCAAGTTTGATATAGGAGCTAAAAGAAAACCACTATATATTTTTGCAATCCATAGGGAGTGATGTGATGAAATCAGCATCAAAGGGAGGTGATACCATCAATTCTCTAGAATGGCTTGTGGAAAGGGGGAGAGAGCCCAGCACTTAGGGGCTCCCTGAGAAGGCAGGCTATGCACTGCTGAACACCTTGATGAATGAGGGCCATGGTGGTAAGAATAAAGGAAAGGGACAACCCGTTGCTTCTTATTTGTTTGTGTTTATGGTTTTTTCCCCTTGATTTTCCCAAGTGTGGTTACAATATCTCACAGGAGAAAGCAGAGCCAGATGGCAGAAGTCTCAGTTGATTTAGGTTTGTAGGACTCACAGCTTTTTCTGTATTTGCCACTTTCTTCTCTGTACATTTGATTGAGTTCATGTCCAAATATGTGACATATTTTGTGTGAGGATTGATTCATGCAATATTCTTTCAATAAATATCTATTGAGTTCCCATTATTCAATTCAACAAGCATTTATTGACTGCCTCCTAGCTTATTAATTTTGTTTACATATAGGTTTATGCACATATGTATATATATTCATATGTATACAGTAGGAACATGTTTGAAGGGAATTCAACACTGGTGAAATCAGATATATATGAATGGCAATTGAAATAAATAAGGGCAGAATATTTTTAAATACACATAAATCCTCATCCTTTCCCCAATCAGTTTAAAGTCTTGTGGCAGCTCACCCAATCATGTACATGCTTGCTCTGAGAAACTTAGTGTGAGCATTACATTGTTTTGCACCAAACATTGATTCCCAAATCATTCTTTGGAGTTCTCAATAACAAATTGTATCTATGTCAGAGCAGTGCTTCTCTTTCATTAACACTATTTAATGATTAATAATAGCCCCAGAGCAGTGATGCTGGGAGCTGTGAAAAGCTGAGGGAAAGTCAGAAAGTATCTAAGTATGCTTGTAGAAAGAAATACTTAGTAAATAATGGGGGTTGCCATTATGCATGATTTTCAATGCACTCAAAGAGTCTTGGAACACATTTGTTGAGTAAAATGAGGTTCTACTGTATATACTTACATGTATATATTTACAAAGATGTATACATGTTATCTCTTCCATTAGAATGTAAGTTCCTTGAGGGCTAGAATTGTTTCATTTTTGTTTTTGAATCCTCATCACTTATCCTAAACTAAGTGCTTAGAAAATGCTTGTTGACTGACTGCTAGGCACTATGCCAGGTGTTGGTGATATAAATGTAACAGTACAACACCTCTTTGTCTCAAGGAGCTAAGAAACAGAGATGAAAGTGCTTGTTTGTAGGAGTTCTCCGTGATCCTCAGTTTCCTTAGGCTTGGACTAGAAGAAGAGTCCTTAATCTGGGGAGGAAGGGCAGTCCACGGATAGATTTCAGGGGATCTGTCAACTTGGGTGGGAAAATAATTACATCTTTATTTTCACTAATCTTTAGTTTCCTTGGTAATCCTATGTTTTTATGCATTTAAAAATATTATAATCTAAGGAGACTCCATAGATTTCACCAGACTGCCAGAGGGGTCCATGACACAAAAAAGTTAAAAACCCTTTGGACTAAATGATTTAACGTTCTATGATTTCCTTACAAAATCCACATTCCAAAGTATGGGCCAACCCTCTTTCTCAGGGCTCTATTTATCCCCAAACCTTTTTATGTTTCCCACTTCTTCCAAGTGAGCTGTTCTATTATATCTCTCTCTCCCTATCTATCTATCTATCTATCTATCTATCTATCTATCTATCTATCTATCTATCTATCTATCTATTTATATCTATATCTACATATACATATATCTATTTTCTCCTGATTGTATTAAGAATTAAGCTGCATGGACCACATGTATCAAGTCTGTATAGTCAGGAGTTTATGAAGCTTAACACAGGAATGTTATAGCTTAGCAGCCTTTCAAATAACCCCAGTCTGGGCAATGAAGAAGGACAAAAATGCCTTTGTCATGGGCCACATGGAAAGTAAGAAAAAAAGAAGGAAGGAAACAAATAATTATTAAACATCGTGCTATGTTGGGGAAGCTGAGACAGATAAAAGCTAAATGAATTTTCCAGGGTCACAAAGCAGGATTTGAACTCAGGTTATCTTTACTTAAGGTCCAATGCTTCATCAACTTTACCACCTAATGCCTCCAGAGGAATATCATCTATGATAAAGGAATTGATAAAAGTATCCTGGGAAAATAGGTGGTATTGGTCCTGAAGTCAGGAAGATTCATCTTTATGAGTTCAAATCTGGCCTCAGACACTAGCTATGTGTCTCATGGCAAGTCACTTAACCTTATTCACCTCAGTTTCCTCATCTGTAAAATGAGCCGGAGAAAAAAAAAAACAAACCACTCCAGACTCTTTCCCAAAAAAAAACCCCAAATGGGGTTGTGAAGTCTGACACGACCGAAATGACTCAATATCAACACCATGATAAAAACATTATCAAGGGGGCAGCTGGGTAGCTCAGTGGAGTGAGAGTCAGGCCTAGAGACAGGAGGTCCTAGGTTCAAACCCGGCCTCAGACACTTCCCAGCTGTGTGACCCTGGGCAAGTCACTTGACCCCCATTGCCCACCCTTACCAATCTTCCACCTATGAGACAATACACCGAAGTACAAGGGTTTAAAAAAAAAAAACCATTATCAAGCTGAATTGGTCTCTGAATATCCTATTCCAAGTCCATCAGCCAAGGGAGGTTTCTATTTGTCTCTTTCTCACTTTTTATCTCTTGAAATCTGGCAAGGGACAGACAAGTACCAAGCATCGTGGCAAATCTGTGGGATGGTAGAAAGCACTGAATTACTGGAAGACTTGGATTTGAATCCCAGGTCTGCTATTTATTAATTCTGAGACCTTGGGCCAGAACCTCATTTTCTTCACTTGTAAAATGTGGAAATTCAATTAAATGATTCCTAAGTTCCCTTTTATCTCCCAAATCTATGATCCTATGACTGTATTCCTCGTGGAAAGACAGCCATGTGCGCAATAAACACACAGAAATATACACATGCATCCACACACAGACGCACATCAACATTTCTTGCTACCCATCTTGACTCATAACTTACATCCGCTTGTGAGTCAGAGGAGTAATGAGTAAGTCAGAGTCCAGCCAGCAGTCACTCTCTTGATCAGAATCTCAAGAGAATAAATTGCCCAGATCAGATATGCAATGGAATCTTCTCTTATGCCCATGTCTGAGGTTCTGATTTCCCATCAGTGCTTTTCTCTCTTTCACCATGGTCCCTTTTCTCTTTGTAGTGACTGGCAAACTGGGTGGGAGAAGAGCCGTCTACACCTGGGTCTCATAAAGGATGAGGAGAGGGGGAGAGGAACTAATCCATGTCTTTAGGAGCTTCTGGCCCTGTCTGAGAACAGAGTAGGATTGTTTATTTATTTACATTTATTTATTTAAAAAATACTCCTACTTTCCATCTTAGCATCAATACTAAGTATTGATTCCAAGCAGCAGAGTGGTAAAGGCTAGGCAATTGGGGATAAAAAAACTTCCCATGGTCACACAGCTGGGAAGTGTGTGAGGTCAAATTTGAATTCAAGACCTCCTATCTTTAGGCCTGGCTTTCTATTCACTGAGCTGCCCAGTTGCCTTTTTCTCCCTTTTTTAACCCTTATCTTCTGTCTTAGTATTAATTCTAAGACACAAGAACAGCAAGGGCTGGGTGATCAGGGTTAAGCCCAGGGCCACATAGCTAGGAAGTGTCTGAGGCCATGTTTGAATGCAGGTCTTCCTGACTCCAGGACTGGCACTCTATCCACTGTATTAGTTAGCTGCCTCAACAGAATAAGTTTTGCTTATTTTGAAAAATCAGTTGATGAGCATTTATTAAGTGCTTCCTGTGGACCTATAGGTGGCCCAGTGTACATAGAGTGTAAGGTTCAGAGTCAGGAAGACCTGGGTCCCAATCCGGTCTTAGGCATTTACTAGCTCTGTGACCCTAGGCAAGCCACTTAACCCCGTTTGCCTGAGTTTCCTCATCTGTAAGATGAGTTGGAGAAGGGAATGGCAAACCACTCCAGTGTCTTTGCCAAGAAAACTCCAAATGGGGTTATGAAGAGTCATACATGATTGAAAGTGATGGAACAACAAAACAACAATGGTCCGGGCACTAGGCAAAAGGCTGAGAGTACAAAGAAAGACAAAGATATGGTCTCTGCCCTTAAGAAAGTCACATTCTAATGAGAGAGAAAACATTAAAACAATTATATACATATACTAGTATCCCTTCCACATCTCAACTTTTTGGTTTTGACATATTGCAGGTCAGCATAAGAAATTAAATGGGAATTTTGGGGGAGCTTTACAGAAGCTGCGGGACACACAGAAAAGTTTGGAAACTCAGAAATGCATAAATATAACTATGTAGTATTATATGATGTCAACATATCTTATCTCTAAATGTCACAAATATACACAATTTCTTTTTTAAAGTTAAAAAAATTTAAGTTAATGTTTGTGAAAAGAATGTGAAAGCCAGCAGATGACCCACCAAGACTAGAAATATAGACATATCTTAACATTGACCTACATATAGTCTATGACATAATACTTAACCCAAATTTTACAATAAAGTACTACAAACACTCCATAAAAGAAAAAGCAAAAATTCAGACTTCTTCTCTGGTACAAAGGGAGGGCCAAAAATCTTTTTGTGGATTTTCCAGATTGCAAGGGTGCCTAACCCCTAACCCTGAGATATGCCCCACCCCAATGTCCAAGAGACATCTGTACATTATGTGTACCACATGCATACACATACACACATTTCATAGATCAAAGGTAATCTCAGAGGGAAGGCACTACAGTGGAGGGTGGGAAGGTGAGTTCCTGCTGAAGGTAGAATTTGCGCTGAGTCTTAAAAGAAGCCAGGAAAGCCCGGTTGGAGAGGTAAAAAAGGAGAGAATTCCAGGCATGGAGGACAACCAGTGAAAAGGAACAGAATTAAAACATAAAATGTCATTTTCCAGGAATAGTAAGAAGGTTGGTGTTACTCTTACAGAGAATGTGAATGGGAGAAAAGCAAGAGAAGACTGGGAAGGTAGGAAGGAGCCAGGTTGTGAAGGGCTTTAAAAGCCAGACCAATGATATTGTTTTTGATCCTCAAGGTAATAGGGAGCCACAAGATTTTATTGAAAAGGGATTGACATGGTCTAGAAAATCATTTTGGCTAATCAGTCATTAGGCTATTGTAATAGTGTAGGTGTAAAGCAGTGATTCCCAAAGTGGGCCCCACCACCCCCTGGTGGGTGCTGCAGCGATCCAGGGAAGCAGTGATGGCCACACTTTTTTTGTATTACATTCTATTCTGAGTTCAATAAATAGTTTCATAATTTCCAGGGGGCACTAAGTAATATTTTTTCTGGAAAGGGGGTGGTAGGCCAAAAAAGTTTGGGAACCACTGGTGTAAAGCGATGTAAGTTCACACTAGAGTGGTAGCTATGAGTGGAAATAATGGGATATATGTGTGAGATATTGTCAAAGTAGAAATGACAAGACTTGGCAATAGACTGGATACCCTGAGTTATCTTTTGAATAGCACAGATGATGCTGGTCTTCTATGCTCATATGGGATTGGATTGGGAAATAAACAAGAGATGTGTGTGTGTGTGTGTGTGTGTGTGTGTGTGTGTGTGTGTGTGTGTGTGTGTGGTGTGTGCATGTGCTGGGGTTACTTGGGTCCATTCTGGATCCCTACAGGCTTCATAAACTGGGATGGTCTATAGACTTGGTGCTACATTTTTTTTTTTTTTGGTTATTTTTCCCATGTTACTAAGGCCTTTCCCATTTCCCATTCCCTAGTGACTCTGCTTCTTGACATTTCTGCTTATATATGGCTTGGATTAGATGACCTTTGAGGTTCCTTCCAAACTGGACACTTTGTGCTTCTGGAGTAATTAGGCTCCAGACAGAGGAAAGGGAGCTTGATCTCTTCTGGGGGAAATGATGTAAATGAAATGCCAGGTGGCTTCACCTTTCCTGGCCCCAGTATCCCCTTGTAAAATGACGTCACTGCACCAGGAATCCAGAGTACAGTGTGGCTAGCTAGCCTGATGTGCTCTATGTAGGCAAAATGCGATGTTGATATAACTGACATTAATAACCACTGTGCATTAAAGCTTAAAACAAATTAACAAAAATCTTTTTTTCTCTGCCCACACACCACTCTATTGAAAAAAAAGAAAAACAAATTCCCTGTAGCAAATATGCATGGAAAAAAAACCCCAAATCTATTCCTTCATTGGCTGTGCTAAAACATGTTTCATTCTGCACCCTGAATTTATTACCTCTTTATCAGGAGGTAGCAAGCATGTTCCTCTTGAGTCTTGGATGGTCATTGTGTTGATTTCCTTGTATAAGGTAGAGATTTTGTAGCCTGATGATTTCCAGACCATTGTATGATAGACAGTCAGTATGGCATGGAGAAGATGGAGCTGTCTTTTGGTGCCAGAAAGACTTTTGTTCAAGTGTTATGCTTTGCAATTCATTTAATTGCTTAGTGCTCAACTCTTTTAAGTTATAAATTTTAAAGCAAGTGCTAATCTACATTAATAGAGGGAGTTTCCCCACTGGGATTCCCCATAACTAAGGACTCTAACTCTCTCTCTCTCTCTCTCTCTCTCTCTCTCTCTCTCTCTCTCTCTCTCTGTTTCTCTCAATCTTAGACTGTCTTTAGATATATTTCTATAATATACTATTATAATATTAAGGTGAATATAAAACATTAATATTAACTAAATCAATATTAATTATAATATCACAAATATATCAATTATACTACTTCAAGTTGGGGTTAGGTCTGTAACTCTAGTCTGGGAATTCTTTCTTTTTTTTTTTTAAACCCTTACCTTCTGCCTTAGAATCAGTACTATGTATGGGTTCCATGGCATAAGAGCAGTAAGGGCTGGGCAATGGGGATTAAGTGACTTGCCCAGGGTCACAAAGCTAGGAAGGGTCTTAAGTCAGTTTTGAACCCAAAACTCCTGCCTATAGGCCTGGCTCTCTATTTACTGAGCCATATAGCTGTCCTCTCTGGGGTTTATTCTTGGAGAAAGCATTTATCTGGCTGATAGCACAGGTCTATTGCTTCTAGGTAAGCTACATATATGTACCTTCTTCTAGGGAGACTGGGCCAATCCATTTTTCATTTTGTGCTCTGATGTGCTGAGGCAACTTTGAATATAATCATTTATTCCCTTGATATGAAAATTTCAGTGGAAAGGGAATATTCAATATTTGTTAAAGTTTGAGGGTTCAGTAAGAGAATTCACATTTGGGGTTTGTGCTGAAACCATCCAGCATATTTTCAGTGAAAGCTCAGTCACTACTCATCAATTTGTTGATGCTATCCAAAGACTTAAAAGATTTTCCCCCATTCCTCTGATTCCAATAAGACCCTGGGACCATATACTCCTGGATCCTTTTCCCATTCCATTCTATCCTATTTTTCCATAGTGAGTTATTAAAGTTAGGAAACTCTCAGCTCACCATTTACAATGGGAAATCTACTTTATAACAATGTATGGAATTTCAGGGTACCAATTCTATTCTGGATACACGAATTGTAAGTATAGAACTTAGTCACAGAGTCTAACTGGGAACACTTAATACATTAGTATTGCCTTTTGATTCCACCTTGTTTCGATCTTAGAGAAGTTTGATTCGGTCTCTTACCTCTATTCAGTGGGGATGCCAGGTCCTCCCTGATTAGGATCACACAATCACCTAATCTCAAAATTGGAATGGACCACAGAGGTCATCTAGTCCAATTTATAATAGAATAGTAATCAATCAATCAACATGTTTTCATTAAGCCCTCACCTAAGAGCTAAACTAGGCACTATGCTATGTCCTTGGGGATGCACATATAATGAATGAAACAGTTCTCACTCAAAAAGAGTTTACATTTTAATGGGGGAGACAACACTACTTTAGAATCTCCCTGAAAAGTTAGTATCTCTCCTTAAGATTCAATATAAGGAAATCTAGTATCTCCTAAGGCAGTACATTTTAATTTTTGATCTCAGGGAGAGCCTCTGGATTAAGGTCATAATTGCTTTCTCTTCAAATATCCAGTATCTGTGTTGGTATGTAGTATGGAACCCAAGCTCAGGTTCTTCTGATCTATTTCTAGTCTTTCTAGCCTGGACCAAGTTCAATAAATCATACTTTTCACTGCAGAATTATTCATCCCATTCCTACCTGTTCTCTTTTTGTTTCTTAATATGTTATTTGCCTTATTATTCCTGTTTCTCTCACTCAGGTTTTGTATTCTAGGACTCTTCCTCCTTCCTGTGTGCATTCAATTCTTCTCTTGTTCTACTCTAAGTATTCCATTTCTGGCTCATTACAAATTTATCATCTCCTAAACTCACATTTGAACATTATGTGTCATGAACCTTCCTGCTTAGATCTTGTTACTATGACAATTATCAGCCAACACCTTGTTATTGACTGGCTAGTTGGGATATGAAAGATGAAAACAATAATAACTCATCCCTTTCCCAGTTTGGTACATCTCCAACCACAAGTTTTAGAAAAGAGAGCAGCCTGAATGAAGAGACAGATTTCTGTCGTTCATACAATTGAATTCCTTGAAACAAAATTAACTTGATGAACTCAATTGAAGTTGGTATCAGCCAATCTAAGTTACCAAGTTCTATCTGTTCTATACATCTATATCCTCTTATTTGCCTTCTCCTTTCTGTTCTTATTGTAAATAATAAAGTTCAAGTCCCCATTTATTCTTGCTTGGACTATTGTAATGACTCATCTTTGTATTACTAGTCTACTCTTTTGAATTGATCCTTCATGCTGCTACCTGTATAAGGTGCCCTGATCAAGTCACTTCTCTACTTGAAAGCCTTCAGAGACTAAATTGTTGAACCTGGTGTTCAAGGATGACCCTATACATGCTTATATGCTGAGTTTCCTCCCTTCCTTTAGAATCCCTTTCAGGAGTCACATATTCTAGGATTTCTTCAATGATTTCCCAACTGAAGATAAATCCTCATTCCTCAGATTTCTTATAGCACATTTCTTGTCCTTTTTTTTTTTTTTTTTTACCATAAGCTCCCTTGTATTATGGTTATTTGTGTATGGTGTCTTCCTCCTTCCCTCCCATTAGATTATAAGCTCTTTAATAGCAAGAGTATCTATCATGGCATTTCTAGAAGATGTCTCACAAATGTTTGTTGATTTGGTTAAAATTGAACTTTTGGCTACAGAAGGAATATGTAGACTTTGGTAGCAGATGTGCACAGGGAGGATTCATGCTCAAAGAATCCAAGCAATTCTAAGGGGATTTGGCCTATTTGCTTCTCCCATGCATGGGATAGAAGAAAATCCCTGGAGTACATACTCATGAAAAAGCTTGAGCAGGAGCTTCTGGGAGGAAGAGAGCATCTCTAGGGGAAAGGGGCAGTAGGTTATGGTGGTGAAGGGGAAGAGCAATGTCAACAACAAAAGTGCTGGCTTTTGGGTAAGCACCAATGATTTCTGAGTCAACCTGGGAGCTGTGAAAACCATGATGAGATGGCATGGCCATGTAGAGTGCAGCATCAAAGAACTGAGAATTGAGAGAGATATGGAATGTGCTGAACATGTGAACAACAGAGCTAGCAAATCAAGATGGTACTCTAAGGAAGAATAGGCAAATGGAGAGATATTTACATTGCTTTCCCCCAAGGTCCTTAACACACTCTAGAAGGAATTTATTTATCAGCCTTGTATTTTGGAAGGAGTGTGTGACCTTCTAGAAGAAGGGAAGAAAAGAAAGGCATTCTATGGATGGTAGGTTAGAACTGTTCCTTTGCTAATCATATTAAGTTGATAGTTGCTTGCTTCTCTGTTCTTGGAAAATAGATTTAGAAGCAGAAGGGACTTCAGAGATAATCATTATCAGCTTCCTATTTTTTACAGATCAATTAATCAACAAGTATTTATTAAATACCTACTCTGTACTTTTTCAGGGCTACTTATCTACTTTTGCCCAGCTCTCACTTGTAGCTCTAAGAAGCTGTAGCAAGCACAGTACCATATCCCAATAAAATCATCTCGGTAGAAGAGATAAACCAGATTGAAGGTAACTGATATGCCTCAAACTCACTGGTGAGTTAGGGGGATGTCTTCCCCAAGCACCTGAAGACTTCCCCAGAAGGGCATATGAGAACAATTTGCTCCAATAGTCATGAAGGCAGGTGACAAAGGTGCTTTTGGAGTGCTTAAAGCTTGGTTAGATATTGAAAATTCCAAGGTCATTTATTACATCCTGGGGCATAGCCAGTTTTCCTGACTTTTGTCTTGCCACTTGGATGACTCTGGAAGAGAGTGAAGCTGAAGATTTTGTACAATTCTACCTCACTGAAATCCAATTTATGTTCAAGTCAAGACATTGCCCTTTGATTTAATTGGTCTTCTTTGAAAACAAAGAATGAAGAACACTGTGCCAGTCACATTTATATAACACCTACTATATTTTATGTCATTGATGGCAAACCTTTTAGAGATCTTAGAGACTGAGTGCCCAAACTGCAACCCTCATTCTACATGTGAACCCCCCACCTTATCCTAGACAGGGAAGGAAGAGCTTCCATTGGGCTGCTGGGCAGAGAAAAATGTGAAAAATATCCTCAGGTGCACACAGAGAGGTGGAGGGGAGCAGCTGCCTTCAGCATGTTCTGGCACATGTACCATAGGTTTACCAACATGGTCCTATATAATTTAATATTTATAACAACCTTGTGAGGTAGATGTTATTATTATCCCATTTTACCATTGAGGAAACTGAGACAAACAGAAGTTAAATGACTAGTCTAGGGTCACACAGAGAAGGTCAAATTTTAACTCATTTTTTTCCCTGATTCCAGACCTAATGCTTTATCTACTATTATCACCTGACAGCCAAGAGAAAGAAAGGAAAATGAGGGACCACCGAACACTTGGACCTAAGTAAAAGATATGGAGCTTCTCCCATATCAGAGAAAGTTGGACTCTGAGGAAGAGGCAGTTATCTGTGCTCCAATAAATGATTATGTAGTTCCATAGGTGCTATTAGAACATATATTAGGTTCCTTCTGGTCCCTGATATATGATTCTATGCTTTAATCAAACAAAGAAGTAAAAAAGCAGTGGTAGTTGGTAACTGTCTTTTAAAGGGTGCTGAAACATCTGTCTGTCAACCAACATTAATAGCTCAGAGGTTTATTATTTTCCCAGCATGTGTTGGAGAACCTTTCAAAATTTGTCAACCCTGATAAACATTACCCCCTTGTGGTAATTCACATGGGGATAAATGATACTACCAGAAAGAATTTAGGAAGTATTGGTGTGAATGATTATTTCTTGATCAAGAAACTGAAGATCTTAAGGAACATAAATGATTTTTTAAATCACTGTTAATAATTAAAGGCAGGGGCTTCAGAAGAAAAATGCTGATTTAGGAAATTAAAAATTGATTAATAAAATAGTATCTGAAGACAAGATTTGGAATTTTGGACCTGGCTTAAATCATAAGAAAGGGTGTATCTAATGAGGGATAATGCATGTATATTTGCTTAAAAAATTGAAGATCTAATCAAAAGAGGTAAGGAGAGGAAAAAAGTCTACATTCATCTGAGAAACTAAATACCATAAAGATATAATTCCACAAATACCAAAGCTAAATATGATAGCAGCTACAATGTAGGAAGAGGAATAGTAAAAATGATATCCGGTGGCTTATAAGGTGTCGAAATTTAAGCAAAGAGTTAGGAATAAAACCCAAGGCCTTAGTTGTTTACACACAAATATACAAAGTGTAGGGGATAAGCAAAGTGAACTAGGAATCCTAATGCAAGAAAGCAAATTAGACTTTAGAGATATCATTGAGACTAAGTGGAATTTGACTGCAATATTGTCCTGTAAGGACATAAATTACTCAAAATGAAGGGAACAAATAAAGTGAATGAGAAGGGCAGAGTAACATTGCTTATTAAGAATATATACTTATTCTAGAAAGCCCAGGAATCAGAGAAAAGAAGCATTATAGAGAGCATTTGAATTATGATCTCCCTAACAGAAGCCTTCTCATCCTGGAGATGTCTCTATTTCATAGTTCTTGTCTTCAGATTGGTGAATCTTTAGCTTGGTTCATAATTTTGTGAGGGTCCTGGGCCCACCTCATCTCACTGATTCTTCATTATCCCCTGACACTTTCCAGACCTCCCTTATATGTTGTCTTCCTCTACTGGGATGTCAGCTTTTGAGGATAAAGACTATTCTTTTTGAGGCAACTGGGTAGCACAGTAGATAGAGCACCAGGCCTGGATTTGAGAGGACATGGGGTCAAAGCTGGACTCAGACACTTTCTAGCTGTGTGACCCTGCACAAGTCACTTAAACCTAATTGCCTGGACCTTGATGCTCTTCTGTATTAGAATTGATATTAAGACAGAAGGTTAAGATTTTTTTTTAAGACTGCTCTTTTTTATTTTATTTATATTCTAAAAGCTTATTATAGTACCTGGCAAATAATACATGTTTATTCTCTCTCTCTCTCTCTCTCTCTCTCTCTCTCTCTCTCTCTCTCTCTCTCTCTCTCTCTCTCTCTCTCTCTCTCTCTCTCTCCCCCTCCTTCTCATAAACTACCCAGACAAAAGGAGAGGAGGGGAATAGATGAGTTTGAGAAATGGATCAAAGCCTATTACAAAGGCATAGCATATATAGAATGAAACCTCCTTGAGTGTAGGGATTATCTTTTGTATTTGGATCCCTAGTATCCAGCACAGTGTTTGGTGCTAGTAGGTGCTTAATAAATGCTTGTTGATTAATAACACCAAGGGACATCAACCCCATCAATTATATGGGATCAGCTCACTTCAAAAAAGAAATAGCTTAGGGGAACTGGATGGTTCAGTGGTTTGAAAGCTAGGCCTAGAGGTGGTAGGTCCTAGGTTCAAATCTGACCTCAGATACTTCCTAGCTGTGTGACCCTGGGCAAGTCACTTAAACCTCATTATCTAGCCCTTACTGCTCTTCTGCCTTAGAACCAACATACAGTATTAGTTCTAAGATGGAAGGTAAGGGTTTTTAAAAAAGGTAGCTAAAAAATTTTTGGGTAAAATTTCTCTTTAAGAGGTGAAGGAAACAAAAGGGGGAATTGATATTTTTGGCCTGATCCTTATTATCAATGAAGAGCAGCAGGTTTCTGGAGTAAAACCAAAAGAGTCCTTGGAGGAGAATTTCCACCCTTTTACAGAAATGTGGGAAGAGTAAATTTTAAAGAGTTCAGAGACAGGTTAGAAAGGATATCAAAGATGACAATCCTTTAGGGAAAATCAGTCCTGAAGACTGTGAAGGCCTCAAGAATGAAATTCTGAAAACACAGACACAATTTTAGTAGGAAAAGAAAGGGGGGAGTTATTTAACAAGAGTGATGTGGATGCACAGGGAATTCATAGACCAATGTGGCTTTTTAAAAAGTGGCTAATTTTGGCAAAATCCATTATTAAAAGATACTTGAAAGCATAGTTATAAATAGATTTTCCCCTAGAATAATAAGTATATACTTAAAGCCATCAGAAAACATTATTTACAAGGGAGATAAATTAGAAGGCATCCTAAAAGATCAGGAGTGAAACGAGGATGCCCATTATCACCAATATTGTTTAATGTATTAGAAATATTACTAGTAACAAAAAAAGAAAAAGAAATTAAAGGAATTAGAATGGGCAAAGAGCTAATAAAACTCTCTTTTTTCAAATGATATGATGAAATATACATAGAAAATCCTAATGATTAAACTGAAAAATTAGTTGAAATTATCAATAATTTTAGTCAAGTAGCAGGATATAAAACAAACCTACATAAATCATCAGCTTTTCTATATACCACTAACAATGACCTGCAAGAAGAGATAGTAAGAGATAACTCATTTAAACTAACCATAGATAGAATAAAATACCTAGGAGTATATCTGTACTTATAAAATACTTTTTATACAAATAAGATCAGACTTAACTAATTGGAGAAATATAATGACAATCTTATCTAAACTAATCTATTTTTTCTATGCCATCTCAATTAAATTACTGAAAAATTATTTTATTGAACTAGAAAAAATAATAACAAAATTCATTTGAAAAGAAAACAGGTCAAGAATATAAAAGGAATTCATGAAAAAATACAAAAGATAGCAGTTTTGAACTATATTATAAAGCAGTAATGATCAAAACTATCTGATACTAAGTAATAGAAAAGCAGATCAGTGGAAGAGAATAGATATATAAAGAACAACTGTAAAAGATTAGAGCAACTTTGTGTTTGATAAAAATAATAAAAACAATAGGTTTTTTTAAAAATAAGAATTCCCTAATTGGTAATGATTGTTGGGAAAACTGGAAAACAAGTCTGGCAGAAACTAGATATAGATCATTATCTTATGCCATTTACCAAGATAAGTTCAAAATAGATAAACAACCTAGGCATAAAAGGAGATATAATAAGCAAATTTAGAACAGGGGACATATCACATGTTAGATTTACAGATAGGAGAAGAATTTCTGAATAAACAAGAGATAGAACATATAGTGAGATGTAAAATAAATAATTTTGATTACATTAAATTGAAAGTTTTGTACATATAAAACTAATGTAGCTAAGATTAGAAGGAAAGCAGTAAGTTGGGAAAAAAATTTGTAGACCATTTCTCAGATAGAATTCTTATATCTAAAATATATAAAGAATTTTGTCAAATATATAAGAATACGAGTCATTCCCCAATTGATAAATGGCAAAAAGATATGAACAGTTTTGAGATGAAGAAATCAAAGCTATATAGTCATCCCTTTCTATATTGTGGTTCACTTATCCCAACTTCACTGTATTGTGGGTTCAAAAAAAATTGAACTCTGTATCATGGAGTTTTTGCTATATTGTGGGAATTTGCAGCATACTATTGGCTGATGGAATGAAAGGTGATCAACCCACATCACTGTGTTTTGTATTCTGAGCACTGATTGGGTCAGGGACTGTAGGTTAATAAGAGTATGGAAAAGGTTTATGGGAGAGTGGGAAGGGTTTATAAAGCCTTAAAATATCTGTAAATAATAAAATTAATATAATGCAGTTACTTTGTGGATTTTCACCTATCGTGGGGGTTCACTGTATATGAAAAAAACGCTCACACATTATTGATTAGAGAAATGCAAACAAAACAACTCTGAGAGATTATCTCACACATCAGATTGGCTAAAATGATAAAAGGGCAAGATGACAAATGTTGGAGGGGATGTGGAAAATGGAGACACTAACACACTGTTGCTGAGACTGTGAACTGAGCTAACCACTTTGGAGCAACCTGGAATTAAACTCAAAGAGTTATAAAACTATATACTTTTTGACCCAGTAAAACCACTATTAGGTTTATTTCCTAAGGTATTCAGGGAAAAAAGAAAAGAACCCACATTTCTAAAATGTTTATAATAGCTTTCTTTGTGGTGACAAATAACTGAAAATCGAAAGGATGTACATCAATTGAGGAATGGCTAAATAAGTTGTGGAATATGATGGTGATGGTATGCTACTATGTCATAAGAAATGATGGGCGGGTTATTTTGGAATGATGTGGAAAGACGTACATGAAATTACAAAGAGTAAAATGGGCAGAACCAAGAGAACATTATATATAGCAACAGAAATATTGTTTGAAGAATGTCTTACATATATCCACCTCCAAAGGAAGAACTGACAGATAGAAATAAGTAAGACATAGTTTTATTTATACGTGTATCTTCATGACAAATGATGTCTTCTCTAATGGGGGGAGGACAGAGAAGGAAGTTAAATAGGTATTTTAATGTAACAAACAAACACATTTTTAAAAAAGAAAAAAGGATACATTAGATATGTAATATAACGATGTAATATAGTACAATATAACAATATAATATCACACATAACTTAATATATCATATAATGCAACAGAATATTATACATATAACAATATAATATAGTGTCACATCATAATATAGGATATGATATAACATAGCATAATATCATAGTATTCCATTATGTTGATGTGTCACAACTTTATCCATTCCCTAATCAATGGGCTTCTTCTTTGCTCCTATTTCTTTGCTACCACAGAAAAGGTCACTATAAATGTGTTGATATAGTTGAGGTATTCCTTTGAATTAATGAACTTCAATGAGAAATAGGTAGTATTACTTTATAAGGGAAAGGGTAGCATCTAAATAGCAGCAGATATAAGAGACAAAAAGTAATTTGACTTATATCTTCTCATTTATCTTTCTTACCAATGAGCTCTCCTTGAAGATTTTCTGTATATGATAACTTTTTTACAACTCTTTAAGATTATGCTTTCATTTAATCCTCACAACAACCCTGTAAGGTAGCTACTATGCTGTAATTATTCCCATTTTACAGATGGGGTTTTACCAATCGAGTTAAGTGATTTGTCCAGGTTACACAGATAGTAAACGTTTGAGGCAGGATTCAAACTCAGTCCTTCCTGATTCCGAGGCCAGTGCTATTCACTCTACCATTTTGCTGCCCCTACAGAGACCACATATATTTAATATTCCAGGATGAGGCTGACCTTTTAATAGTTTCCCTTCTAAACAGTTCACAGTAGGAGGAATTTTGTGATTTGACAAATCCAAATATGGTTCAGCCAAGTCCTTTTCTCAACCTTTCCAGAGTTTGTCACTTGGATGATATCAGATAAAGATAGCTTCCCATTTGACCTTACACTTAAGTTTGTAGTCTTCTATAGAGCAGAGCTATGATTCTTTTACAGCAACTCAGTCCAATGTCATGTGTGAATAGAAAGATCTTCACGACAGGCTCAAAGTTGAGGAATGAGGATGGCAGTCCTCCTATAAAACCTTGGTCCACTCAGCCTCTTGTTTTTCATGGGGGTCGGGGTGGGGCATTGGAAAGGTTTTTTGTTTTTTTTTTTTAGGCAGGCACTCAAGAAGCACACGTGTGTGAAAAGCAGCCCAGAGGGTGGGAATCATCCCTCAAGCCCTTGTGGCTACACACAGCTGGCTCTTCCCTGGAAGATAAGCAGCTTTGCAGGGATTACGCATTCAGGGGAGGAACCCACCCCAGAGTCCAGAAGTCCATTTCTGAGCCTGGCTCAGTCCTGTTCTGGAAACTGGCACCAGCTAGGACCCGACAGCAGGCTAAGGCTCTAAGAGAGCCACATCATGGACCTCTTTCTTTTAGGGAATTACCGCAGAAAAGAAGAAGCAGAATGACTCGTTTTTATTTTCTTGGAAAGGAAATTACGATTGGCAAGACTCTTATTCTGCTTCATAAAAGGCAGGGAGGCTAAGTGCCCACAAAGAGTCAGAGGTAGATGGATCCAGGCCCTCCCTGCAGCTCTGTTTCAAGAAAAAGTGCCCTGAAAGGGGGTTAACTGCTTCTAAGCAATGCCTTGACTCTCCTAGAGGTTCCTAGATTCAGCTCAAGGTAGCTTTTCTTCTCCTCTCTGACTGGCATACCATAAAATGGGAACTTGTATTTTATTTTATTTTTTAAAACCTTTACATCCCATAGAGAATCAACACTAAATATTGGTTCCAAGGTAATAGAACAGTAAGGGCTAGGCAATGGGAATTAAGTGACTTGCCCAGGGTCACACAACTAGGACGTGTCTGAGGCTAGATTCGAACCTAGAAACTCCCATCTCTAGTTTTTGTTCTCAATTCACCGAGCCACCTAGCTGTCCCCAGAATTTGTATTTTAAGAGGAAATCTATGAAAGTAAGAGAAGATTCAGAAAAAAAGGTGAGAACAAGGCCAAAAAATAGGGAGAAGGTGGTCATAATCCTGATATCATTAAGCCTGGGAGAAAAAAAGAAAGATGTTTTAGACAAAGAATTGTTAACCTGAGGTCCATAACTTGATTTTCTAGAATATTTTGATGACTACATTTCAATATAATCACTTCCCTTCGAACTCTTATATATTTTATTTTGTGCATTTAAAACATTATTCTGAGAAAGGCTTCTCCAGATTGTGACCCCAGCACTTGGCACGTTACTGAACACATAATAGATGCTTAATGAATTCTTTTTCATTCGTTCACTTGTTGGTCCAAATAAAAGGAAGAATTCCATGAGCACCACCATCACCAGCGTCCCTGAGAAAGGCAATGATTTTCTTCTTCTTGGAATTGCAGCTCTATTAACTCCACCCACCATCCCTTTTCCCAAACCCAGTCTCTGCAGAGGTGCCTCAGATCAGTCAGGTTCCTCTCTCACTTGAATCTCAGGTTCTTCTGGAAGCCAAAACTTTCTCCCAGGCAAAACAGATCACTGACATTTCCTTAGAAACAGGTTACAACAAGAAATTATGGATGTCTTCCCTCCCTCAGGATCACTTAGAGTTCTCAAATATGCATTTAATTTAGATTTAATAAAGCAGTGATTGTCCATTTGTTAATAGCTGCTTATTAAAAGCATGTTTTTGGCTGGGCGTGTAGGCTGAGAGCACTGGGGCTGGGCAGTTCCCACCTCCACCTTCTTCCTGACAACATGTATTGTTTAGGTGTCTTCAAATGAGATTTTGTTCACTGCTGATCATTTCAGGTAAGGGACACACCCACAGAACTCTCTCTCATTTTCATTCTAGGGATGCACACAGACCTGCTTTGCCTTCCTGAGACAGTCATGACCTCCACAGATTAGAAATCCTTTGTTAGTCATTCACGAATCCACTAAAAGTTTAGATTCCGCTTTACATCCTATTCACCTTTGTTCACAGGAGCGGTCACTCTCGTGACTGCCGTGAGGCTATCCTTAAAGATGACCATGTGGAGGAGAGTGCCTTTTGGAGGAGGCTGGTAAAGAAGAAAGAAATCTTGAGTCATGTAACCCTTTGACATGGAAGGACAAACATTTGGGGCATAGCTGAGGCTGTCACTGGAAGCTAGCAGGTTGCTGACATGGTGGAAGATGCTCTTTGTTTTTTCTGCCAGATAATATTCAGTTTTCATCATATTATCTGGGGGCCCAACCTCCAGAACCTGAGGGCAGTTAAAATTCACAGAGTGACTGAAGGTCAAGGTTAAACTCCTTAGGGGAAGTTTGGGTGCTAAATAATTAGGGAAGGAGGACACATCACCCTTTCTTGACCAGTATAGTTGGGAGTCCAGTTCAGAGAGGCAGATAGACCACGTGGGAGGCGTTGGTACCCTACCTTCATTGTTATTTGGTAATTACAGCTCTCTAGGTGGTTATTTGGGTTTAGGAAGTACCTAAGAAGTTTAGAGAAAAAAGGTAGCACAATACAATGGGAGAAAAAGTCGAATTTTAAGTCAGAAGACCTGAGTTCAAATTCTTTCTCTGCTTGTTATCACCTTTGTGACCTCGGGCTTTAAGTTGGACCTCAGTTTTCTCATTCGTAAAATGAAGAGGTTTCACTGGATGGCTTCTAAAGTCCTTTGAAGTTTTAGATCTATAATGCTATGGAAAAGTCAGCTATTATCATTATTTCTGTTCCTCCCATCTACTTTACATTTGTTGTTCATCCTTTGCTTTGAAGAGGACCATTGACATCACAGAGTGATGTTTTGGCTTGAGTATGAATTAGATTTCAATGAGGTAGACTGCAGAGCCATTTGCTTCACTCTTATAAAGTTATCAAAGTCTGGGGTTGGGCAAAACTTAAGATGACTGCTGATGGCTGGGGTCACAGTAGATGGCTTTGGAGTCTTCAGTGTCTGACCAAGCTCTAAGAGTCCCACAGCATCCCCTTTGGCTACCTTCATGGCTGTAGGGACAAATTGTTGTCATCCACCCATTCTGCCAAAGAAAGTCATCACAAAGAAAGTCTTGGGTTAGATACCTCTAACACAGGAAGGGGTTTGAAGCCTGTTGGTTACCCTCAGTTCAGTTTAGCTTATCTGCTGAGATGATTTTACTAGATTGTGACCACTGTACATGCTACAGCTTCTCAGAGCCAGAGGTGAGAGTTGGATGAAAAGTAGAAATCAAAGATGGATGAATAGCCCTGAATTGCTTAGTGAGCCCTCACACCAGAGGTGCTAGTTCTCCCAGAACACTCCATCTACTCCTACTCCACATTTAATATAGTCTGAACATACATAAGGTACTCAATCAATATTTATTGCCTAACGAAAGGCCCCTTTTTAATGACATCAGTGGGGAGAGGACAGCACAATCTCTCTCCATCTCATGGCAATGGATTTGTGTATATATGTGTGTGTGTGTGTGTGTGTGTGTGTGTGTGTGTGCGTGTGTATGTGCAAAAAAAAAAAGCATTCCAGTTCTTTTATTCTATGGTCCCAACCTTGGCATATTTCCTCCAATTTCATGTCCTGAGTGATTTTTGTCAACATTTGCCACTGATGCCTTCCCAAAATTAATAATTAAATAATTGATTTCTGTGGGTCCATATAGCCTGTTTTATTTAAAAGTTAATTTCCTTAAAAATAAACTGGTGAATCCAAGATAAAACCATGGTCTCTATTCTGTTAAACAATTTACTTCTTTAACTCCACATAGCAATTAATACAAAATTTTGGAAAAACAACCACCAAGGAATACAGTGATTTCTGAGAGACACTATGAAAACATTGGTAAATGACCATTTGACTCTATTCATTCTTGTACAGTAAACACCTCCAATGCCAACTTTTTTTTCTGCTATCATTAAATAATTACTAGGGATGTTGACATCAGGCACACACATATGCAGGTATGCACCAACACACACACCTACACACGCACTCCCTGTCAAATGATCTTGACTTTCTATTATCTCTTCCAAATGATGTGCAAAACTCTTGCATTCTCATAAAAATATAGAGATTGATTTGCTCTTGTTTAGTCCCACCCCTTCTACAAAGGTATATTGTCTTCTTGATATATAATACAAGTTTAGTGATAATTAGGTCTCACTTAACTGATAAATGGTATATTATTGTATGTGTTAGACTCATTTGCATGTTTGGTGAGAGTTAGTTCAAATTCTTGGGGGGCAGCTAGCTAGGCTTAAAGATCTGGGCTCTTCTAGGTTCAAAGAGCTTGGAGAAAGCTGAGCTGGGGAGGAAAGGGAACAAGCATTTATTAAGTACCTACTATCTTTCAAGTACCATCCTAAGCACTTTAGAAATATCTCACTATTTCTCAACAACATTGAGACAACATTTCTCAACAATAGTATGATTCTCAACAACACCATTGAAAAGTAGGTGATATGATTATCCCCATTTTTGAATAGAACAACTGAGGCAGATGGAGGTTAAGTGTCTTACTAGGTTTTTAAAGTTGCATTCGAACTCAAGTTCTCCTGATTGCAGGTTCCCTCACTTTATTCTCTGCACCACCTAAGCCGCTAACTTGGGTAGCAAGCAAAACAAGATCACTTATATAGGAACATTTTTAGGAGTTTTTTTTTTCTGTGGAAAACTTGCTCCTGGAGGTTTCACTGGCTTTGTACCCATGATCTCTTTCACCTCAACCTACTTGGCCCACGGATGATCCCCATAGATAACTTGCCAATTTAGATGTAAGCTTGTGGAGATTCACCAACTTTTACCAGACTCTCACTGGGTCAACTCCGTTTCTCTGATACTGGTTTCAAGCAAAGAGACAACAAATTGAATTAAGAGAACCAGGGTTGGCTTGAGCCATCCTTCTTAGTTGAAAGAGGAGAAATAGTAGACATCAGAGCCAAGGCCAAAGACCAATACGGTCCACCTGGTAAGGATTTATTTGCTCTGGTTAATGGGCCTCCTCCTGTCCTGAAATGCTAGAGGGAGTTAAAAGGAATTCTGAAAGGTTTATTTTGGGGAGGGATTGAAAACTCGCCCTCTCTCTTTCTGTTTTTCTTTTTAGACAACTTTGCACAAGGGGCAGGGCTCCTGCCAAAAGCCCTCGTAATGCCCCTCTTTGGGGACTGGCTTTATCCGCTCAGCTGTCCCTTGTAAATTTATTCCTGTGTGAGATTTTTCCCAAACCATTCATTCCTCCGCTTACCTCAGGCAGCTGGAATGCAGAAAAAAAGTTGCGTGTGTGTGTGTGTGTGTGTGTGTGTGTTCAAGAATGTGCCTTTTGTGTTCCTGGGATGAAGTGGGCTAAAGGTAAACAAAACATGCATGTGCACTGCTGTACATAGTTGTAGACATCAACAACCACGCCAAATCCTCGTCATGGGGCTTGGTGGACTGTGGGAAGGTCAGTCATCACTGAAAACTCCCTCATGCTCCAAGGAGATTGTCTTCAAGTCGAGCTCTGGGTCCTGAGCTTGGGCTCTGGCCAGAGAAACACCTCATTGGGTTGTTACCACAGCAACATCACAGTTTGAGTATTTAACTGAAATTGAAAGCATGGGCCGTTTAGAGCCAGGAGCTGCTTTCCAGCTGCACGTGTGCATGAAGGGGGTGGGGAAGGAATGTTGGGAACTTTCTATTCCACCCCCCTCCCCCCCAGCACAGCTCACCCCACTTCCACTGCCTCCTTGAGGACTCACGGTCTCCACAGCAGGTGAGGACTGTGGAAAGAGCCTGAGGTGGCTATTTGTGTGTTGAATCTGCATTCAGGACTGCTTTAGGAAACAGCAGAAGACTCCTTCCATGGCTCCCTAGGTGGCCCATTAGCTAAAGAACTGATGGACCCTGAGCGATATGCTGGTAAACTACTTACATCATAGTAAGTGTAGTGGGATGAGCACTCAAGTGGAAGTTAGGAGACCTGGATTCTAGTTTTAGCTCTGCCACTAAGGCACTATGTGGAATTAGGTGAGTCACTTAACTTTTCTAGACTTTAGTTTCTTCAATAATAAAATAAAGAACTTGCCTTAGATCAGGGATCCCTAACCTTTTCTATGTTGTGGATCCCTTTGGCAGTCTCATGAAACCTTTGGATCCTTTCTCAGAAAAATGCTTTTAAATAATTGCAGAAAGTGCTAAATCTCATCAGTTCAGTAAGTAAAAATAAAGATGTAATGGGTTTTCCTTATCAATGTTTTTGAACTCCTTGAAATCTACTGATTGACCCTCCCTGGAATGCAGGTTAAGAACTCCTAGATTAGAGAATTTCTAAGGTCCTTTACAACTCTATAACTTATGAAGAATATAACTATACTTGGTATACTTTGGTATCTTTCTTCCCATGATGTCACAATGCATGAGACATAGAAATTCAGTCGGCCAGAGTTACTAGGTAGGGACCACTTAGCTATCGAGCTGTTGGGTAATAATAATAACTGATATCTAGATTGTAGAAATCTCTTCACAACAATCTATTGAACTGGAAATAAAATGTTTTATTCAAGGTTACACAGCTAATAAGTATCCGAGCCAGAATTAGAATTTTTCTCCTAGACTTGAAAAAACTTCCTTTCTTTTATTTTAAAAAACATTTATTTATACAGGTACAGGTAGAAAGAATTTTTGGCAATTGTTTTCTGATATTTTAGGATTCAGATTTTTCTCCCTCCCTCCTCACCAAAAGGTTGGTAAATAGTCTGAAATAGGTTATACCAGCGTTTTCATGCAACATATATTTCCATATTGTTCATGTCATGATAGAAGACATATCAGACATAAAATGAAAAGCTCATGACGGAAATAGAATGGAAGAGGGCATGTTTTGATCTGCAACCAGACTCTTAATAGTTTCCTCTTGGGCTCTGAATAATGTTTTTCATCATGGGTCCCTTGTAGATATCTTGGAAACTTGCTTTACTGACAACGGTTTAGTCTTCACAATTGATCATTGTATAATATTTCTGTTACTGTATACATTTTTCTCCTGGTTCTGCTCACTTCACTTTGCATCAATTCATATAAGTCTTTCCAAGTTTTTCTGAATTCATCCCATTTGTCATTTCTTATAGCGCGATTGTATTAGATTATAACTACATACCACAACCTATTTGGCCATTCCCTAAGTGATGGATGACCCTTTAGTTTCCAATTCATTGACATTACAAAAAGAGCTGCTAAAATATTTTGGTACAGGTAGGTTCTTTTCCCTTATCTCTGGTCTCTTTGGGATACAGACTCAATAGTCATACTGCTGGGTCAAAGGGTAGGCATAGTTTTATGGCTCTTTGAGCCTGGTTCCATATTGCTCTCTAGAATAATTGTATTTGTTCACAGTTTCACCATTAATGTATAAATGCCCCAATTTTTCCACATCTCTAGAGAAAATTTTCTAATAGAGTATCACAGGGATACCTGTGACTTGACTTTGTGATGCTCAATCTACTCATCAATGACATAGTTGAAGACATATATGATGTTTTCATCAAATTTGCTGATGACAGTAAGCTACAAGGCAGAGCTATCCCAATGAATGACAGAATTAGGACAGACCAAGTCCTATGAGTATAGATTGAAGAAAGAGCCTGGAAAGAGAAGACTTCATGGGTGAAAGGAATGACATTTAAGTATTGAAAATTTTTCATATGTATTATAAGATCATATATAGAGAGGAGGAAGGTACTTTAGAGGTTATTTGGTTCAATTGCCTTATTCTGTAGGAAACTGAAGGCCAGAAGTGACTTGTCCAAGGTCACATAGTAAGTAATAGAACTGGTACTTGAACCCAGAATGTCAAATTTCATTCCTTCCATCATACCATTCTGCTTCCTAATAAGACATCCTACAGTAATAGAAGAAAAAAGTGAAATACAAAATTAGGGTTCCAGACAATGTTATTTTAGTTGTAGCTCACCTTTATGAGGACTAAAAGCCAGCAGCTCTCTCTGTTCTTATCTCTGTATATGGCAACTTTTAGTCACTCCAGAGGACATAAAATTCAAGGGCATTTTGTCAAATTCCTCTACAGTCAGTCATTCAGTAAAAATACATTTATTAAGCTCTACTGTGTGCCAGGCATTCTGTATGCTTTCTCTCAATTTTTCAGGCAGAATTTCAAGTTAAGTAATAATTAGAATATTTACCTGCCTGCAGAATGTTCATCAACTCTCTTTCCTCAAGGTCTAAGCTTTTTCAGTCTAACAAACACCAAGCATTTATTAAGTACCTAGTATGTGTTAGATGCTTTATCTTAGTCATGCTTTTCTAGGATGGTATGTAATGGTAATATTTCAGTAACAGCTTTCTTTTTAAGAACCCTTACCTTCAGTCTTAGAATCAATATTGTGTATTGGTTCTAAGGCAGAAGAGCACTAAGGGCAGGGTAATTGGGTTAAGTGACTTATCTTAGGTCACACAGCTAGGAATTGTCTGAGAGCAGATTTGGACCAGGGACTTCTCTCATCTCTAGCCCTTGCTCTCAATCTGCTGCACCACCTAGCTGCCCCCTAAATAACATCTTTCTTGGACGGGTGAAAGTACTTGGGAACTCTGAATATTTATTTCAATTTTTATGGGACTGTAGCCAGAATTCTTTTCATGCTTAGTCTTGTAGGTCCATGCCAATTTGCATGGTGGCTTTATATGAGGCTTTTTTTATTGTCTGTGGAAATATCTTCAGTTTTGTAGAGTAGCTTGGATAAACTGTTCACAAGCTATGGTATTCAGTTTTATATGTATGAAGTCCTGAAGTAATAGGATGTTTTGCAATGATTTGGGAAATAAACTTTGTTTTCTCATATGTGGATGCTTTCTTTTGCTGAGAATAGTGATTCCATCTGTTTGTGTTTGTAAACTGCTATATAGTCTTACTTGGCCCACAATTTGTGTACATATCATGAAGCTAGAAGAAACACTGAACTTCAAAGGCTTGATTCTTCAAACTTTTAGGGTATACCTCCATCCACCCCCAATGAAAGCAGTAGAGGGGCAGATTTTAATTTTAAGCAAGAAAAAAAAGATTCCTAACCATTGGAGTTGCCCCAATGTGAAACAAGATGCCTCTTAGGTCAGAGGAGCATAGTCTTTGAAGTGGAAGGAACTTCGGAAATTATTTAATTCAATGCCATCATTTTCAGATGAGGAAAGAGACCCAGAGAGGTTAAATGATTTCCTTCCAGTCACACAGGCACTAAATGTCAGGAGTAGGATTTGAATCCATGTCTTTGAACTCCAAATCTAGGGTTCTTTTCATTATATCACATCATGTGGTAGAAGCTTGATGACCATTTGTCATAAGGATGTTATAAAGGGATTCTTGTTCCTGTAACATTCCTTCCAATTCTGAGCATTTGTGAGTTCAGAAAATCTCTTTTCCTACATTTAGCTGAGAGCCAATCTGTCAGCAGTGTTCAGGGTACCCTATATTTAGACTCCAGAATGAGATATTGTGGGGAGACAAAAGCAGTGAGTTGGGAAATCAGAGAATAAGTAAGAAAAAAATACAAAAATATGACCCAGAAACCAAAAGAGGATGGAGTCAGCACAACTTCCCTCCTTTATCTACTGTGGCTAAGAAGCAATTTTTCTACTCTAGGAGAGAGGACTGTCCATCTTTCTTTGTTGCACCTACCTTCCTCTACCCTGTTCCCTAACCCAAACCATGCTGATTAAATCTGAACTGATTAAACATGAGTTCTTTTAAATATGTGAATTCATGGGCAAATGCATTTGACAATTTGAATAGGCTGCACAAATATTTACTTGACAGATTGTATGATGAAAGGTACACGACCTAATTTTCTCTTTCTAGATCTTCAGTGAACCAACTGTGGGACTTTGGGCAAATCTCTGGGCCTCAGTGTCCTTATTGGAATGAAGTGGCCAGACCACATGACCTCTAAAGGACCCTTCCTTGTACTGTGAGGTCCTCAACCTCATTATTCCCCAATTTTATGTGGACCTAGGACTGATCCTACCCAGGGGATTGAAGGAGAAGGGTAGGTGCAGAGAGAATCTGTGCCTCTTTGTGTCTCCCTTAGGGGTGATAGAAGAACTGTTTCTCAAGCCTCAACTGTGACAGAGGGTAAAGGGGATGTAAGAGAAGATCTCATTCAGGTGAGTTTAGAAACTTGGCTAGGTCGGTGAGAACACTTGGCTATAGAAGTATAGAATCTTGGTTAAGTAAGGCCTAGAAAGTGTGGAGCTAGGGGGAATATAGAGGTTTACCTACGGAAGTCATTCAGAAGAGACTATGGAGGAGACTGGTAGGTAATCTCCTTATCACTTTGAGTTTGGGAGGAATGGGTGGGCAAAGCAGTTGACACTTAGCGGAATGAGACTCTGACTCACCACGACAGCATGTTGGGCATCTCCTGAAATCCTTTCCTTGGAGTGGCTAGTGCCTCATCACCCAAAGTTTCTTGACTTTTGTCATAAAAACATTCTCTTCCCCATTAGAATGTGTGCTCCCCAAGAGAATGGACCATTTTGCTTTTGCCTCAATGGCTAATATAGGTCTGACTTAATAAATGCTTATTGATGGATACATTGATAGCCTAGAACTGGATCTTAACAGACCTACATCCAAATTTTGCCCCAGACTAGCTAGAGATCTTGAATATCATTTCACTTCTCTGGCCTCAGTTTCCAATTTTGTAAAGTCAGGGGCTCATGTTAGATAAAATCTAAGCTCTCTCACAGTTCTAACATAATATAATTTTCTTTCATTACAGAGTTAGAACATGTGCACTTCAGTATTTAATATGAACCTTATCATGCCAGAGAGTTTGTCCCCTGTTTAATTGAGAGGAATCTATTGGCCTTAGCTGAGAACTGCTGGGCCATGGGTAGCAGTGAGCTCGCGCTAGGCTGTGTTCAGGCAGCAACATCTGATGTCCTGAGAAAGCTTCTCCTCCTTGCTCCAACCTCTGGGCTTCCCACTTGCCTGCCCTGCAGTTGAGAGGCACCAGACCTTGGTATTCTCGTTGGTTTGTTACTATAGCACAGCACCCGACTCGTAGTGGGTGCTTCATGTTTATTGACTGATTGATTGTTCAGTCACTTCTCTTGCTTCAGCACTGACACTGAGGTGAACATCCTTGCTCTGTAGTTGAAACCCTTGTTATTTGGTGACTCCAAAAGATCAAAAGAGACAATATTTATAAAACATTTAGTAGAAGGCCTGGCACATAGAAGCACTTAATAAATGTTTGTTCTCCCTTCCCTTCCCTAGAACTGCCTGGGCCCAATACCAAAGGACTTCAATGCTTAAATTAATGGAAACGACAGACATATTTTTCTGGCAGTTGACAGGATAGTTCTGGTGCATGTGTGAGGAGGGGCAATGACAGGGGAGGAAGAGAGGCTTCTTGTTCATTACTCATATTCCCCCCCACCCCATCTCCCCTCCCAAGCTTCTTTCTTTTTATGTGTTAGAGATAGAGCTCCCACAGTGGGAAGGAAAAAGAAGATTGCATGCCATGAAAAGGAAGAAGACACTCACTTAGGCCTTTGGTTTCTCTTTCTTCTCAGGCTGACCAAAGGATTGGAAGTTCCAAGAAAACACTTCTCTCCATCTCTCCGATCAGTTTTCCATTAGGTGGGTAAGCTTTAGTGAGATGTTTGGGCCTGAGGTAGAAAGAGTTTGTAGAGCTTTAGACTTGGGAGGGACCCCTTGTCTGCTCTTGTGTTTGGAGACCAGGTTCCCTGAGTATCTTTGATCCTCCTTGGGACTTCCTGCTCCAGGATTGAATCCCTGGGTTTTTTTCTATCCCACCTCTTTTGCTGCCTTTTTTTGCTGCAGGAAAACAGCATATGGTAGAGGCTTTAAGTTTCCTACTCTCTGGACTCTGACAACCTTGAGAAGATTCATGAGTTTGCTCACCCATGGAAGTGGACAGAATTGTCTTTTACCAGAAGTCTGTGTCAAAATGACCCAAACCATCTGGAGTCGAATAATCTCATCGATCTCCCAGACAGAGCATCTTTATGGCTGTTACAGTGCACACAAGACATTCAGTTGACAAACTGCCATTCCAAATGCTTTTTGCCTCCTAGAAGAACTTAGTTTAAAGTCTAAATAGCACTTGCATGTGACGTGGTTGCTGAAATGTCTTCACTTGCATCACATTGAACAATAATAAGCCAAGAGTCTGGCTTTCAAATTCCTGATGGAGTACAAGGCCTTTCAAAACAAGACTTTGCCAAGGGTGGGGCCCCTGTGTCCCTGGGCTAAGTGGGGATGGGAGAGTTTAGCCCAGTGGTTTTGAAAAATGTATACAGGGATTTATTCTGATCCCTCAATTGGAAACATTTTAAAATGCTTCTAGCCCTTAGGGCAAGAGTTAAGTATAGGGGGGAAAGGGACTAAGTACCAGGGATCAAGGAGCTAAATCTGGTATGGTTAGGGTTATGCCTTAGAAATACCAAGTACTGATCCTAACTGCCTATGTCAGGTGAGTGGCTCAGTTCTGGGATACAGGAATTGGGGTGTTTCTTAATTCCTTACAGATGCTATTCTTTAGGCTGGTACATTAGAGATCATCTAGTCTAGTTCTTCTCATATTAGGAAGGAAGGAAACAAGTATTTATTAGGCACCTGCTATGTGCCAAGCACTGTTATAAACACTCTACAAATATTAATTCATTTGATCCTTAGAACATCCCTGGAAGATAAGGTGCTATTAATGTCCCTATTAATATGAATAATTAATATTATTATTTGTTCATGTCATAATAATAATGAAGGCAATTGAGGCAAATGGATATTAATTGACTTGCCTAGAATCACACTGTAAGTGCAGAGGTCAGATTTGAACTCGAATATTCCTGACTCCAGGCTCTGCATTCTATCCACTCTGTCATCTAGCTTCCTCTTTTAAAGAAGAAGAAAGTGAGGTCCCGAATGGGGAAAACATTTGACCAGTGTCAGATAGATAGTAAATTACAGGCAGAAGTGGAATCTAGATTTCCTGTTTACCAATCTACTGCTCTTCTTATCTTACCACATTGTTCTTCCTTGCTCAGTGACCATAACTAACTAGCAGGCGATACTTAATAGTTTTTTATATATATCTACAGATGATGCTCAGTCCTCTCAAGCTGACTGCTTCTATTAGGAGAAGAGGAAAAGCAACCAGCAGGAGGAAAGAACTCAAGACCCCAGACTCATTCTTATCTACCTAGCCCAAGATCTCTTGCTATGGTATAATGTGATCATGTCGACTTCTTCCCAGAGTCTTTCTCTTCCTTCAGGGACTTAAGGAGAGTCTGAAATTCTGTGTCTTATTTCTCAAAGTTGTAAGCCAGAAGGCCAGACTTTCTTTTCTTTCAAACTCAAGGCAATTCTGTCCACTAAGCAAGCATGAAACATTGAAGAATGGGTCTCCACCAATGAGGGAAATATCAAGCAAACAGGCTTTGAACCCCAGGTTACAATGTTTTACAGAGGAGAGAGACTTCAGAAGTTTATTTAGTCCAGTCCTTTTATTTTCTTTTTTTAAAAAACATGTCTTCTGCCTTAAAATCTATAATAAATAATGATTTTACGGCAGAAGAGCAATAAAGGCTTAGGCAACTGAGGTTAGATGACTTGCCCAAGATCACACAGCTAGGAGATGTCTGAGGCCAGATTTGAACTCAGTGTTTCCCATCTCTAGGCCTGGCTCTCAATTCATTGAGCCACCTAGCTTCCCCTAATCCCCTCATTTTATCATGAGGAAACTGAGGCCCAAGGGGGGACATTTAATTGCACATAAGTAACAAGTAGAAGAACTGGTATTCAAACCTAGCATCATATAGCATGGTACAGAGAAAAGAAATCTATAGTTAGAAGACTTGGATGCTGATGCCTATTCTGGGTAAACTTGTGCAAATCATTTAATCTTCATGGACTTCAAGATCTTTCACCTCGCATAAGGGGGGCTGAACTAAATGACTTCTGAAGTCCCTTTCAATTCCATTTATGATTGACTCTTAAATCAGCAATCTACTTCGGTAGCTTCACCATCCTATACTGTCTCTGTTGCTCATGGAGTTCTTTATCATTCAAATTCTAACCTTGAAATACACACAAAGATGCCTTAAGGAAGTCCTAGGCATTAGTCACAAGACTTTTCTATGAGGTAGATGGAGAAGAAGCTTGGGAGAGATCTGAAATCATCACCCACAGCAGTTAGTACTGGACATAAAATTTCTCACGTTAGAAGATGCACTTGGTATTAGACAGAGAGCTAATTGTCTTGTTTGTTACTCTGCCTAAAGAACAAACTTCCATTTTTATTCCTAAAAGTTATGTGGTCCTGGTTTGCTCCTCATATCTCCTGACCTCTTTGCCATCTTTGACACTGCTGATCATTCTCTTCTCTTTAATACTCTCTTCTCTCTACCATTTTCTGATACTACTACTCTATTCTGGCTCTCCTACTACTTATCTGATTGCTCCTTCTTAATCTCTATTTTTATCCAGACCATATCTACTAATTATGGATATTCTCCAAGGCTCTGATCTGGACCCTTTTCTCCTCTTCCTCTATACTTTCTTTGTTTCTTTCTCTTTTTCTCTCTCTCTTTCTATGTTCTTTCTCTCTCTCAAATCACTCTAGTATCTTTGCCAAGAAAACCCCAAAAGGGGAACCAAAGAGTTGGAGAGGACTGAAAAAGACCAAACAACGACAACATGCTACAGTGGGAATGACCATTAGGCTGGCAGTCAGGAGATCTAGGTTTAAGCCCTGGTCCTATCATTTAAATTTCCTGAAGCTCACTTTCCTTATTTGTAAAATAAAGAATGAGGGAAGGGTTAGACTACTTGATTTTTTAGGTCTCTTTCATTTCCAGTGCTTTTGGGAGACATTTTGGTACAATGGAAACTACATTGGCCTTGAAGTCAAAGGAAGTGGGTTCGATCCAGCCTCTAGTGCCTCTTATTTGTGTGATCTTAAGCAAATCACTTCAGTTCCTTGGATATCTTTGCTCCTCTGTAAAGGGTCTGTGGGGCTGGGGAGGACTAGATAGCCTCTGAGGTCTCTCTGGCTCTAGATCTATAGAGTCTGTTATTCTAGAGAGCACAGGACATAAAAGGAGATATTGAACTATTTATATTAGGATATTTATTTTGACTAGGCATTTGATTTCATTGGCATAGGGAGGTCCTGATGAGTAATTCCCTGTATCATGGCACACTGAGAGAAAATGAGATAATATTTGTAAAAAGGACTTAGCACAGTGCTTGGCACATAATAGATGCTATATACATGCTTATTCCCTCCCTTTTTCTTGTTCTCCCATTGTCATCTCTTCTGTGGCTTACAATTTTAGTTACCTAGAACTTTTCTTAAAACACATTTTTAAAAATAAAAAAAACCCATATCTTCTTAGCATCAATTCCAGGATGGAAGAGTGGCAAGGGCTAGATAATCAGGGTTTAAGTGACTTGACCAGGGCCACAGAGCTAGGAAGTATCCGAAACCAGATTTGAACCCAGCCTCTCCTGACTCCAGCCCTGGCTCTCTCTTCACTGAGCCACCCAGTTGCCCCTGCCTGGAGCTTTTCCAGGTTAAATGACCTGCCAAGAGTCTCTTCCCCAGTCTGTGCTAGAGATGTGACTTAAATCCAGGTCCTTCAGACTCCCTATTTAATATTCCTTGCTCCCTCTCTATTAATAATAGTATCAGTATCCATTTCTATCACCGTAGATGAATCATGAGAGGATCCTAAACTCTCTGGATAGCTTCAGGGAGGGGACCATAATTTCCATCAATATTTCTAATGAAATCTGAATGTTCTTTACACTAACCCTGACATCTAGGTCCTTCACTACACTGGGGCATATGGAGAAGCTGGGGCCTCAGCTAGAAGTCCCACCCTCCCCCTCTCACCCATGCCAGTTACTTACATTTCCATGTGCCCATAACTATTTATAGGACCCCATTAGTATAAAATTCCTGTATATGGCCTTCCTGGCATCAAGATGACTTTCTCCCAGGACCCAGGGTGCAGGCGGGGGTGGGAGGAGGGTGCTCCCAGACTCCATCCAATGCTCGAAGCCCAGGAGTTGGCCCTTTGGCGGAGGCAGCTGCCTAAGAGAGTTTATCTTGTCAGATGGGCAGATTCTTGGGATTAGGTATTTGGGTGTGTGTGTGCCCATGTGGGGGAAGGGAGATGTGTATGTATATGTGTGTAAGTGTGTGTGTTTGTTCTTGTGTGGGCAAGAGTGTGCATTTGTGTGTGGGACCCCAGTGGAGAGGGCAGCGTGGAGTGGTCCTCCGGACAGGTCAAAGAGTCTCTCTCTCTTTCCCTCTCTCTGTCTCTCTCTCTGTCTCTCTCCTTTTCTCTCTCTTGATCTGTTTCTCTGTCTGTCTGTGTCTCTCTCTCTGTCTCTCTCTCTCTCTCTGTCTCTCTCTCTCTCTGTCTCTCTCTCTCTCTGTCTCTCTGTCTCTCTCTCTCTCTCTCTTTCTCTCTCTCTCTCTCTCTCTCCCTCCCTCCCTCCCCCAAATGCCTGGTGATGGGTATACAAACATACATCATGGACAATTCCTTGGGTTTTCCATTTGCCAAGTTTTCCAGCGGCCCTGGCTGCCAAGCTGGGAGTGAGTGATTCACTCTGAATGGAAATACTTGTGCTGTGTGTGAAGCCCAGTTTAGAGCCCTCCTCACCGGGCTGAAGGGACCCAAACATCTTGGTTCTTTCCTTCTCCCTTTTATCATCCTCTTCAGCTATTTATTGATCTAAAGCTGAAGCCTCTTTCTTTGGGACTTTCTCTTTGGAAATCTGATGCTGGTACCCACTGGCCCTGCTCCCCTCCACGGCCCCAAGGTTGCTAGGTGCCTCGGAAGGAAAACAAAGGGGGCCCTTGAAGCCTGGAGAGCTCCGCCTAAATACTGACACGTGGGGGTGTGAAAGGGCCTAAGGGGGATAACCTGGCTCAAGGAAGGCAGTAAAAACCTGAGGCTTGTCAGAAAGGTAGCAGGGCGGTAATTCCAGCCAAGCAATTTACTGGCCTTGGGCAGCCCACAGCTGTGTAATTGCCCTGTAAAATGGTACAAAGAACTCAGCCTGTGAAAGCAAAAGAAAGCTGGGAAAGTGGGAACCAAGGCCTTGGTGCGGAATGGGGATGGCACAGCTGCAATAATGGAAGGGCAGACTTCATGCATCCATGTTTCTTGTGCTCTCTGACCTATCATTGGCAGTCAGACTCATGTGAGCAAAGTACTGGTCCTTCTGAGATTCAGTGTCCTTGTTTTCGAAACTGAGATCAAACTACTTACTTATCTCTCCATCATTTGGTGACTATGAGGGAAGGGTTTCCTACAATACAACATGGACATAAATAAGCTCTTGTTCAATTCAATTCAATTCCACAGATGTCTATTAAGTGCCTACTGTGTGCATGGTAATGCTGCCTAGCTATAAAAACAAAGCCTGAAATCCTGTCCTCAGGGAGCATATATTTTACTGACAGGGACACAAATTATAAATAGATAAATTTAAATTATTTTTTAAAAAAAAGTAATGCAAAGGGTGGCGCAGTGGACTGAGAGCCAGGCCCAGAGATTGAGAGGTCCTGGGGTCAAATGTGGCCTCAGATACTTCCTAGCAGTGTGACCCTGGGCAAGTCACTTAACCCTAAATGCTTAGCCCTTAGTGCTGTTCTGCCTCAGAACCAATACACAGTATTGATCCTAAGACAGAAGGTGAGGGTTTTAAAAAAATAGTAATACAAGGTAATTTGAAGAAGGCTTTAAGTAGGAGATAGCATCTGAACTGTACTTTTTTTTTTTAATTTTAAACCCTTAACTTCTGTGTCTTGACTTATAGGTGGAAGAGTGGTAAGGGTAGGCAATGGGGGTCAAGTGACTTGCCCAGGGTCACACAGCTGGGAAGTGTCTGAGGTCGGATTTGAACCTAGGACCTCCCGTTTCTAGGCCTGGCTCTCAATCCACTGAGCTACCCAGCTGCCCCGTGAACTGTACTTTGAAAGAAGGCAGGGATTCAAGGGAGCAGAGATAAAGAGAGAGGGCATTCTGGGGACCTCTTCTGCAAAGGCAGGAAGACAGGAAGTAGAATATCACGTAGGGAGAACTAGAAAGACAATTTGACTGATACAGTGTTTGAAGTGCACAAATATTATTAGGAGGGAGTTAGTGGTATGGGGGAAAGATTGGATGGAGATGGGGAGTCGGCAAAGACATGGGTTGGAATTATGTCTCTAACAAGAATTAGCTATGCAACCATGGATGGATCATGTAAGTATTTTTTCTTGCCTCAGTTTCCTTACCACAAAATGTGTTTAATAATATCTATTGTCCCCACTTCACAGTCCTGCCTTGAGGGTTAAATGAAATTATATATATACATACATATATATATATATATATATATATATATATAAACACCTCATTATTAGTGATGTTAATATCACATTATCAAAACCAGGGACAGTTACTTGTTGGTCTTTTGTGTGGAGTCACCTTCTTTATCATGCTTTACATTTACTTGAACTTGCCCCATCACCAAATTAATAACATTCACATGTGCATTGTAGTAAGAGTTCCTTCCCTTCCCTTCCCTTCCCTTCCCTTCCCTTCCCTTCCCTTCCCTTCCCTTCCCTTCCCTTCCCTTCCCTTCCCTTTCCCCTTCTGTCTTAGATTCTTCCCTTCTATATTAGGCAGAAGGGCAGTAAAGACTAGGCAACTGGGGTTAAGTGACTTGCCCAGGGTCCCAAAGAGGAAGTGTATGAGGTCACATTTGAACCCAGGACCTTCTGTCATCCTCTGGAGCACCTAGCTGCCGCAGGTGGAATTGTCTTTCAAGGACAACCAGGACTAAATGGGCACCAACTTCCCCTCCAAATGTAAAGTGCTGAGATGCTGTTATGATTTTGGAATGGAGATGTCTAAGGAAGGAGAATTGAGCAGGGAGGGCCCAGAAACTGATGAGCTCAGAAATCAAACTGACCATAAATGTCCTTTGCTTGGAATCTTCTGAGGAAAGCCCTTTCTTCAAGTTAGATGTAGGTACTGGCACCATACTGAAAAGACACAGAAAACTCCCCTGGTCCTCAGTGACTAGTGCTGTCTCCAAGACAATTGTTCACACACCTAGTGCCAGAGGCATGGATGCTCACTGTAGAAACCACTTCTTTTTTCATAATTCATACAATATAAGTTGGCAGCTTTGCCTTCTCCCTTCAGGATTTCTTTACTTAACTTTGGCCCTTCTAGAGTACAACAAAGATAAGGTAGGACATTTTTCCTTTCTGATTCCCCTGGCCCTCCAAGAAACAGTTAATGAGTATTTGCAAGGGATTATATACTTAGAGCTAGAAGGCATAGTAGAGGAAATTTAGATCAGTCTCTTCATTTTACCAATGAGGACACTGTGGCCAGTGGAGGATAAGTGACTTGTTTAAGGTTACACAGGTAGTGACAAAGGTAAAATCTGAACTCAGGATTTCTGACTCTAAAGCCAGTACTTTCCCCACTATAATCCATGCTGTCTTTCATGGTAAGCTACAAGTACTTGATCAGGTGACCTGATAGGTTAGTTGCTGGTCTCAAGTTTCTGACTTTCTCTTTCCACTTGGAAGCACAACTCAGAGACTTAGATTTCTAGAGAATCGCCTTTTCGTATCTAAGACATGGAAGCAGCAGAAGTGTTGACAGAGTTTTTGCAGAAGCTCCTGGGAGAAATAGATATATGCTTATATAGATGAGAGGAAAGAATCTTAGAGTGAAATTTCCAAGTATTCATGGTTAACTCATAGATAATTCCAAGTTTGAGGATTTGACCTCGAGTCTCCTAGAAAGAAAAGATTTCCTTAATATCATGTTTCTTGGGGGGAAAAAAGATTTTCACTGTGGCCTCTGAAGCTCTAGCATGGATCCACATCATGGGGCCAGGAAATATGGACTTGGCCCTTCCTGTGCAGAATTGCTATGAGTTGCTTGGAATAGTGCAGTTTCATTAAGAAAACTGCATGTTTAGCAACCTCCCTTCCAAGGGAGTCTAATGGCTTATTTGAGTTCTTCATATACTTTTGTATTTGTTCATAGGTTCTTGTGAGACTTGGAATTTTCTGTGAAGATGAAATAAGGACTGTCTCATATATGATATGTATTTAATGCCTGTGTGGGAGTTGGAGATCCTGTTACTCACATTTAAGGAAACAACACAGGCTAAATTATGAATATGTTTACTCCAACTAGGGCCAATGAGTCAGTGAGATAAACTAACCCTCTTTTGGTCAAGGCCTCAGGGATAGGACTGAGTATGTGTGAGCTCAGGGGACTTTGGGCGTTTGTATGTGTGGAGAAGGAGGGAAAGGCTGAGACATAAATTACATCTAAAAATTGGATGAACTGATTGGTTTGTTTTGGTTAATCAGTCATTTAGCATTTATTAGGCACCTACTCTGTGCCAGGCACTGTGGTAAGTGTTGGGTGTACCAAGAAAGGCAAAGCCCCCAAAATTTCTGATCTTTAAGCAGCTATAAGATATTTGTGTACATTTTGTTTCTTCAATGAAATCAGAATATCTTTGAGCCAAAAACTAATTTTTTTATCTCCCATAATGCTTACCATAGTTCTGTACAGTATGAGATGGGAAATAAAGTATTAATGTTACAGTTTAAAAATACTGGTATTTATAAATCTAAATAAATACTTTCCCTTTCAAAGTAGTTCCATTAGGAAGCTATAGCCTGTTTCCAAGGATGCTGTAATTGCTCAAATTTTTTAAAATAAAAATTTTATTGATGTCTTTTGCTTTTTATACCACCTGCATTTCCCAATGGACCTCTCTTCCCTCTACCGCCCAGAGAGCCATGGCTCTTATAATGACAAATAAAAAGGATGAAAAAAAATGAAGTTCAGAAAAACTAACCTACATATTGAAAAAAACTGACATTAACTAGTGTTCCATATCCACAGTTCCCAGTTCTCCCCTACTGCAAAGAAATGGATTGAAGTACCTTTTTCCTATATCTTTACTTTGGGATCAAGTTTGATCATTATAATTTGCAGCATTTAGTTTGGATTTGGTTCTTCTTCTTGTTATGTACTTTGTAATGATTACTTTGTATGATTCCCCACCTCACCCCCATTCTCCTTATACCCTTTGCATTAGTTCATATACCTCTTCTTAAAGCTTAATTTATTCATTATAGTCATCATTTCTTGCAGAACAGTTTTATTTTTATAACATTAATGTAACAATTTGTTTAGTCATTCTTCAGTCAGTAGGCATTTCCTTTGCTTCCAGTTCTTGGCTATCATAAAAAAGTATTGCTATAAATATTTAGGTATATATAGAGTCATTCTTTTTGTCTTTGACTCTCTTGGGGAATATGCCTAAAGGTGGAATTTATGGGCCAAAGGGTATGGATATTTTAGGTGCCCTTTTTGCATAATTGCAATTACTTTCTAGAATGTTAGGAATTCATAACTTTACCAACTAAGTATCAGCGTGACCATTTTTCTGTAACTTCTACAGCACTGACTATTATCATCTTTTGTTATTTTCCCCAGCTTTCTGAGTATAAGGCAAAACCTCAGAGTTGTTTTGATTTGCTAGTGTTTTGGAACATTATTTCATATGGTTGCTAACAGTTTGTAAGTTCACTCTTGAGAACTGTATGTCCAGATCTTTTTAATGAACTCTCTATTGAGGAATGATTTTAGTTTTTTTCTATTTCTTTTAGTTTTCTATCTTCTATATCAAGTTCTTATCAGTAGTTAATACCAAGATTTTTTTTCCCAGACAACCACTTCCATTCTTATCTTATTTTTTTTTAAATAAAACCTTTTCAATTTCATGTAATTGGTATTGTCTATGTTTTGACTTTTAGGAATTTTATGTATTTTATAGTTTTTTTGAATGGGATTTTCATTTGCCTTATTGCATTTAGGGTTTGGTTATCTATGCTGTTGTTTTTTGTGGATTTATCTTGTAACCTGCAGGTGTTTTTTTTAGGAACTCCTCCTCTAGGATGGTTGGCAGAGTCTGGTGTGCATTCTTTGGACTATCCTCAGTGGTAACCAATCTTCATGCTTCTTGGGGAGGATTTGATTTTTGAAAATTGACCCTAAGGTCAACTGGAGCTAAGTGGGCCATTTGGAACTGTCTGGTGAGTGACTAAGTGGGAGAAAGTTGTTTGGTGTCAAAGATGAATTATGCCTGTTAAGTAATAAGATTGACTGATTTCTTGCATGGGAAGTCAATCATTGTGAATTTTCCCTTCCTTTGCCTTAGTACCCCAGCACTAGACCTCCTGAGACTGGTCAACTCTAATGGCTCCACTCTGGGGAGTTGGGGATCTTCCCTTCATTCACCAATGGATAGCCAGAAGATGGATCAGTAAAACTTTCTGGCACAGATGGAAGCCACAGATTTGTTCCTTCCTTGACCAACTCTCATTGTCTCAGTGCCCAATTCCTAAGAAGAGCAGGATATTCACTGGCAGATGGATGCTGCCCCCTAAATTCCTTCTTTCTCTGGTGATATTACAGAATCCTCCTCAACTCTTTTAAATCCACTGTCCTCTTGGTTGGGAACAATCTGCCCTGCTATTACTCCCCAAGGTCCTCTGGGCTTTGCCATTTATCCTGCTACTTTTTCTGCATAAGTATTACTTCACCTTTCCATCTGCCATTAAATGAACATAAAAATGAGTTCCCTACCCTGTATATGTTATTTCCCCCAGCAGGGAATGCTTTGATTTTCTATTTGTATCCTCAGCACTTAGCACAGTGTTTAAATGAAGGAATAAAAAAGTATAGATTAATCAATTACTATGTACCAAAGACTGTGCTAAGCCCTGGGGACACAAATAGAAAAATTGAGACAGTCTCTGATCTCAAGGAGTTGAATTCTAATTTCAAGAGACAACATATAAAATAAAGTTCAGTTGCCTAGAAGACAGAAAGGCTCAAAATTTCTAAGCAATGAGTAGGGTGGCAAGACCCAGAGGTTCCTTAGGTTACATAGATAGGTTAGACGACAGTGTTGGAAGACTGTGAGACATGGTAAGTCTTGAAGTACCTTTGGAGTCAGTGGCATCAAAGATGGTAAAGTTTAGTTTTCTACCATCCCATTGAAGCAAGTAGAATTGTTGATTCCCAACTTATCTTGGCCCTGTGAATTGTCAAATGGCTCTAGCTAAAGGGAAGACAAGAGAAGAGGGGGTAACCTTGTTAATGGGTCCTCAGATGGGCTGTGGTAGGGGGTAAAATCTAAATTAATATCCAATAACTACAAGTATTATACTTTATAAGATTTATTAGTAATCACTCGAAGGAGAAGAAGTAAAAGAACAAAAGTACAAAACTTAAATTTGACCACTTGAGTAAACCTTTCCTGACTGGCTCTCCCTTAACCTCCACAAACCATGTTCCCAGGAAGAGAGAGAGAGAGAGAGAGAGAGAGAGAGAGAGAGAGAGAGAGAGAGGAGCTACACAAAAATATATTCTCCCTACGTTAGCACTTAATGTGAGAAGGAACATGGGAATCTGGGAAAGAGAGTTCTGAGAAGCAAAATTCTAATTATATAAGGGAAAACAGGCAAGGGAGGGAGATAAGGGAGAAAAGACACCCAAAGCCTATAAACAAGGCTCCTCTTCACCATGTAATTAGAGACTTTGGAGTCCTTGTGGAATGAATGCTATACATGCTAAATTCTTCCCTATCTCCCCTCCCCCTATTATATAGGTGCTTAATAAATACTATATTTATATAATAATCCATATTATTATATATTATATGTCATATATAGCAACATAAATATATTGTTTCTATAATAATATTATCAATAATAAAAACCCATAAACAAACAAACAAATAAATAAATAAATTAAAAAATCCAAGAAAAGTTCAAGCTTAATGGTTTTGAGTAGTGATAGCCTTACTAGGATAATTATAGGTCTTCTCATGACAGTTTTAAGGAAAGTCATTTAGGTGAATGAAGTCTCCTATGTCCATTAAAATTGTCTTTATAATCACGTCATAGCAGGTACTTAAATTGGATGGAATATAGGAGATTGGACCATGAGATTGAGATCAAGTTCTTGGCTTTTAGTTATGGCAAAGTATGCCATTTTGTAAGTCAGTGTGGGGTTTCTCTAGAGTTATAGAGTGATGTTTTTTTTTTTAAACCCTTGACTTCTGTGTATTGGCTCATAGGTGGAAGAGTGGCAAGGGTGGGCAATGGGGGTCAAGTGACTTGCCCAGGGTCACACAGCTGGGAAGTGTCTGAGGCCAGCTTTGAACCTAGGACCTCCTGTCTCTAGGCCTGACTTTCAATCCACTGAGCTACCCAGCTGCCCCCTATAGAGTGATATTTGAAGGGTCAGGAGTTGGCATTGTTTGTCTGCTTGCCCTGATTCCACCCAAAAGCAGGACTCAAGGCACAGGGTGAATGGGAGTCTCCTATGATATCTCCTGAGAACTTTTGGTTCCTGCTGTACTTCTAGGGCAGAACTGAACAACATGTCCAGCAACAATGAGGGTAAAATAGTAAAAGCTGCAAAGGACAAGCTCATTCAAGGTACTCATACAAAGTGAAAAAGAAGAAAACAGATTTTAAATACAAAGTTTGCAAGGGACAAAAAGCAAAGAAATATGTATCTATGTGGTACTGGAGAGGGCAGAAACAGAAACAAAATTCTGACCCCAAGCTGGTGTCTGTAAACTAGACATGGACAATAGAAGGGTCTGAATTTATGCAAAGGACCTGTTACATTTATCACTAGGGACCTTGGCAGGAGTCTTCTGATTAATATCTAACAATTGTTTCCCTGAAAAAAATATACACACAATATACTTTTAAGTTTAATTGGCATTAACATTTTCTTCATTGTTTTTTAAAGTCTAGATAATCATTAAAACAATAATACAAACTCTGATTTTTGCACTGTTTGCTATTTGCCTAGGTTTAATGCTCACACTGAAAATTTAACAAGTAGCACTCAGGAGCAGGTATGAGCTGGCTCTAACATACTTCTGGACCTATGAGTGGCATTCCATGGGCTTTAAAAGTGATGTTGTGAGGAGCTAGCTCCACCCACATCATGTCTAGTGAATTGGCTCTCACAGAGGTCCTAGCTCACTTAGACATCCATTTAAAGGGACAGTGGCTATGTTAGGATGTTGGGTTAAATTTTAACAGTAGCAACAGGGGGTTGAGGAAGAGGGAAAGTAGAGAAAGGACCTTGTATCTCTGGTTTCATTATCTTTCTTGAATTGCTACACTGTAGTGATGGAGTCAGAGATGTTAGATCTTAGGAAAGTTAGGCCATGTTCAGAAGAATTTGGAGGAAGGCTTTGGGTTTTGACTAGTTGCTACAATTACAACTGTATCCTCTTTTTTTTTTTTTTTTTTTTTTTTTTTTTTTTTTTTTTAGGAAAAGCAACCAGGCCAATAGCACCAAGTCCCTACCCCTGTAGGGGTACCAGGTAGACTAGTCAATTTTTACCTTCATGGCAGCTAGAGTAACCCCCAGGGATCCTAGACCTCCAAATTTTACTCTAGCTGCCATGGAGGTGAAAATTGACAGTAGCCAAGATCTATGTGACACAATTGGGAGCCTCTTGTTCTCTGTATGGACTAAAGGTTTTAGGGAACAGAGTCATCAGAGCATAGAGTCATCAGAGAGATAGAAGGTGAGGCCATGAGTCACCTACACTCATATCCAACTGTAGGTCAGGGGGGCAGTTTTTCAATAGCTCTTTGCAAAATGGCTCTGCATTACAGGATGAAGTCATGGAGCATTGTTGGAGTGTTGGTTGAGGAAGAATGCAATGGTTTAGGTCCTGACAGGTTGCCTGGGGGTGTAAGACCCATGACTTTTTATTGCTTCTCTGCTTCCTTCTCTCTACTTTTTCTTCTTCCTTTTTACTGCTTATGTTTTCTCCCTTTTTTGCTTATATTTTCCTCTCTTTCTAAATTTGTCTCTCTTGCTATCATCTTTCCTTTCGTCATCTTTTAATAAAAACAGGAGAAATGGTTGCAGGCTGGTATGAGAACTGTGAGATGGTGTAGAATTTCAGTGGATCGTTTAGAATTTGAAAGCATTAGGCAATGGTCTCCATGGTAACAGATCCCCAGCCTGTACTCACCCCATTTCTCAGCTTCAAATTCCTCTGGAGCCTTTAAAAGAATATATATATTTGGGTTTGTCATTTGAGTCCTCCCTACCCTACCACTTTAAAATAAGAAAAAAAAAACCACCAAGTTGCTTGTTTTCTGATGGAAATTCTAGACTCTCCTTCATTATGATTGGGATCATGGCTAGAGTGATTAGAGCATTAAGATGTACTCGATTCTTTCTTGACCATGTTTCCCAGTTCTGTCTCCCATACTCTCCTTCCACCTTTTGGACTCCACACCTCCTTTCCCTCCCCACCCCATCTAGCTTGAGTGGTCTCAGAAGAGAGATGCTATAAAGCTCTGTGCATTTTCTATATGGTTACTTTTATTTCCTTAATGATTTCTTGGGTAGATATTGCCTTTACCCCCCAAAAAGGGAAAAATAGGAATATATGTAAACAATCCAGTTCTGTAATGCTGGGATCAGGGGCTGGCAGTTTCATAATCCTGCCTTTCATTTGATTGGTTTGTCTCTGGGAATGCCTTGATAAGTTTTCCTTGTTTCTTTCCCACCTCCCCTCTAAATCTCCCCCACCCTCTCCCCAAAGAATAATTCAGTGAGTAAGTCCTTTCTGTTTCCAGTCTCTGGGAAGCAAGACAGCAGATTTATGGAGTCTGGAGGACCTGGGGTTAGCTTCTGAGGTGACCCTGATAACCTTTTGCTTAGAAAATCCTCCTGTGAGCTGCTGTGGCTTGTAAGAGACTGACCAAATTGGAGGTGACAAAGACATAAAACAGAATGGAGAACTATTAAGGAATTATATTGTTGGAATTTAGGAAACATCTAATCATTTTTAGGACAATGTTCAAAAGGCGTGCCACTGTTACATTTCTGAGGACTGATTTGTAGAAACACACACAGACACAGTCACACACACACATGCATGCACATAAACCCTACTAACTATGTGTATGTTATATATATATATATACATATATATATAGTAATCCATGTATTTTATCACAAAAATTCAATTAAATGAACATTTGTCAAGTACTTGCTTTGTATAAGACAATGGGCAGTTTCAGAGAGTTTACAGTCTACCAGGTAATTCTTACATATTCTGTGCAATTCTTGTCCTTCTCTCTTTTTTTTTTTAACCCTTACCTTCTGCCTTGGAATCAGTATTAAATATCAGTTCCAAAGCAGAAGAGCAGCAAGGACTATTGCAGTTAAGTGACTTGCCCAGGGTCAAAAAAATTAGCAAGTATCTGCTTTTTAAAAAAAATTTTATTAAAATTTTTTTTTTTATAAAACCTCTTACCATGATCCAGTTAATGGAAGCCTTCTTCTGCTTCTTTTTGTCAATGAACCTCAGTCTTTCATTCTGATATATTATTGAGTTTACCTTCTTTCTTAGTTATATGGATTTTAAGTGATGGCACTGGTACCACATGCTCATCCTTGTTGGGAGTGTCCTACAGTCTAGAGAGGTCAACCATCAGCATTTCATTACCCTTTGGGCTGTGGATAACTGTGCTTCCCCTGAGGGTGTTGCATTCCACGTTAGGCAGGCATATGTTGGGAGAATATTGGTGTCCAAGAAATGGGCCTTTGTGGAACTGAGCAGTTTTGGATCACTTTTGAAAGGACTATACAATATCCCGATATGTAATCACTCATATTTTATGTTATATTTGTATATAGTTGTATATTTATTACTATTTTTGTATACATTATATATTCACTGCTATATTTTAAAATGTAAATGTAAATATTTATAAAAGCTTATTCCTATATAATGTGATATGTAATATATTTGTTTATAAAACAATAAGTATAATAAAAACAAATAAAATAATTGGTATAATGTATATTTATACATAATTTATAAACAAGTATCTTAGACATCTAGATGGTACAATGGATTTGTACAATGACAGTACACTGAATCTGCAGTTAAGAAGATCTGAGTTCAAGTCTAGCCTCTGACTGAAAACAACTGAACAACAACATTTATAAAACTATATTCACATATTCAGAAAGGCAGATATGTAGCTACACATGCATACCTGTGTAGGTGTGTATATATATATACATACACATGTAGAGTATGGTAGATGGATGGAGAGATAGAGGATACCCAGGTAATCTCTGGGTATCAGACCTAGACCTGCAGACCCTAAGTCCACTCTACTCAGCTGTCTTCATTTCCTATTAAGCCAGCCCTGTGGTATTACTGTGAGGAAAGCATGGAACCCAGGGTCAAGAATCTGTCTACCTAAGATCAAATCTGACCTCAACCACCACTCCCTAGTTAGATGACCTACCTGGAAAGGCTGCTTAATCTAGGTTTGCCTCAATTTAAGTAAGTGTCAATGGATGTATTAATAGCATCTCTATTGTAAGGTTCTTGGGAAGATTGAATGAAATAATATGTGTAAAGTGATGAGCACAGTGTCTGGCGTGTAGTGGGTCCTTAATAAATGCTTGCTCTTCTCCCCTCTCTCCCCTATTTTTTTGCCCACATTTATTGTGTAAGTGTAGGAGAAAAGGGAAATGTGGTAAGGTGGGTTTGGAGTCCGAAGACCTGAGTTTGAACCTTGGTTCTACAGCTTCATATCTATGTGATGGAGGTAAATAGATCCCTGACTTCATTAGCCCAAAGGAACTCCTGAGCATTGGACCACCTCAGTCTAGTGTCTTCTTTGAACCGGATAGTCTTAGGAAGCATTCTCAGTTATTTTGAGGTTAAGTGACTTGCCCAAGTCACACAGTCAGTATGTGTCAGAGGCACAACTTAAACTATGATCTTTTTTTATTTCAAGGCCACCTCTCTATTTCCTAAACTTGAGAAAATCACTTTTTCTTTTTGGCTTCAGTAAGTATAAAATGAGTGACAGTGTAGGTGACAGTTAAAGTACCTTTTTAGCTCTAAAATCACCCACACATAAATATATGCATATATACATGTATACATATATGTATTTCTATGCACATGTATATAGATATATACATAAATTGGTAGACTAATTCAATGAACTCATGGTCTGGGTACATACCAAATCCAGCTTCAGAAGCTTATTAGATGCATGACCTTGGCCAAATTATTTAACCTCTGTTTGCCTCAGTTTCTTCAACTGTAAAAGGGGGATAATAACAGACCCTGGCTCTCAGGGTTGTCCTGAGGATCAAATAAGATATTTGCAAAGGGTATTTAGCACAGTGTCTGACACATAGTAGGTGTTATATAAATGCTAATGCTAGTTATACATATCATAGCATTTAATTCCAGGTAATCTGTACTTTAAATGCTTATTTTTTAGGTTGTGTTATTGATGCCTTTTGCTTTCATATCATAGTCACTGATGTAGGGATCTCTACTTCCTCTCAGAGAAAGGTAAGCCTGGCCTTAGCTCATTATCCCACTTTCCAGAGCTTGCAGCCTGGTTCTGGATTAGGTTTCTGCAATGAGCATGGCCTCTGTGGGGACTGGTTTTGATTCAGGGCTCCTTCTTTTGTTAACAAGGAAATCCATTAAACAGAATCGATGAACATAGTGACTGTATCTGATCATTTATGCAAAATTCTCAACCCAGAGTCCCCCAGTCTACCAGTCAGAGGGGGAAATGGATTCTACTGGTATATTGATTCTTTATTCCCTTAGGATCTTGGAGGATGAAGGGCCAAACTGATTCTGGTCACATTAGCCTTCTGCTGCTTACAGTTACGTTTTGAGGGAAAGAAAGATTTTGATCTGTTGTTAGCTCCGATGCATGTACAGCCCGCTCTATTGTACTGGGGGCTTTGGATGAACAGCATCTTGTTAATAATGTCCTATATTCATATGAAATTATTTTTGACTTTTGAAAAAGCACCTTGTTTGACATCTGGGGCCCAGAGGCTCCCATTTGCTTTCCCCCCATCCCATCTTTTGTATTTGGAACACTGACTACGTGGTTTTTGTGGCTTATGACTCCAAGTGCTGGCCAAGGTTTCTGTACATTTGAGTCTAATATGTCCTTCCTAGGAACTGTGGGCTGAACGATGGGTTGCCCTCCCCCTTTTTGGCTGGTTGTTTCCCCACGAACATTGTTTTTCACTGCTGACTGATAGGGCTCATCCTCAGGTTACAATTCTTGCGCAGGGATAGGTGAAGCCAAGTGTGGATGTTGCCAAATGAAATTTGGTCAGAATTGGGATGGGGGGTGGGGATGGAAAAGACTTGTTCCTCAGGATGACAACTATGTCATGAGATTATTATCAGAATGATTCACTTTTGGAAGAGCCAAAAAAAAATTTTTACTGTGGGAGCCAGGGCTGTGGGAAGAGAGAACGGCAAGCTTGGCCTTAGCCTATTACCCCACTTTCTGTAGCTTGCTGCCCAAGTCTATGCTAGGTTTCTGCAATTGGGCATGGCCATTGTGGGTACTTGTTTCGATTTGGAATCTTCTGTCCCCTTGGCTCACATCTTATACTGTTTCGGGGTGTTCATATTAGATGTTCTACCACTAGCAAAATCTCTCTTCTGTGAGACATCTGAGAATGAGTCAGAACTGTCATATCCTCTTCTCCATGCATCCGCCAGAAAGACAAATGTGACTGGGAACAGCCATGGGACTTGGGAACAGCTGCTGACACAGCAGCTGATACTCCATGTAGATCTAAAGACCAGGCTTACAGCCACACTTCAGGGAAGTCACCCTGTCCATCTGGAAATAGTGGGGAGCCAGCAGCTATGAGAACCAAAAAAAATATCTTGCTATGTATTTATTAAGAACCTGGTACCCTTTTTCTACCTTTCTGGAGGATACTACAGAGTCATGCACTCTGGAAAATAAAGCATCAAGGAAGTTTATATTTTGTTCCAGAACATCACCTTGCTATATATCTGGTGTTGGGATACTTTTTACTTGATGTATGTGTATGTTGCCTTCTGAGTATCATATAGGACTATTAAGCAAAGGAACAAGTCCGACCAAACATTCTATGTTAGGCAAGACAATCTTAGGTCTGGACCATCTGTCTGGGCCTCCGTGCCTCCTATCAACAGTAGAATTCTTTTATAGTTTCTGTTTATATGGGTCCTTCTACAAAGGGTAGAAGAATTTGGAGGCAGGTTTCGAACTGGACAATTTATCAAGGTTTGGAGATTGGATAAAAATAAGTTTCTTCTTTGTCTATAAATTCATGTCTGATGGCATGTTTTGAAGACTCTGCCGGGACTGACAAATGAACAAATAACCAAGGAAGGTAGGGCAAAAGGATTTCAGTAAAGTTTTACCAAATTATTACATCTAGGAGTTCTTTGCATTTCACCAAGTCTGTGGGCAGCTAGATGGTGAGTAGACGAAGTAGTGCCCTGGACTTGGAGTCAGGAAGATTCCTCTTCCTGAGTTCAAGTCAGTCTCAGAGATTTAGCAACTATCTGACCCTGGGGAAATCACTTACCCCAATTGCCTAGCCCTTACTGCTCTTCTGCCTTGAAACCAATGCTTACTATTGATTCTAAGAAAGAAGGTAAATATTAAAAAAAAAAAAAAACTAATGCTGTGTGAACACTAGACATGCTAATATAATCTTGTATTTCATTAATAAAAGTAGTGTCCAGATTATAGGAAATAATGCCACTATACCCTGAACTGATTAGACTATGTTTGGAGTACTTTGTATATATCTGGGTTTCTATTTTAAGAGCCCTTGAGAAACTGAAAAATATCTAGGGTGAAAGGAGGACCATGTTTTGAAGCCTTGTAGTGTATATAGAATGGTTGAAAGGACTAAATATGTTCAGCATGTAGAAGAGAGACACAGAGGAGAAGTGACTGATATTTTCAGATAGATGAAGAACTGTCAGATAGAAGACATTGACTTAAAAGGCTGGTCCAGAACAACTGATTGGAAATTTCAAAGTAGCAGATTTCAGCTCCACGGATGGAAGAATGTTCTTACAATGCTACCATCTGACATTGCAATAGGCTGTCTTGTTAGCCAGAGAGTTCCCTGATATTGGAAGTATTTAGGCAAAGTCAGGATGACATCTGCTAAAGAAACTGCAGAAGGTCATCCTCATTGGGTAGAAAGTTTAACTAAACCAGGAATTCTTAACCTGAGGTGCCTTGAACTTTTTAAAAATTGATAATGATTTCAATTGTTTTCCTTTGAAATTCTTTGCATTTTATTATATGCATTTAAAACAATTATTCTGGGAAGGGATACATAGGTTTCCCTAGATAGTCAAAGGGTTCCAACCAACACACACAAAGATTAAGGACTCCTAGACCCCTAGAACCAAATGTTCTCTAAGGTTCCTTCCAATTCATCCATGCTATGACTCCCTGATCTCACCTCAATAAGAAATTCCCTTATCCACTTCCTTGTTTGGGATCTGACATCTGCAGGACTCATTCTTAGCCCCTTTCCCTACTAAATCTCCTCAAGCTGGATGTCAGTGACCAGCCGAATGACTTGGAGAGTCTAAAGGGGGTTCAGAATCCAGACCAATAGGGCTAGAAATGGAATTGTTGCTGCCAGGATGGAGCAGGAACAAGGCGATGACAATGATTGCATGGGGTAGGGGTGATATAGGTGAAGAGTGGAGGAATACACTTCTCTCCCTCTCTTTTCCTTTTGCCACCAACACATATAATCTCCTCTGTTATCTTATCGCTTTCATCCATACAGACTTAGAGCCTGATTCTAAGGAGGGAAGGTTGCATAAGCTATATAATAGCAGTGATTCTCTGATATATTTCTCATCATTTGCTGCCAAATTATAAGTTATCCGGGGGGCATGGTGTTGGGGGTCTACGTTTACCCTTTTATCTTAGAAACGATACTAAGTAAGAACAGTAAAGGCTGGACAATGGAGTTGTGGCTTGCCCAGGGTCACACAGCTAGGAAGTGTCTGAGGTCAAATTTGAACCCAGGACCTCCTTCTGTCTCCAGGCCTGGCTCTCTACCCATTGGGCACCTAGCTACACTCCTCCCCCATCCCTGATGGAGTTAAACAGACATATCTACCCTTTGCTGAAATCTACTCTGAGGCTTACTATGGTATAAAAATGACCCCTGATTTTTTTTTCTGGATTACTGTGTATGACCAGCTGGCATGTGTACCAAACTGCCTTGTCTCTAGTTATAAAGAAAGGGGCAAATGACTCATTCAGTTAAAGACTGAGTATTCCATTAGATTACACACTTTTTTTTTTAAACCCTTAACTTCTGTGCATTGGCTCCTTGGTGGAAGAGTGGTAAGGGTGGGCAATGGGGGTCAAGTGACTTGCCCAGGGTCACACAGCTGGGAAGTGTTTGAGGTTGGACTTAGATTACACACTTCTTGAGGGAAGGGTTGTATCTTTTTCATTTGAAGCAGACCATTTGCAAAATCAGTACCTAATGGTGGACTCTTCATTTCTTCACCCGGAATAAGATCCTCCCAAGGCCAGATGGAAACAGAAAAGTTTATGAAGGACTAGTTCCGTGAAACTCTTCCAAGGGAAATTCTTTGTCCTTGGGGGAAGTGATTACACACCAATGGAATGCTTGCACTCTGGACTGAAAGAGGAGCTCTGCCTTTTGGCTGAATGGGACTAAAAAGTGGGAGACATTATTTTTGAGAATGCAGCTCTTCCCAGCACTGATAAGGACAGAACAGGCTACCATGGAGATTGAGGGAGTTAATTAGTTCCAGAAGCCTCTGACCCCTGAATCACTGCTGTATTAATTATGCATCAATTTGGTGTATTTGCAAAGGCTGAGGGCCAACTGTACTGTCGAACTCAGTGACAGCATTGATAGATTGAAAAGTGTCCCACCCAGGACACTGTAGGGAATTGGGGATGGAGTTTTGTGCTGGAACATGCAATGGGCCTTTCGGGTATCTGACAGAGTTCTTTGAAGTGCCATTGGGGGTGGGGGGTATACGGTTATTGGCCAGAAGTTAAGTCCTAAAGGCAGGAAAGGCAATGCCTCCTTTCTGTAGGTGCCTCTCTGTTCTGGTACCACTTCTCAGGCAGTTTTTACTCCCAAATACTCTGACCTTCTCATTCTTTGTTACATTAGACAAGCCAATTTCCAATCTTTGCCTTTGAGCTGTCTGTCCTGGATACCTGGGATGCTATCCAGTAATCATATACTTACATGAAATCCTGTAGTCTTCCCCATCATATGGTTCTCCCTTGATGGAGATTGCTTTCATTTTTACCTTTGAACTCCCACACATCACATGTTGGCACACAGTAGTAGTTTAATCAATCTTTAATCTTTAATCAACACTGATTGATTGGCACAACAAACAATGCTAATTACCAGATCATCAGCTTTTTGTTATTGTAAATACAAAAAATTCTAGATGAAGTTAAAATAGTGAGAGAGATAGAGTTATAGCTAGAAGAGAGTTCCCATCCTTGTTCTGCTACTTGTTAGCTGTGTGACCCTGGGGAAGTTTCTTAACATCTCTAACTCTCAATTTCCTTGTATGTAAAATGGGAATTAATGATTATTCCCACAATCTACCTCACAGGCTTATTTGGAGGAAAGCACCTTCTCAGCATCAAAGTTTTACCTAAATGTGAGTTAACTAGCCCATCTGCCTTTTTTTTTTTTTTTTTTTGGTTTGGATGCTTGATACTGTAAAGACATGCTCTGAGTCTAGGACAGACTGTTTTCTTTTTCTTCAGCTCTTCATGAGCTTGAAATTAAAATACACTTGGTACTGAGCAGTAAAATAAATAGAGGATAAATGGCAGTGATTGTGACTGTCAGGACTGTAATTCCATGGAGGGCAGTGGCTGAGATCATAAACCACAAGAAGTGAAGCATGAACCACAAATGGCCCCCAAGATGAAATTGCAGCCCTGTTATTCAACCTGGACCAATTTGGGGAAAGGAAAAAAAGTCTATACCTTTGCTTTAAGTTAGGGAAGAAGTCTTGATAGTGTGATGTCCTATAATTAGTTTATTAGAGAGAAAGAGTTGGTAGAGGGAAGACCAATGGATTTGGAATCAGAGAACCAGGGTTCAAATTTTGGCTCTGCTTTGCGAGTTACTTGATCTCCCTGGGCCTTTGTGTCCTCATTTATGAAAAGTGATTGAGGTCCCTTCTAGTTCTGGACCTGTGATTATGACTGGGTAATCTCTAAGATCGCTTCCATCTTTAAATCAGATGACCCTAATATGTTACCTTGAGGCAAATCATCTAGCCTCTCTGGATCTTAGTTTTCCAATGAGTTAAAATAGGAGTTGAATAAAATACTTTCTACAGTCCTGTCCAACTCCAACACTATGATCTTATGACCTTGTGTTCCTATATAATAGTAATAACTCTGTGATATATTTCTCATCATTTGCTGCCTGACTATAATTTATTAATGGGGCATGGTGCTTGGGGTGGGCTTGGTCCAGTTGGAATTACACAGACACATACCTACTTTTTACTGAAGTCCTACTTTGAGGCTTTACCAGGGGGTAGAGATGACCCTTGCCTTTCTTTCCCCTTGACTGCTCTGCACAGTTAGCTGGCATGTCTACCACAGTAGAATGATTTTGACTCCACTTTTGGCAACAGATTTCATTTCTCTTGTCAAATACTAGTGGAATCTAGGGTGGCTCATTGCTAGAAGGTTGGCCAGAGTGGGGTGGGTTTTTTGGCTATAAGAGAGGATGATCAGATTTAGAGCTGTAAGGGATCATAAGGAGAGATCATTTGGTCCATCCTCCTCATTTTTGCAGATGAGGAAGCTGAAACTCAGCATGGTTAAATGTAAGGATCAAGGTTTGAACCCAGATCCTTTGTCACCAAATGTCTCTTCTATACTATATCCAAACTTGTACCCAGAAAATATTGAAATATCTCTGATATTTAGGAACTCTCTTTCTCTTCCTTCCTTCCTTCCTTCCTTCCTTCCTTCCTTCCTTCCTTCCTTCCTTCCTTCCTTCCTTCCTTCCTTCCTTCCTTTCTTTCTTTCTTATAGTCACTCAGCTAGGAAGTATCTGAGACCAGATTTGAACCTAGGATCTCTAGGTCTCAAACCTGTCTCTCAATCCTCTGAGCCACCTAACTGCCCCTTCTTTAGGAGCTTTCAAAGAAAAGTAGGCAAAAAGATACAGAGAGGACCAAAGAGATGCAAAGAAAGGACATGTCAGTTAGTCAATCAACAAACATTTAAGTACACATTTACTATGTGCTGAGCACTTTGTGTTGTGTCCTGGGGATACTAAAACAAAAGAGAAATAATTTCTCACCTCAAGAGCTTACAATATTGCAGTACAACAAACTACAGTAAATGGAGAATATACTATAGTTTGGGACTGAGATCAAGAGGAAAATCCCCAAATGTTTACATTGTGGAGTTGTAGATCCATCTATTTTGTTTTGGGAGTTAGAGAGTAGGGGAAGGGGGGTTGTGGGAAAGTCTTGGTCAATTTCCCATCCCCCTCCCTCCTCCTATTTCTCTCTCACTCCTTCCCACTTGCTGCTGTGACATCATTTGGCAGCTCAGTTTGGCTTTCTGTGGGGAGTAACAGATTGACATAAATTCCTCCCCAACCCTGCCTCTCATTGCTCCTCGTAACCATGTTTGCTGTTTTTCAGACCAAAATCGCTTCAGGCTCATAATTCACCAGAGCCAGGTGACCTCACACCCCCTTGAGTTATGAGATGCTTTTTCTTGAAGGCTTCCAGTGTAAGGAAAACAAATATGCATGAATTTCAGAGAAAATAAACTACACCCAACTAACTGTTGGGTAGACTATGGAGGGCTAAGATGGGTCTTCTAACATCCATCAATTAGGACATCATAACACCCTGAGACTGTGCAGCTTTGGCATTTCTAGTTTTCAGGCTGAAAACAACAACAATCAGTATATATCCCAGTTGAAAGCAGGATAGGAAGGAGGGCTGGGTCAGTTGGCCATAGCCGTCCATCCTCAGTTATCCTGTTTCAGAATAATTATCAGTCAGGCTGGTCTCATCTTTATCCTTGCACACATCAAGTTTATTCCCACCTTTGTATTTACATATGCTGTTCCTTCCTCTCTCCTGGAATGCTTACCACTTTCTCCTTTCCCAGGATACCCTCTACCTTCTACTGTCAGACTATTATCCTTACTTCCAGTCTGGTCCCTATAGTGATTGCCCAGAAAAGCAAGCCATGAAAAGAAGAGGGGGTCAATTCATTTCTACCAACTGTTCACTAATTGTTACCCACAGGGGCAGATAAACCAGCTTAGCTGAAGCAGTAAGACATTCTCAAGTACAGGTAAGTAGAAGTATGTGTCAGGCAAGTCAGGCCACTATCACCGCCCCAATCACTACTACTCATTAGACTTAGATAGTACAGGACTTTGAATTACAGAGCCTTGGGAATAGTGGTACCCCCACTTTCCCTCCAGTCCTTCCTTTAGCATTATTGAGAGAAACAACTTCTTTAGAGAATGGACACCAATTCCATCACCAACTGCTAACAGTGGTTAGTTAAGCCCAAGAATCCAGGAATAGTAGAATAATATATTCATAATAAAAAACATCTTCAGACCATTGGTTCTTCTTCCACTCAGCTATGGTAGCCATCATTTGGGGAAATAAACCTTGTGGAGATGTTACTTGGCAACTGCTGCAATGGATGCTATAGCTCATGCCTGGTTAGTAGCCAAAGCTACTGAAGGATTTTTGTCCCCAAAGTCTTTGGTACTGTTAATTGGTTGTTAAAGATGTGTTACCATTTGCTTCACCTTTGCACCCTGAAGACCATGGGTCCCTTTCATCTGACTTGAAGCTGAAATACTTTACATGTAATATCTCCTCTTACTGGAATGTGAGTTCCTTGAAAGGAAGGCATTGCCTTGCTTTCTACTTTTAAAGAGATATGGTAGGGGGGCAACTAGATGGCTCAGTGGATTGAGAGCCAGGCCTAGAGATGGGAGGTCCTGGATTCAAATCTGACCTTAGATACTTCCTAGCTGTATGAGCCTGGGCAAGTCACTTAACTCCCATTGCCTACCCTTATTGTTCTTCTACCTTGCAACCAAGACACAGTATTGATTCTAAGGCAGAAGGTAAGGGTTTCTTAAAAAAAGAAAAAGAAAAAGAAAAGATATGGTAGGGTCTCCTGTACCCATGGTTGATACATTCCTGTGCCTACCATGGTTGGTAAAAACTATGGATATAAATGATTACTTACTTACTATTCACTGCAGGTAACTGAATCCACAGATTACTAAGTCAATAGATTACCAGATCAGGGGATATGGGGGCACAACTACACTACCAGCACCTCTATTCTTATTCTTTGGGACTCTTATTACAGGAAATAAGGTCTTTCTTAAACAAAGGCACTGTGATGAAGTGATTAATGAGAGAATATTAGAAGCAGACTGGAGGAAAGTTTTACATGGGGGTATGGGTATTTTGCATGGGGGACAAAAAGAAATGAGTCATGTACTGGGTTGGCAGACTTTACTATGTTATAGCCTCTACTTGCTTGATGGGTGGTTTGATACTTATGAATCATTTATTTTTTTATTTTCTGGAATTTTCCAAATTTTCCAGTTTTTTCATTTTTTCCCACTTTGGCAAACTGTGAGTTAACTGAATCATTAGATTCCGAATCAAAGGACATGGTGGCACAACTGTATAAATCTAAAAATAAAATTATGAAATATTTATTTTTTTCTCCTTCCTCCTTTCCCTCTACACCCCACTGGAAAAGAAAAAGAAAAGCTAAATCCTTGTAATTAATATGGATGATCAAGCAATACAGATTCTCATATTCCTAATTCAATTCAATAAACATTTATTAAGTGCCTTTTATGTGGGGGGCACTGTGTTAAGAGCTGGACCTACAAAGAAGACAAAAGAAAGTATCATCCCTGTCCTCAATGAATAATTCCAAAAATATGTCATTCTGTCCATTTAATTCATTACCTTTCTGTCAGATGTATTTATCATCTGCTCTCTGGAGTCATGGTTCATCATTGCATTTATCAGACTTGTTAAGTCTTTCAAAATAGTTTATTTTTTGTTATACATGATTATATATTGTATTAATGTTATATATTAATGTGTCTATTAATTAATATATTCTTCTGATTCTAGTCACTTTAACCTGTATCAGTTCATACAAGTCTTCTTGAGATAGTTTCTTCATTTCTTACAGCACTTTCTTACTTTAATGTTTTTAACTCCAGAGTTATCACAGTGCTTTGCAAATAGTAAGCTCTTATATTATTATTATTATTATTATCATTAATAATAATAATTCATTCCTTTCCCAAATAAATACAACCAATACTTCAAAGACCAGTTCAAATCCTATGACAATTTGAATTCACACTGGTCTCATCTCTGAACTCCTATTTTACACAAAGTCTAAAAACCCACATATTTGGCACTTTTAATATATTTTTATCCCTTAAATGTTTCACTTTTGTTGATCTTACCTCACCAACCACATTGTAAGCTCCTTGAAAGCAAAGAGTATGTCTTATGTCCCCCTGTGGTGGGTAGAGTTGGTATTCACTTAGTCTTGTCTGCAGTATTAGACTTAAAAGAGGAACCCAACTAGTTGACTGAGGAAGTTCAAAGTAATAATTCAATTAAAAATATTAAATGCCTTCTATATTTAACTCTTTTGCCACCTGACAATGATTTCTGTTAAAGAGATATAACTCCAGATGCCACCTGATATTTTCTACTGATGAAGAATGTAGTTTGGATTAAAATCCTCAGTTTTGCCTTGAATGGAAGAGGAGCATGCACGTCTTAAAGAGAGAGCATTGTTTTCTCTCCATCCTGGGAGAGCAAAACTACTGTGAGTTTAAGGGGCAGCTGGGTGGCTCAGTGGATTGAGAGCCAGGTCTAGAGACGGGAGGTCTTAGGTTCAAATCTGACCTCAGAACCTTCTCAGTTGTGTGACCCTGGGCAAGTCACTTGACCCCCATTGCCTACCCTTACCACTCTTCTGCCTTGGAGCCAATATACAGTATTGACTCCAAGACGGAAGGTAAGGGTTTAAAAACAAAACAAAACAAAACTACTGTGAGTTCGGAGTTGGAAATTTTTTCGAGGTGGCAGCATCCCTTGGCCCATGACTTAGCCAGCTGGAATGATGGCAGCAGTGTTGGTCGTGTCATCCTCCCACCTTGGCATCTGAAGGAAAAGTAGGGCAGCGATGGAGATCAGAAGGAGGAGGCCTAGATGCTACGTGAGACAAGCTTTACTCAGTCAAGCCTCTACTCTATGAGACACAAACTTTCAGAATGTTCCTATTGGGTGATCATTCCTTTAAGAACTGAGGACAAATAACATAAGGTTTTTAAATCCTTCTTAATTGTCTCTTCCCACAACTGTTTTACTAACAGGCACCCTTACAGGATGCTCTCTTATAGGATGATCTCTCTCATTAATACTTTAAACTATATCTTTTAATTTTGCTTCATAAAAATCCTTGATTACATATTTGAATTTTAGTGGGGTGGTGGTGTATGAGGGAGGAGGATAATGGAAAATACCAGTTGCTATCCAGGAAATACATAGACTTTAAGTAGGTTAGGGACCTAAATCTCTACCAGAATGGTAGGGTAATCTCTAACTGGGATCATGTAATCATATAACCTCTAACTGCCGAGTTAGGTGGTGAAGGATAATTTATCTTATCATTTATCTTTTCATTTCAGCTTATATTTATCAGTTCCCTAAAATAGCAGAGAAGTGATCTCTGCGGATCACAGGGCCATTTCCCCTGGGCAAAACCATCAGCCCTTGGTTTGTATCCAAAACCTAGAAGATTTGGACATGAAGGCAAGGGAGGAGGGTATGGAGACGATAATGATGAAAGAGAAGATCACATCCTTGAGCTGGTCCAGTGAGAGGATACAATAAGTCTGGGAGGAATAAGCAATTCCTCTTTCTATTTGGAAAGAGGGAAACCCTCCACAATCAAACTTTGTCCTTCTCAGTGTCACCTGATGATTATATAGCAGGCACTAGGAGAGTCACAAAGTTTAAATAAGTTATCATCCCTGCCCAAATAGAGTTTATAACCTAGTAGAGGTATAAGAAATGTAAGCAGAGAACTATTATACATTATAAGCAAATCTGAGGAGTGCAAAATACTATGTGTACTTAAAAGGGGGAGATAAAACCTTATAAGAGTTATGCCTTTTAAAAAAGAAAGTTTTTTCTTCAATGAAAATAAAATTAACCTGTCATAATTTTTTTTTTTTGTAAAATCCTCATGGGCAAAAACTGTCTTTTGGGCCTTTTTGTATCCTCAGTACTTAGCATAATGTCAGCCATTGAGTAGACATTTTACAGACATTGATTGAATTTGTTAGTAATCTTTGCTTGAAGATCACTTTTAAATTACTCTTGAGCTTTTGCTTTTCTAAATGAAATAATCCTGCTTCATTTACATTTTCACATATATTGGATACTCTAGGACCTTAACCACTTCTGCATCTCCTTCCACCTCACTACAAATTCCATTTCATCAGACCTACAGGCATCTGGTGGGTCCCTGATTATTCATTTGTCCCTCCCTTTCCCCACTCTGTCAGCAATCAGACATTTTTAAAAACATTTATTAATATTTATTTTTTAGAAAAGTTAACATGGTTACATAATTCATGCTCTTACTTTCCCCTTCACCCCCCCCCCAGGGTCCTCCAACTCCCACCCCCCCATGGCTGCTGTGTATTTCCACTGGTTTTAGCAGGTGTCATTGATCAAGACCTATTTCCAAATTGTTGATAGTTGCATTGGTGTGGTAGTTTCGAGTCTACATCCCCAATCATGTCCGCCTCAACCCATGTGTTCAAGCAGTTGTTTTTCTTCTGTTTCTACTCCTGTAGTTCTTCATCTAAATGTGGGTAGCGTTGTGTATTCACCAACATTTTGGTATCTTCTCCTAGTTTTACCTCTTCTTCTTACACTATTTCCTTTTAAACCAGTGGTTTGCTTTATGCCAGTAAGCCTTGTCCCCTCCCTTGATTTACTTCCCTTTCTACCCCCTCCCTTAGATATTTTTTTAAAGTGTGAATCCCTTAGAACAGTATAATATCCCAAACACCTAGATTACATAGTATGTGCTAAATCATTAAAATTTGAGTTTAATTTTTTAAAAAAATGCCATGTGTAATGTTGGAGATACTGTATCCTGCTTTTGGATTTAAGAAGATAAAGACCTATGTTAGTGGAAAATACCAATTGCTAGACATAAAATACATAGAATTTAAATCTCTAGCTATATGACCCTGGAAAGGTTACTTCTATATACATTAAGCAGCTCCCTAGGGTTTAACTATTAAGTAAGAGACTGGTTTTATTTTTCATTGGTTTGAGGAAGGTCCCACACTGGGATAAAATTTCAGATTCTCCCTGTGTTTCCCTATTTATGGAATATCCACTTGTGTCAGTAGACTGTAGGAGCCTAGAAGACAATCTCTTTCCTCTTTGTCTCCCTCAAGATATCTCCTAGATCCTCTAAAGGAAATACAAAAGAGTTTAGTACAATTTATTTGAACATATTTTTCTCTAGTCCAGTTTCTCTGAAGGTACTATCTTGGAAATCAGCCAATCCTACCTAGACACTTTATAGCTGGGGGATATAAGGTCCAGAAAGATTAAACCACTTTCTTAGAGGTCAGAGTTCCAGTGAATTGCAGAGTTATTAGTGTCCCCTGATGTCTAGGCCATTGTTCTTTCCATTGTACCATGTTGTATGGTGGGAGATTTGTTTATTATTCTTACAACACTCATTCTTTTTGGGATGGAGTGCAGATAGAAATGGTCAAAGGATAAGCTGTTATCCAGTTTCTTTTTATTTTTTGACCCAATGATCTGTAACTAGAGAGTAGCAAGTAGATTAATGATTGAATTTTACAATTAAAAATATTATATATAAGATATATAGATATAGTTATATATGATAAGATTATCTACTGTAAATTCACTGAAAGAATTGTTAGGATATCTCCAAGAACAGAAAGGATGAAAAAGATGACATGGACCTTGCCCTATTCCCATATCATTTTAATCTTTTCTGTTAGGTATCTGTAGGGCCGGTGGGGAGGAGAGAGTGGGACAGACAGAGAAGGAGGGACAGAGAGAGAGAGAAATCAGACAGAAGGAAGAAATAGAAGCCATAGGACCACTGGGCTGCCCTGTCAGGAGGTCTGAGAGCCAACCACAGCATCGTCCCTTTTCCCTCAGAGCTGGGGGAGGCTCAGGAGATACTGGCAGCCAGTTTGAGGGAGTTTACAAAGCCAGGTTGCCCACCAAGAGCTCTTCTGGTCCAGAATCCCTTCGTGACGTTCGCAACAGGACCTCAGGGTATGATAGGATATAATCATCAAGGACACCCATTCCACAGAGGAGAAAACTGAGGCAGCCCAGAGAGGCAGAAGGACTTGTCCGAGGGTCCCAGTGAGTTCATCAGGGCAGAGATGGGACGAGGCTACTGGCAAGGGCCCTAGGCTGGGTGTGGGTAGTCCCCATGCCAGTCTCTGCATTGTCCCTGGGTGACAGGATGGGCAACTGGAGGGAGAAAGTGGTGGGACAGGGAGAGGGGGACCAACCTGGAGAGGCACTGGGCCTAGGCAGAGCATCTCTAGTAGGGGAGTTGCAAAGCAAAACAAAACAAAGAAACAATAAAGAACACTCAGTGTCTTTTGGATATCAGGATTATTTTGGCATGGTGACATCTATTAAAAGGATTACTCTTAAATTTTTATGGAGTCTGCTGGGAATTAAAAGAGGATAATTGGGGTAGCATCAAATTCAAAAGAAAAGCAAATTGTGTATCAATACCAGGGCTTCATGGGACTGGGTTCTAATAGGAGTAAATGTCCCAGTGATACCCAAAGGTGTAAGCACCCACAGAGCAAGCTGGTGCAGCATGAGGCTGAGAAGAGATGGCTAAGGCTAAGTGGGGCATGAGAAGAAAACAGTCAACAAAAATTATGGAGGTGAAGTTGAGGTAATTGTGGGAATAGATCCCTGTATTTTTATATGAGTAATTGATTAGAGGAGTTTTCTGTCTACCTTGAGAAGCTGACAGGGTGGGGACCCTTTGAAAGCACCTCTCCCTAAAGGATAATGGATGTGTCTTTGTTAGGAAAACTGATACATTCTGATTAAGGTCTTAAAGGAGGAAGCTCTCCCAAAATGAAGTGGCTGACAGTTTCTAGGAAATGGGTTCTAATGATAATGGCTGCCATTAAAATTACTCTTGAGGGGCAGCTGGGTAGCTCAGTGGAGTGAGAGTCAGGCCTAGAGACAGGAGGTCCTAGGTTCAAACCCGGCCTCAGCCACTTCCCAGCTGTGTGACCCTGGGCAAGTCACTTGACCCCCATTGCCCACCCTTGCCAATCTTCCACTTATGAGACAATACACCGAAGTACAAGGGTTAAAAAAAAATTTACTCTTGAAAAGAAGGATTCTAACTGGTGTAGACGCCTCTCTACTCTGGTTTGAAAAACCCTGTAGACAGACTACTCCATTCTTTTTTGGCTATGGATTCCCTCTTGGGACACCCAGGTAAGCAGATTGGTTGATTCTTCAATGTTCTTCTGCAGGCACTCTCCATATTCCACCACTGATCAGATGTTTCTGCCATCTCTTGGGTTCAGAAAGTCCACTCTCAGGTCTTTGGTCTGTGACTTGAAGTTAGGAAGGTGTGTGTGAATATATATAATTACCATGTACTTCTGCTTCAAGGCAACCTTTGTTAACTCTGAAGTTGTGTCTATGTGGATGGGTAGGTGCTAGAGCCTGCACAGTTACTGACCATTCCATTTCCCTCACACTCAGTTCAACTCTGCTGCACTCTATTCTATGTTCTAGGATTTAAATGGTCTCTTGATGATTAGATATAAAAGAAAGGTCTTTTGAGGACTCTTCAACATTTTTTCTGTTTTCCTGGGGGGTAAAACAAGAGGTAGTACCATCATTTTCCTTCTCTCTTAGCCCTTCCTAGCATGCACAACAGTGGATAGCAATGCTGTTTTTCTTCCAATTAGGTCATTACTAGCATCCTTTAGGCTCTTCTTAGAATGCAAATGGCAGCACCGGTCAACCCTCTCACCACACTAAATCTCTCTTTTCTCTCTCCCTCTTTCTCTCTCCCCCCTCTTCTTCTCTTCTCCCTCTCTCCTCTCTTCCTTCCTTTCTCTCTCCTTCTCCTTCCCTCTTTTGTTTTTCATTTTCTCTCTCCACCTCTCCCTACCTTCCTTTCTCCCTATCCCTCTCTTCTCCTTCCTTTCCTCTCTCCATGTGCCTCTCTCTTTTCCTCCACCATACCTCTCCTTCCATTCATTCTTCCTTCCCTTTATCTCTTGCCTCCCCTCTTTCTCTGTTTTTGTCTGTCTGTCTCTCTCCCTCCCCACTAGAACCAGGAAGTCTTACAGCCTTATATCAAGGTAGATGATAATGATAATTATAGCAGCTAGAACTTAAATATCACTTTACAGTTTGCAAAGCACTTTAGAAATATTGTTTTGTATTATTCTCACAGCAACACTGTGAGGTAGGTGCTATTATTATTCTCATTTTACAAATTAAGAAACTGAGGCACAGAGTTTTTTTTAAAGTGTTTTTTGAGTTCTTTATTTTTATATGAGATATGTAAATAACAATTATATATATATGTGATTTGTTATCAGTATGTACTAAATTATAATAAATATGCTTTTTTAAACATTTATTAATATTCATTTTTAACATGGTTACATGATTCATGCTCCACCTTTCCCCTTCAACCCCCCCCCGCACCCCCCCACCCATGGCCGATGCACATTTCCACTAGTTTTGTCATGTGTCCTTGATCAAGACCAATTTCCAAATTGTTGGTAGTTGCATTGGTGTGGTAGTTTCGAGTCCACACCCTCAATCATGTCCACCCCGACCCATGCGTTCAAGCAGTTGTTTTTCTTATATGTTTCCTCTCCTGCAGTCCCTCCTCTGAATGTGGGTAGCTTTCTTTACCATAAATCCCTCAGAATTGTCCTGGGTCATTGTATTGCTGCTGGTACAGAGGTCCATTACATTCAATTTTACCACAGTATATCAGTCTTTGTGTATAGAGTTCTTCTGGCTCTGCTCCTTTCGCTCTGCATCAGTTCCCGGAGGTCTCT
>NC_058132.1:156607056-156620254 GCF_016433145.1 Gracilinanus agilis | reverse complement strand
TCTCTCTCTCTCTCTCTCTCTCTCTCTCTCTCTCTCTCTCTCTCTTTCTTTACCTTCTTCCATCTCTCATTTCTCTAACTCCTTCCATATGACTTTCCTTTCCTTCTTCCCCCGCCCCACTTTTCCCCTTTCACCTCTCTCTGGCCCTCCTATAATGACACCCACCCCACTTATATCTTTTGATTTTTTTGCAATTTATTTTCATTTTGAAGGGAAAACAGCCTCCCCTATTCCCACTTGCTTGGTTTCTCTGGGCTTGCCTGTATTAGTTTTGGATGGGTACAGCCTGTTTGAGTTTCAGAGCTGGCACAGTCCTGTTATGCCAGCTGGTGAAAATCAACACACCTGTGGGCATGCTGAACCTGGACTGGTGGGCTGGTTGGGCAGGGGTCCTAATGACTTGAGGGTGACACAAGGCCCCAGGCTCGCCAGCATGACTTCATCAGTTTGCTTTCTCTAGGCACATGGAGGTGGACAAGGCCATGGTGTTTGTGCAGCTGCCTCAGCTCCTATGGGAGCATCCTCTTTTACCTGTGGGACTTTTCTTTTGGCATGCAGGTGGAAACCTAGCCATATCCAAAATCAGGTCACCCACAGAAATCAGATATGTAGAATATTCATAATGTTCCCACATCTCCTTTTTTTGGGGGGGGGTTACATTTTTCTCCCCGAGGAAAGGTAAGCTTCAAGGTGTGTGGTTTCCAAACAATACAGCATCAGAGCTGATAGTTTGAGGTTTTTAGAACTAGCACATCTCCAAGAACAAGGAACAAGTTTGGAGTCATTCAGTCTGTCTCTTTGGGACTGATTCTGCATTCATTTTACTGCTGACTGAAGTGCCAAGTCCTGTTAATTGGTGGAGAACCGTAGCTTCCTGCCAGAAGCCTTCTTCCATGGCTATTGTCCCCTTTATCCAGAGGAGTAAGAACTAGACTGAGTGACTAAGTCTACTGCCCATCCTTTGTCTGTGAAGTTCATAGAGTCTCACAGATCACAGAATAATGCTACTAACCCATAGTCTGTAGATTATGAGCTTTGGGTTGTTTTTCCAGGAATGATGATGGGATTTGCTGAGTCATCCAAATTCTTTGCTCATTTTCCCCTTCTGATCCCAGGCAGTCTGGGGGGAGGAGGTGGAAGGGTGTGTGAATCAAGTTTTTCTCTGTGCAAATCTAGTAGGCCCATATGGGAGCTGAGTTCACAACTCTTACTTCACCATCTCCTTAGGGAGAGAGAGAGGACTAATTTTGCAGTAAAATTCTGCAGTTTCATTCCTCTATTAAAAAAATAACATCTTTTACTCTTATTCCATGATATGGACCTGTGAATAGAACAATGGTGTCCTCTTTTGTGCATCAACTCCAAGCTAGGAATTTTGAAAACCTTATGATCATTAAGCAAGCAAGCAAACAAACAACAACAAAAACAAAAATAAAAAACTATCTTGAAGGAAACAAAAGGAATTTTAGTCACTGAAGTTTACAAAAGCAAAATGTTCCATGAGACAAGATTAAAAGAAAACCTTGGCTACTCAATGGTTTCCTCATAGACTCATGTGGTCTATGGAAGGGCATTATTTGGAAATTATTCCTTTTAATGCAGTAATTCCCAATCTGTGGGTTACTCTTTGGAGAAATTGTTTCAAGGGGTTCTATAAATCCATATGAGAGAGAGAGAGAGAGAGAAAACAAGCAAGCAAGAAAGAGTACTTAAGTGCCAAGCACTGTGTTATGTGCTAAGGATACAAAAAGAAAAGCAACACAAAATAAAACTGGGGCATACAGTGTTATAAAAAAGGAAAGTTTGCCATTATATTGGTTCTAAGTTCATATGGCATCAGAGGCATTAGGAATCAAAGTGCCTAAAACTATCACTCAGGAGCCCCCATTAGATGTATTTTCCCCAGTATCGGTTTCTAGTTAATATTTCCCTATTATCCTTTAAGCAATTAACTTTTGCAAAGGGATATTTACTGAGACGACATTGCAAGACTTAATTACAACAGTCCCCTGAAATTGGTACCACACTTTCCTCTATCATTTTGGTCCCTGGGGAGAGTGGGCTCAAACATAAAGTGGTTGCTACAAAACATTGCTTATTACCACTAAATTCACTTCTGGGTGTGGCATAGTCGATGGATGATTCACTACCGGACTGGTTCAAGCAAGTTGCTTCTTCTTCCTTTCTAGACTTGGTTGCTACGACTATCTATAGGCTCTGTTATTCTTTTTAGTTATATTTCTGAAGGTTTTCTCAATAATTTGAAGCTCGCAAGGTCATAATCTTGTCTGTTCTGTCTCTAATTTGACTACACTTAAGATGAAAAAAAAATTTTAATTAGTAGCAATAGAAGAAACAGAGGCATTATGTGTTCATGGCCACATGGTGGCTGGGTAAGGGAGTTCCACAGCAGTTCCTCATTCACTACCCATTAGGAAAGAAATATTTTTATCTGGTTAAACCTTTTGTATTCCAGTTAGCAATTAAAAAAATTTTCCTTGTTATATACTGTCAACAGGCTATAATGAAGAAAATACCCATGTGTGCTTCAAAGTAGGGAAGGAAAGGGCACTCCACTTCAGAAAGCAGACTCACCAGACTTCCACATGGATATTGCATATGCTATAAGGACTGAGTCTTCATTGGCCAATTCCAACATTACAGTTACATATTGATCGATAAATTTATAAACATTAATTATTAAATGCCTAGTACATGTTAGGCACTGTGCTAAAGATTTCAATGGGGAGCACATATCTAATGAGTTCCCCATTAGAATGAAAGATCTTGAAGGCAGGAAGCATTTTACTTTTGTCTTTGTATCCCTGGCACTTAGCACAGTGCCTGGTATAAAGTAGATGCTTAATAAATTCTTACTGATTGATTGATCTGGAATTCCCTATACCAATTAAATGACAGGACAGACCCCAAACAAACAAATAAATGAACAAACATTCCTGACATAGTAAACCTGTTTGGGAAGTAGATGATATGCTTCTTAGGCAACAGTCACCCACATCATCTAGCAGAGGTAAAAGGCAGTAGAAATTATAAATGATTATTTAATTGGGTTCAGTTGAGTTCTGAGAAGTATATATGTATATAAGTGTATATATGTATACATACCACACACATACACACACACACACATATATATGTAAACACATGGAAATAATAAAGAATGTGAGGGTCTATTTAGGGACTTTTCTGTTTCAGACCTTTTCATGAGTTCATGAGTTCTTACTTATGGAACAGCTTAGGATTTGGAATTCTACTAATAACTATCTAGGACTGTGCTCCTTCTCTGGGTTCCTTCAGGTCAAAGACTCTTCATATACCCGGTGCCCAGACACAGCCCTATTAGGACAACATTCCTTTTGTCTTCTGGCTCACTTAATTTTCTTTATCTCTTGACTTCCCAACCTTTTATGTTGAATTTATTCTTCATTTCCTATAGGAGATTTGCTGTGTCAAATTCAACAATAGCAGAGCTTAAACTTCCAAATAAAGTCTTGAATATTTTGAGTATACATTTGCTTCGCCTACATATAGATTTTTAAATAGTGTAGAATTTTGTTTCTATCTTTGCTAAAAGATACCAAAACTTGTGCCCTAAAACATAATATTTCCCATTACGTTTCTATTCCCAAAATCTCTTATATAACTTTGGAGTTGAGGAAAGATCAGGTAAGGGGGGTGATGATGGTGTGGTATGTCTTTGTTAAAAACAAGAGCAAGAAAATATTCCCATGGACCATCTCTGCTGACCCTTTTCTGACACCCCTATAATCTGACAACACATCAATGCTGACCAGGGTTAAAGGAGTTTTGACATCAAAGGAAAAATGTTGGGCGTTGGTGCACTCTCTCCCAATGTTCTTTGTCTACCCTATCTTGGCTCCCAGCCTACAGGCTTTTGATTAATTCTTACTTAGGGAGAGAACCAGAAAGTATCCACAAGCCTGTTCCCTGACACCATCCCTAAATACAGTTGTAATTATGGATGCCTGTTTGTCTATGGCTCTGAAGTGACTATTCCATTTTCTACATCAGAGCCCAATTTTTGGGAGGGAGCAGAGATCAAGCACCATTTTATGCAATTTGTAGTAATCACTCAGTAAATATTTTCTTACTAAGTTTGTCTTTTGTTGTTGTTGTTCTTTTTCTGATCTGTGATTTAATGTGTTTTGGGGACCCCTAGTGAAGAAACTCCCCTTATCGATGCAGATCAGCAACTATTGTGTGATTTAAAGTCATAGAGTTACTCGTGTGACTTTCTCAGAGTCATACAGGTAGGATGTGTAGAAGTAAGGCTTGAAATGAAGTCTTCCTGATTCCAGGCTTACTCTTTTCCATTATGTCATGTCCATCTCATTAAAACAAGAAACATCTAGTTCATCATGTGGTTCTGTCTACAAACTGTCAATCAACTACTGTGAGGGATTTGAGACTTGAATTGTTAACTTGACATGCTATTTCTGGGTTTCTCTGATGTTACAAGATTAGGAAGAAGACCACTAATTCTGTTGAGTGGAAACCACCTCTTCATTGAACTCATATAATGACATGGATGAAAGTTGCTTAGGATGATCTGGCTTGGATGGGATGTGATCTATACTTACTGGAGGAGAGAGATTCCTGCCTCAGTGAGATTTAAGCATTGCAGATTTCAGTTATTTATATTTGGGAATTGTTTCTCAGAAAAACAAAAACAAAACATTAAAAACACAACAAACCTCCAGGCTTTAATAAAATTGCCCTTATAGCATACGGAAGGTGCTTTAAATATCACTAAGCAAGAACTGAGCTGTAACTCTGGGCTGGGCTGGGTTTAGGTGGTGCTTAAAAGAAATCACCCAAAAGGAACTCTACAGAAACCACAAAATAATTTGCAAGGCACATAGAAAAACAGTTGCTTCAAATGTGCCCCCCACACTCACACTCATTTCCATGGCTTGGGGAGTTGTGCTTCAGTTGTGATGAACTCCATATGTCTCTGTTTGGTTTTCTTTTCTTTTCTTTTTTTTTCCCTGGGCCACTCTTGTTCCCTGGACACAGTTTTCTCTTCCTTTGTTTGATGGCTTTCCTCTTTTAAGTTCAAACATTTATGCTAACTATCTTGATAATACCTGGGGGAAAAGAATACAGAAACTCACCCAGAAATAACATTGTAAATGATACAGAGGGGATATGAACTAGTGTCTCATGCCAGGTATATCCAGCGGGCTTTCTCAGGTTCTGAAAGATTAGGACAGATGACTTTGACATTCATAACTTATGAATAAACAGGAAGTGTAAGGATGAGATTCACACCTCCTTATTACAATCTTCTGTTCTTAGCATGAAAAATATTCCCAATGTACATGTGCTAGGACAAATGAGGGTGTAAGCAAGGTTTTCCAAACAACTGGAGATTCAAAACTCCTGGATCCCAGGCTAGTTCTACTCTTTGGTCCTGGAGTTAGTATATGGCTTTAGACAACTCCTTCAACCTTGGAGCATTCTGGCTGCATGGGAGATAGTTAAGACTGATGTGAGATAAAACCAAAAAGAAGTGAGTTGTATTCACTTTATCATGGAAGACACTGCAATCAAGAATACATTTGTGGCTTCAGATGCTTTCAAGATGTGTGATCCTGGGCAAGTCATTTAGCCCTCACTGCTCTTCTACCTTAGAACTGATTCTTAGAATTGATTCTAAGACAGAAGGGAAGGGTTTTTTTAAAAATGAAAATATTTGGAAAAACAGTTGCCCTGAACTAGAACATTTAACATAATATGAATTGGTCCTAAGAGTGTTCCTTCAAATGAAAGATTGGTTGTGAAGCAACTAGCACAGCACCTTGCACCTACTAGGTACTTAATTATCATTCCATTCTAGTGTTCTAGGGTGTATGAATCAGGATCTAGAACAGAAAAGAGGGTGATCACTCCGGAGATTTGCCTGGGAGTTAGTAGGTAAAGAAATACTTTTAGTTAGGAGTAATCGATTGTTTTGCTTGGATGTTTTTTCATCTAACAAAATCGTGCCTGTATGTATAGAAAAGTGGCAAAGTAGAAGAGGAAAAGTCTTGGGTTGGGAGGTAGGAGAATTGAATTATAATCCAGAATTTGCCATATGTGTATTTTTGAGACAATTACTTAATCTCTCTGAGACTTAGCTTCTTCGTCTATAAAGGTGAAGGATAACAATCTATGTACTACATTCATCTGAGGCTAAAATGAGGAAGAACTGAAATAATGAATATACTAGGCTATTTAACTCATATAGCAAACACTTTTAAATGCCTACTGTGTGCAAAGCACTATTTTAGCAATTTATTCTATACCCTGGAATCCACCTAGACTGAATAATATTTAAGACAATATGGAAGGAATTCTAAAGTTATTAGCACTCCTCCTTCAGGGAGATTACTGAGGGATTAATGCAAACCTCTGTAATAAATACATTTAATTTAAAAGTTAGCAAAAATATTTCAGAGAAGAGATATCTTTTTCATCCAAGGCAATCAGGAAAGGCTTTATGAAGGAAATGCTACTTAAATTGAATCTTGACAGATCTCTCTCTCTCTCTCTCTCTCTCAAATTTAGGTGTATGAAGTTGGAAAAAAAGGACTCCAGGAAGAGGAAATGCTCTGACCAAAGGTACAGATCACAGCTCTGGGAGTGATGAATAATCAAGTTTGTACAGGATGTATTGTATGTAAAGCAAAGTAACATGAATTTGGGGATGTTGGCTGGTTCTAGGTTGTTGAAAGCCTTTAATTCTAAGATCATGTAATTGGATGTTATTTGGAGGGCAATGGAGAGCTGCTGAATATTTTTGAGCTCTCTGACCCTGTAAGAACAGTTAAAAGTGGGAAGAGACTAGAAGCAAAGAGACCAGTTAAGAGGCTTATATTAATGGCAGTGGGAGTGGAAAGATGTGATATTGCTTAAGTAGAATTAACACTACTTAGTGATTGGATGGGAAAACAACGGAAGAATCAAAAGTAACACTGAAGGAACACTGAGTTGTAATAGGATGGACCGTAAAGGAAAAGTAAGAAAGCATAACATTGTTTTTCTTTTTAATTTTCTTTCTTTTTTTTTTTTTTGGTTGGGGGATGAGAATATGATGAGCTTTGATTTGTAAATGCTGTGTTTGAGATGACAGACATCTAGACATCCAAATGGATATGCCCAGCATGTCTAGTAGCAACTGGAAATGTGGTACAGAAATTCAGGAATTCAGATGTCAGGAGTATTGAATGTAGGAATAAGCTAAGACTAGTGAAGGAAATTAGGAACAATAAAAGTGTGTGTGTGTGTGTGTGTGTGTGTGTGTGTTACAGTTAGTAAGTGCCTGAATCTGGCTTCGAACTCAAGAAGATGAGTCTTCATGAATTCAGACCCAGCATTCTATACACTGAACCACTGAAGATGAGAGAGAAATTATTAAATATCAGTTTTTTTCTGAAAAAAGATCAGGGGTTTAAGTAGATTGTAAACTCAATAAAATTTTAAGTACAATATAGTAGCAAAAAAAAGCTAACTAAAACTTAGACCATATTAAGAGAGTCATAACTTCCAGGGAAGAGATTTTCATCTCTCTGGAGCCTGCCCTTGTCAGATCACAGCTAGGATAGATATTATGTTCAGTTGTGGATGCTGCAGGGAAATAGGGCATTGATAAGCAGGACCAAAGAAGGGCAACCAGGATAATGAAGTACCCTGAATCACTGCCAGATGAAGATCAGTTGAAATAATTGGATATTTTTAGCTTGGAAGACAGGAGACTTATGGGAGGGATGAGGAAATATTTGTTCAAGTGTTTAATTATTTGAAGGGCTGTCATGTGGAAGAGGAATTAGAATTGTTCAGCTTGGTCCCAGGGGGAAAAACTGGAGGAAAAGGTAGAAGGTGCAAAGAAGAAAAATTAGTTTTGCTGTTGAGTAAACAAAACAAAAAAGGTTCTAACAATTGGTGTACATTTCCAACTCCCATTAAAGAGGAGATTAGACTACTTTTTATGTATGTTTTAGTGGGGCTTTATTCTGGCAATGGATTGGACTAGATGGCTATTGAGGTCCTTTTCAACTCTCAAATTCTGCAAAAAGATTCTTGGATTCTGCAAAAGAGATTGTGGTTGGAAATCTAAATTATGGCACATCAGAATAGTGATAATTAAATACATTGGAAAGGATAAGGGAACCAAGGGAGAATGTAAAGAAAGAATCAAAGAAACAGTCTTTTAAAAAATATGTTTTTATTTGTTAAATATTTCCTAATTACATGTAAAAAACCTTCAACTTTCAATTTTAAAATTTTAAGTTCTAAATTCTTTTCCTTCCTCCTCCCTTCTTGAGAAGGCAAGCAATTTGACATTGATTATACATATATAAAACGTTTCCATATTAGCCATGTTGCAAAAGAAAACACATGCAGAAAAACCCTAAGGAAAAAAAAAGAAAGTAAAAAAAGGTATGCTTCTATGCTTCAATTTGCATTCTGAGTTCATCAGTTCTCTCTCTGGAACTGGATAGCATTTTTCATTAAGAGTCCCTTGGAATTGTCTTGGACTGTCATTTTGATCAGAGTAGCTAACTTCCCCTAGAAGAAAGAAGAGAAGGAAGACAGAGACAGAGAGATGATGAATTAATACGCAGAATGAGAAGTTTATTTTTAGATGTGACCAAGTGTGGGGATTACTTTGCTTGACTTCCCTCTTGCTTTGTCTAATGTTGCCTCGCTTTTCCTCTCTCCTCTATTTTGTATTCTTTTCACTATAATGTTATTGACATAGAGAAAAATTCTCAAAATAAGGGAGAAGGAAAAGCAAAGAACCCTAATTGCCAACAAAATAAATAAGAAGCCTTTGAATAACCTGGGGGATAAATGTAATACGTAGTTTCTGATTTCAAAGATCTCAACTTCTCTAGCCTCTTATTGCTTTAGCACTCCTCTAAGAGGTTTAGAGTTTCTGAGGACTTTGTGTCTCACCTGGGTACTCAGGTCTTTGCTAATAATGAGGGATGAACTGGCTTGAGAAGGCCAATGGTTAAAGTTTCAGTGTGAACATTTATACCTGGAAAATTGACAGAGGCTACAAGTCATGACTTGATTTATTATTTTGTTGATTGCTTAGATTTAATGAAGTGATGGAAAAGTTTTAATAATGCAGCCTATATTCATAAATGTGTTATGTGTACATTCCCCACCCCAAAGAGCTGACTGTTAAATACCTACTAGTACACTCAAGCCTGTTATCGCTCTTGCAGGAAGATGAGCATCTGCTTCTTGTCCCTAGCATTGTGGTGTGGTGATGAAGACCATATGATAAGATGGGATTTCATTTTTCTCCCAAGGCTGGTTTTGTGAACTCTGTCCTGGTATTTTTTTTATAAATGTCTTTCATCTGGCTGGGATAGACAGAGGTAGCACAGCAACCTACCTTGTATATTGCTGTCTCAGTTTGTCTCAGAAGTGTTGGTGTGGAAACAAAGCTTTTTATATGACTGTCTATTGTGTCACTACTAACTATGGCTGCTAATGACGATGACAATAATTGATACGTAGAGAACATTTATGATTCATGAAGTGCTCTCCATAAATAATCTCCTTCTCTCCTCCCCACAAACCTGTAAGGCAAGCAGGGAAGCATGGCAGGTCTTTGTCACCATCAATATTATTCTCATCAAAATGTGGTAATTAATGGCTTCCTTTCATGGTATACAATGCTACCTTTAACTTGGGTATAGTTCTTTCTCTTCTAGGGTTTTATAGCTTCAGAGAAATAACACAGGTGCAGATACACACCAGAAAGAAATACCGACAATTGAATAAAAAAAAACACAACACAAACACATAAATAGATTGTTATAAATATTGGCTTTGTCCTTACGCCAAGGGTTAAGGGCATTTTGCCACAAACTGAAAGAGAAGTTTATTTCTTTGGCAAGTGGGATATGTAGCTAATGCCTGGTCTCCTTAGACTTTGTTAGTATTGAATAAGCAAGGAAAAGATCCTAATTGAGTTTCTTATGAGAAAGTGTCTGCATTTAAAACCCATAAAACTGAAGTGCTTTCATTAAAAAAATTTAGAAGACACAAAGGACCTCTTTCCTTTTAGAGCTCTTAGAAGAAAGGGAGATGAGCAAGGCAAGTTGTGGAATTCTTATGTCTGGTATAACTTAAGGGCAGTTTCCCTAGGAGGCAGGAAACCCTCCCTATCCAGCTCTGGGGCTCTTTTTAGCTTCTTAATAAAAATAACTTACGTTAGAACTGTAGAAGTTGTATAGCCGCCTAGTGCATAGAATGCTGGATATGGCATCAAGGAGATCTGGTACTAGCTGTATCCCTGGGCAAGTCTCAGCCTCGATGTGTAGAAGGCACATTTGATTACCTTCATTAGGACTTTCATTGGTTATCATCTGTTGGAGGATAGAATTCTCATACCAGAAGTTCCCTAAGATTAGTTAGTCATTGGTCCATCCTTAACATGGTCAAGAATATGTTTTCACTTGTATAATGTTACAGAGGGTAGCTAGGTGGTGCAGTGAATGGAGGATTGGGTTTGGAATCAGGAAGAATCATCTTCATGAGTTCATCATTGACACTAGCTGTGTGACGCTGGACAAGTCACCTTAACCCTGTTTGTTTCCATTATTCATCTGTAAAATGAACTGGAGAAGGAAATGGCAAATCACTCCAATATCCTTGCAAAAAAACCTCAGAATGGGAGTCACAAAGAGTCAGATATGTCTGCAATGGCTCAACAATAAAATAATGTTGCAAAGCACTCCACATAGGTGATCTCATTCGATTCACACAACATTGTGAGGTTAATAGTACATGTGTTTGTAGGATGAAGGACTTAGAGTAAAAAAAACAATCAATAGCTATAAATACCATGCACTGCATGTTGAGGACACAGAGGCAAAAACTTCTTGTTCTTTTTGTTTTTTTTTTTAAACCCTTAACTTCTGTGTATTGGCTCCTTGGTGGAAGAGTGGTAAGGGTGGGCAATGGGGGTCAAGTGACTTGCTCAGGGTCACACAGCTGGGAAGTGTCTGAGGCTGGATTTGAACCCAGGACCTCCAATCTCTAGGCCTGACTCTCAATCCACTGAGTTACCCAGCTGCCCCCTAAAACTTCTTGTTCTTAAGGAGCTCATAGCCTCGTGGGAGAGATACCCTGCAAATAATATGCACAAATAAGCTATATATAGGATAAATTGGAGATAATTGATTAGGGAAGATTAACATTAAGGAGTTAGACAAAGATTTTTTGTAGCAGGTAGGGTTTTATTTGGGATTAGAGAGAAGCAGGGGAAGGCAGGATGTAGAGATGAATAGGGAAAGGATTCCAGAAATGGGGAACTGTGAAAATGTCCAAAGTCAGGAGATGGAATATCTTGATGGAGAAATAGCAAGGGGACCAGTATTGCTGGATCACAGAGGACACTGGAGGATTAAGGTGCAAAAAGACTGGGAAGGTGTATGTGTAAAGTTCAGGTAATAAGGACCTTTGAAAACCAAAAAGAAGGATTTTGATCCTGGAAATTATAGGGAGTCGCTGGAACTGATTGAATAGGGGAGGTGATAGTGACATGGTCAGACTTGAATTTTAGGATGTTAATTTGATAAGTGAGAATAGACCAGAGTGAAGAGAAGCTTGAGGCAAAGAGATTGACCAGCAAACTATTTTGATATTTCAGGCAAGGGATGATAAATACCAACACCAGAGTCACTGCAGTGTCAGAGGAGAGAAGAGCGCCTATATGAGAGGTTAGGAAGGGAGAATCAATGGAACTTGGCAGCAGATTGGCTATGGAGAGTGAAAGAAAAGGGAGAATTGAGGATGACATCCAGGCCTGGGGCAGCTAGGTGGCTCAGTAGATAGAAATCCAGGCCTGAAGATGGGAGGTCCTGTGTTCAGATCTGGACGCAGACTCTTCCTAGCTGTGTGACCTTGGGAAAGTCACTTTACCTGAATTGCCTAGCCCTTATTTGCCTGGAACCAATGCTTAGTATGGATTCTGAGATGGAAAGTAAAGGTTTTAATAATAATAATAAAAGATGATACCTGGGTAAGGGCTCGGATGACTGAGAGGAGGAAGGTACCTTCCATAGTAAAGGGAAAGTTAATAAGTAGGACAGATTTGGGAAGAGGGAGAATGATAATGAGTTCACTTTGGGATATGATCAATTTAAAATTTGGTGCTGGAAAAAACCTTTGAAGTCTTTTGTTTTGTTTTAACAGGAAAAGTCATTGATTTATTTTGATTAAGATATCTTGGAAATAACCCAGAATGCATAGGACTGGTCAACATAACAACAGTGCAAGGGAGGAAGGAGGAAGAATGTTTACAAAGAGCTGGTGAGTAGAGAAACTGCCCTTCATAAGTCTGTGACCACCTGATGCCACTTGCCCCAGGGAGGGAAATTTGATGGAAAAATGCAAGCTTCAGATCATCCTTTTATTTTATACTTTCAATGTATTTTTATACATGATTTTATAGTTGAGGATAGTGAGTCTCAGAGAAATTAAAGGACTTTCCAAGGGTCATCCATGTAAGTTGCAGGGCCAGGATGTGAAACCCAAACCTCTTACTCCAAACTCAACCTTCTTTTCCACTGCATCAGGCTGCCTCCCTTTTTCTTTTGAGGAAACGGAAATTCAGGAAGGTTTAAGTGTACTACCTATCAAGACAAGAGAGGTAGTTCGATGGAAGCCAAAGACTAGAAATCACCTATTTATTACCTCTCTAGAGAAATGGGAAGATGGAGAGGCCATCCTTTCTTTCAATCTGGATGTGAGCCATCCGGATAATAAGAGTGATTCAGACACATATACAGGTATCTTTATTTATACAAAGCCAAACATCTGGACATTTGGAAATAGCTAGATAATCACTAGGGTTTTCACTTTTCATTTTCATTCATCAATTACTTTTTTATGCACCACTCAGGTAAACAGAATGTTAGAGAAAGAGTGCCTGTGTATATTACTGGATGTGTGAGTGTATGCACTCAGACTCTTTGTGTGTGTGTGTGTGTGTGTGTGTGTGTGTGTGAGAGAGAGAGAGAGAGAGAGAGAGAGAGAGAGAGAGAGAGAGAGAGAGAGAATGTAAGAGATAGACCATGAAAGAGGCAAGCAGAGGGGCACAGCAAGGCTTTAGAACAACGGTACTACAAGGTAGGGTGGGAGTCATAAG
>NC_058132.1:156586142-156606773 GCF_016433145.1 Gracilinanus agilis | reverse complement strand
GAGAGAGAGAGAGAGAGAGAGAGAGAGAGAGAGAGAGAGAGAGAGAGAGAGAATGTAAGAGAGAGAGAGAGAGAGAGAGAGAGAGAGAGAGAGAGAGAGAGAGAGAGAGAGAACGTACATGTGGGACAGTTTCTTGCATTCTGTCTGGTAGCAGGGGAGCAGGGGCAACATTCTCTGAAATTAATTCTGACTTAGAACACTAAGATACACATAAGACACAAACCAAATGTGCAAGAATATTGCTTAAGTTACTTTGGGTTCATATTCAGGGGAAAAGAGTCTCTGACTTTTCACCCCGAAAAGAAAGTTTTTAGGAACTTGGAACACTGAAGCTGAGAGGGGAAGACAGACACACATATTGCTTCATCTGTGAGAAGATCTCTAGAGAGAATGTCTGATTGCTAATTCTTGAGTGCTAGTTTTGTCAGAAAGTGAGGTAGCTAGGTGGTAAAGTGGATAGTACTGGAGCTGAAGGCAGGAAGATCTCAGTTCAAATATAGCCTCAGTGATTTACTAGCTGTGTGACCCTGGGCAAGTTACTTAACTGCTATCTGCCTCAGTTTCCTCATCTGTAAAATTAGGATATAGTCTACCTCCCAGGGTTGTTGAGAGGATAAAGTGAGGTAAAATATAACACTCTTTGCAAGACAGAAAACTATATAAGTGCTAGTTATTGTTATTATTATTAAGATAACCAGAATGCGTGTGTGGTATTTTAAGGAAATTGTGTACTTGTATAATGGCTTTGATCCAATTCTTAAGGACATTTTTTTCAGATTCTTCCTTCTTCTGTCTGGTACTCCTTTCTTTCCATAGAATCTCCAAGATTTATCATTCTAGAAACATCCATTTTTCATGCAGCCTTGTTGACTCCTACTGCCTGTGACAACATCAGTGATGGGAAGCCATTTAGACTTGAGTCAGTCTTCTCCCCTCTTTTTCAAATAAATAGCTCTCTTTAGTCTCTGCTTAGCTTCCCTGATGCAGGGAGTTGACAGACAATGGAAGGAGTATTAATAACTTGATATTATGATGTACCAACTCCTATGGCGGTCTATGACAAGATTATTAAGAACTCTTACCTGCCCTAGTACCCAACATCCCTTCCAGATTCTGGTTCTCTCCCTTGTCTTGCCAGGGACTGTGACCAAACACTGTTGGCCCTTGCTCCTTCTAGGTCCTACTGGGTATCCCTTATTTGCTTTCCTCATGCCTTTGGGCACCTCCAGAAAACTCCAATAAAACAGCCTATTGTAATGATTACTACTTCCCCATCTAATTCTTCAGTAAAGTTCCCTTTGGCCTTAAGAAATAGGTCATCTTACCAACTTACGGTCTGTTATACTCTGTTAGAACTTTTTTTCTTACATTGATCCCAAGTCTACATCTCTGTAATTTCTACCCAGGTCTCCCAATTCTACCCTCCAAGGCAAAGCAGTACAAGTTCAATCCTTACCTTCACCTGACGACTTGGCTTTGAAGATGGTCATTGTGTTCCTATCAAGTCTTTCCTTCAGGCTCAATTCAAACCAATTCCTTCAAATGATCTTCTTTTTAGCTATTCTTCACTCTCTCCATAGCTACTTGTCCCTCTCTTGCTGCCTTCAAATCCAGCCAGCTTTCTTCTATTCTTAAGAACAAAAAATAGAATACTAGCAAAGAGACTCCAGCAAGTAATTAAGAAGATCATCCACCATGATCAGGTGGGATTTATACCAGGAATGCAAGGTTGGTTCAACATTAGGAAAACCATCTACATAATTGACCATATCAACAGTCTAACAAACAAAAATCACATGATTATCTCAATAGATACTGAAAAAGCCTTTGATAAAATACAGCATCCATTCCTATTGAAAACACTGAAAAGTATAGGAATAGAAGGACCTTTCAATAATAAACAGTATATACCTAAAACCATCAACAAACATCATATGCAATGGGGATAAATTAGAACCTTCCCAATAAGATCAGGAGTAAAACAAGGATGCCCATTATCACCTCTATTATTCAACATAGTACTAGAAACGCTAGCAGTTGCAATTAGAGAAGAAAAAGAAATTGAAGGTATCAAAATAGGCAAGGAGGAGACTAAGCTATCACTCTTTGCAGATGATATGATGGTCTACTTAAAAAATCCTAGAGAATCAACTAAGAAGCTTGTAGAAATAATCAACAACTTTAGAAAAGTTGCAGGATACAAAATAAATGCACATAAATCATCAGCATTTCTATACATTTCCAACACACTAGAGCAGCAAGAAGTAGAAAGAGAATCACCATTTAAAATCACCCTAGACAATATAAAATACTTAGGAATCTATCTACCAAAACAAACACAGCAATTATATGAAAACAACTACAAAACACTTTCCAAACAAATAAAACTGGATCTAAACAATTGGAAAGCCATTGATTGCTCATGGGTAGGAAGAGCTAACATAATAAAAATGACAATTCTACCCAAATTAATTTACCTATTTAGAGCTATACCTATCAAGCTACCAAAAAACTTCTTTACTAAATTAGAAAAAACTATAACAAATTTCATTTGGAAGAACAAAAGATCAAGAATATCAAGGGAAATAATGAAAAAAAAAATGTGAAGGAAGGGGGCCTAGCAGTACCAGATATTAATCTATACTATAAAGCAGCAGTCATCAAAACAATATGGTACTGGCTAAGAGACAGAGAGGAGGATCAGTGGAATAGACTTGGGGTAAATGACATCAGCAAGACAGTGTATGATAAACCCAAAGAGCCCAACTTTTGGGACATGAATCCACTATTTGACAAAAACTGCTGGGAAATTTGGAAAACAATATGGGAGAGATTAGGTCTAGATCAACATCTCACACCCTACACCAAGATAAATTCAGAATGGGTGAATGACTTCAATATAAAGAGGGAAGCTATAAATAAGTTAAGTGAACACAGAATAATATACTTGTCAGATCTGTGGGAAAGGAAAGACTTTAGAACCAAGCAAGAGTTAGAGAAAATTACAAAATGTAAATTAAATGGTTTTGATTATATTAAATTAAAAAGCTTTTGTACAAACAAAAACAATGTAGTCAAAATCAGAAGGGAAACAACAAATTGGGAAAAATATTTATAACAAAAAACTCTGACAGGGTTCTAATTACTCAAATATACAAGGAGTTAAAGCAATTGTACAAAAAATCAAGCCATTCCCCAATTGATAAATGGGCAAGAGACATGAATAGGCAATTTTCAGGTAAAGAAATCAAAAGTATCAATAAGCACATGAGAAAGTGTTCTAAATCTCTAATAATTAGAGAAATGCAAATCAAAACAACTCTGAGGTATCACCTCACACCTAACAGATTGGCTAAAATGAAAGAAGGGGAGAGTAATGAATGTTGGAGGGGATGTGGCAAAATTGGGACATTAATGCATTGCTGGTGGAGTTGTGAACTGATCCAACCATTCTGGCTGGCAATTTGGAATCATGCTCAAAGGGCTATAAAAGACTGCCTGCCCTTTGATCCAGCCATACCATCGTTGGGTTTGTACCCCAAAGAGATCATAGATAAACAGACTTGTACGAAAATATTTATAGCTGTGCTTTTTGTGGTGGCAAAAACTGGAGAAGGAGGGTATGTCCTTCAATTGGGGAATGGCTGAACAAACTGTGGTATATGCGGGTGATGGAATACTATTGTGCTAAAAGGAATAATAAACTGGAGGAGTTCAAGGTGAACTGGAAAGACCTCCAGGAACTGATGCAGAGCGAAAGGAGCAGAGCCAGAAGAACATTGTACACAGAGACTGATATACTATGGTAAAATCGAATGTAATGGACCTCTGTACCAGCAACAATGCAATGACCCAGGACAGCTCTGAGGGATTTATGGTAAAGATGCTACCCACATTCAGAGGAAGGACTGCAGGAGAGGAAACATATAAGAAAAACAACTGCTTGAACGCATGGGTCGGGGTGGACATGATTGAGGATGTGGACTCGAAACTACCACACCAATGCAACTACCAACAATTTGGAAATAGGTCTTGATCAAGGACATATGACAAAACCAGTGGAAATGTGCATCGGCCATGGGTAGGGGGAGTGCGGGGGGTGAAGGGGAAAGTAGGAGCATGAATCATGTAACCATGTTAAAAATGAATATTAATAAATGTTTAAATTTAAAAAAAGAACAAAATAAAACAATCAGACCCTCATTAGAACCCACCATTCTTGCTAACCATCATTGTAGGACTCTTCTCCCTTTCTTAGCCAAACTATTTGCAGTAGCTGCCTATACTTAGTGAAGAATTGAAGGAAATTGGAAATACCAAGATGTATGAGAGGAGGTAGACCATGACAGGCATGGGAGACAGCCAGTGCCAAGGTATGGTGAGCAAAGTGTCACGTATAATAAGCAACTTTGAAGGGGCCAATGTGGCTAGACCATAGAGTATATGGAGGGGAGGAATATATGCTTCTTTTCCTCTAATTCTCTTCTAAACTTTCTAAAATTTTGCTTTTGACATCATCACTCAGCTGACATTGCTCTATATCAAGTTACCAATGACCTCTTGATCTCTAGATCTAATGGTCTATTCTCAGGATTCATACTTTTGACCTCTCTGCAGCATGTTCCCTGTTTAACTAGGACTTGAAGGAAGCCAGGGAAGCCAGGAAATAGAGATGAGGAGGAAGAACATTCTAAGCTCTGGAACTGCAGCCATGGCCAGCCATCCTGACTCTTGTACCACCACTAGACATTAATGATTCTGGAAGCGAGGCTGATGACTTTGGGCAGCTCTGTTTCTTTTAAATCTAATTCATATGCAAGGCAAGACACCACCTCTTGATAGCATTGCCCTCTTCACAACAAAAGACAAACAAGAATTAGGTTCCTACTATGTGCCAAGCAACATGCTAGGCACTGATGTTACAAAGAAAAAAATAGACTCTGGCCTTTAAGGAGCTTATATTCATTCTATTGTAAGAAATAACTATACATATGTAAGTAAATAGAAAGAATATAAGAAGTAAAAATGAAGTCATTTCAGGTAGCTCTAATAGCTAGGAAGATCAGGAAATGCCCCAAGTAGGAAGTCTGTGAGCTGAACTTTGAAGGAAGTGAAGGTTTCATAGAGGTAGAGGAGAATAAAAAGTAATATTCCCAGAGGAAGAAAAAGGAATGTTATGTAAAGGGAATCACAACTAGGTCATTGGGCTGAAATATAAAGTGCATGAAGGAAAGTAATATTTCAGTAAATCTGAAAAGGTAGCTGGGAGCTAGCCTATGAAAGGCTTTAAATGTCAGAGAGAGAAGTTTATATTTTATTCTAAAGTCATTAGAATGCTGCTAAAGTTTTTTTGAGTTGGGGAACGATTTTGGGAGTTCCCATGCCTAGAATGTTCTCCTTCCTCATCTCTCTTTCCTGACTACCCTGTCTTCCTTCAAGTCCTAGCTAAACTGCCTTCTTCAAAAAGGCTTTCCCAATCCCTGGACACTAATGCCTTTCCCTGTTGGAGTCTCTCCGATTTATCCCGTACTTATTTATACATAATTGTTTGCATGTTGAAACCCTTATTAGACTATGAGGTCACGAACTGTTTTTAGCATTTTCAAGTTTCCCCAGCACTTAACATAGTGCGTGGTCAATAGTAGGCATTTAATGAATGCTTGTTGACTGGCTAACCTGTCAGATCTGTCCTTTAAGAGTATTACTCTGGCAGCTGTTTGAAGGATGGATTGGAACGGAGAGAGACTTGACATAGGGAGTCCAATTAGGAGCCTGTTACCATAGTCTAGCAGATGGGTGATAAGAACATGAATTTGAGTGGTGGCTATTTGAGAAGAGAGAAATTGATGGATATAAGATATATTGTGGCTAACAAATAAATAAATAAATTTATAATTTATTATATTATTAAAATCTATAATAAAAGAAACTTGGCTACCAATTGGATCTGAATATTTAGAGAAAGTGAGGAGTCCCAACTGATTCCAAGTCTGTAAACTGAGGTGACTAGAAGGATGGGAGTATCCTTGACAGAAATTGGGAAATTGGAAAGAGGAATGCTTTTTTGTGGGGGAGGGAGTAATGAAAGATAATGAATTTTATCTTGGAAATGTTGAAATTGAGATGACTATAGGACATCCAATAAAAAAAAATCAAGAAGCAAATGGTAGTGTTAAATTGGAGTTCAGGAGAGTCTCACACTAGATATACAGATCAATATGATTGCTCAATCTATCACTAGCAGGGACCAACCTCCATTTCAAATACTCTTTCTGATTATTTGAATTTAGTGGAATTCCTATAAAACAGAACTTAAATGTCACTTCCTGTATAAATCCTTCCATCATAGCCACCCCATTTATCAACATTCCCCTTCCAACATCATAGACAACCTTCTTCTTCCAACTTCATAAATCAGTTTATTATATATTTCCATAATCATTCAGCATTTAATATTATGCATTTTAGCTATCAGTTAGTGTTTCTCATCCCTCTTGTAGACTCTTAGCTCTTAAAGGGAGGACATCATAACTAAACTTTGTATGTCCTCTAGCATCTGTCACAGGCTTCTCTGTATACAGTAAATATTTAATAAATGTTTGCCATGTTATTGCATTGTTCCTTGCCTTTCAAATATTCCAACTTGTCCTCTTAGCATAAGCTTGTGATAAACCCATGTGTGAAGGAAGTTACTCTTCCTCTCTTGGGGTTGCACATTTGACCTCATCTCCTTTTGACCTGGAGGCTAGGACTGTGTGCTAGGAAATCATTAGATGAATTGAGTCATGAAGGTAGAATAGCAGTCAGAAAAATACAGCAACAGAGTCAAGAGATCACCAGTCTGGGGGCAGGGCAATCTCCCCTTCAATGTCTCCTGGACTGCCTGCTCTGGGCAGCCCAGGAAAAACAGAAAGCCATAGTTGGCTCCTGAGACATCACATGTGAGAGTTAGTGGGTGGTGAATAGATTTGATAAACTGAGGCAAGAGCAGATTTTGCTATATTCTCTCTCTTTTTTTTAAACCCTTGTACTTCGGTGTATTGTCTCATAGGTGGAAGATTGGTAAGGGTGGGCAATGGGGGTCAAGAGACTTGCACAGGGTCACACAGCTGGATATATTCTCTTTTGTGTTTGTGACTGGCTGGACCTGCCTGTGGATCATGGTTAGGGGCCCCAAAATGGTGGCTGTAGAAAAGCAAGCTAAATGAAACAACAAGGAAAGCACTTTTTATATCACTCTTATTTTTCCATCTTTTTCTCCCACTACTTTTAATTAATAAAATTATTAATTTATGGCCTATTTTGTAATTTTCACTCTTAAACCCAAGATGTGATAAAAACACATGCTATGAACTCAGTGACTATTATTATTATTATTGTTGTTGATAACCACCTCCTTGATACATTGGGGCAAATTCAAGCCAGTCTCAAATGGCTCTAGGTGTAGAAATATCTCTGATTAGCTCCAGACTTTACAAAAATTTCCTTGACTTACAGAGTTGTTTGCAATATACTGAAAATAGGAGAGTACTTTTTTCTTTCTCATTAAATGCATTAGTTGAATCATTTTATGTAAAATTAACTTTGCTCCTTTAATTCTGTGAAATGTGGCTTAAAAAGAAAGAAGTCACTGAATTAAAGGTCTTGTATCTTTGAACATTTTCCCATTAATTCAATCTTCTTTCCCATTCCAAAAGGAATTGCTTATGTCCTACAAAAGTGTGATTCAATGTGCCGATCCCTCTTTACCTGGTAAAGGAGATATAGAGCTACATGCTCAGGTGTTCAGAGTACAGCATTGATGCAGACTTCAGTGCAGTTGTCTGTCCATCTTCACTTCTGTAATTCTATTACACTGGAAGAAGATACAATCCGTTCTTCTTTGGAAGGGAGTGAGAGATTTGGAGACCCTCAGGATTCAGCAAAGTTTTCCCCAGCTGGATGAGAATACATTTCTGGCAAGTCAGGAATTCCAGCATGGAGTCCAACTAGGATTTTCTTCCCCACATATAATGTGTAATGAGCTCATCATGAGTATGAACAAACTTTTTGGAGACTTCGGCTCAAAGGAGCAAGATTCAGAACTAAATTGTTCCTGTCAACGATGAAGAGGCAATTGGGATTTAAAGGAACAGTTATGATGGCACTTAACCAGGTCTTTACCTCCATTCATGTTGCTATCCTGTCCTTCTTCTCATCTATATTCTGTCCCTTCCTGCCTAGAGTCCTTTCTGAGCCTCAGTTCCAAGATTTCCTTGACTAATTTCATTAGGCTTTTGTCATTGTACTCGTTCTGCTGCTTCCCTGAACACCAGAGGTTCTTAACATTTCTTGTGCCATGGACAGCCTTTGGCAATTTGGCAAAGAGTACCCTTTTCAGAATATTTTTTTAAAACTTATAATCAAAACAAATACTGAATTTCAGTTAGAGGTTAGTGACAAATGAAGACATACTTTTTCCCCATCCAAGTTCATGGATTCTCTGAAATCTTTCCATGCTACATGGATCCCTGTTTTATATTATATATTGAGCTGCTTAATTGGCACTTGTTTGTGTATCTTTCCTGTATGTATTCTTTGGGTTTTATATGTGTGTGCATATCCACGTACAATCTTATACTTGATAGTTGTGTGTTCTTAGATCAATCACTTTAATCTCTGAGTCTCAGTTTCTCCATCTATAAAATGGGGATAATGATATTTGCTACTTATAGAGTTTTTGAGAACAATTTAAGTAAAGTCCTTGGTAAATCTTGAAGAAATATATAAATGTCAGCTATGATTAGATGTTGTTGACTGATTGGCTAGAAAAAAATGATATTCTTTTTCCTATTCACTGTTACCTCAGGTTTTGGGGAAGGTCCAGAAGGTTCAGCTGTTCATTTGGAATTATAAAATGTTGGAGGAGGAGAAGACATTGGAGATCATCTGGTTCAAACTTTTTATTTTGTGGATGTGGAAAATGACACCAAGAGAAGCTAAATGACCTGCCCAAGATCATACAGCAAGTTCGTGGCAGACCTGGGAAGTCACCCAAGTCTCCTGGAAAGAGCACTGGAATGGGAAATCAGATGTTCTTTCCATTGCCCCATACTGCCTCTTATTTCTATTTGACCTTTTTCCCACTGTATCCCATCAGGATGGGTGTGGGAGGGGAGTCCATGCCTAGAAACAGGCAACCAGCCTGTACTGAAGGAGTTTCTGGACATCAGCTGAGTCTTAGAGGATTAGCTGGAGAGCTCCTTGGCCTTGGAACTCCGCCAGGCCACAGTGTTTCTCAAGTTCTGATCAGTTGGCTTGCTGAAATTTCTCTTTGTAGCTGTGTTCTGGTCTCTCTCGTTTGAATTTTGATGTGACCTTGGGAGTTGGCTTACCATGCAAAAGATATTTGTTGCCTTCAAAGGTCCCAAGAGTAGCTTTCTGATGAGCCATAGGGAGGTTTCATGATCGCACCAGGGTTGACCTAATGTATTCAAGGATTTACTCACATTCTGTCATTTATGGGGCTTTAGGAAGTGTTCCCCAACCCGAACCAAAAATCCCCAGTTTTTGTGTTTAACATGGTCCATTTCTGCTGGTTTTAAAAATGCATTTTTTCTTAGGAAAGATTATACATTCAATTATAAAGACATTAAAACAGTTGAATTTTTTCAGAATTATAGAATTTTAGCATGGGAAGATTTTAGAAGTCATCTAGTTCAGCCCAAACCTGAGGACAAATACCTTTGAAATATCAACAACAGGCTTCTACTTGAAGACATCTGGTGATGAAGAATCCACTTTGTAACAAAACAATCTATTTTGCTTTTCTACATGTAATTCTTTTCCTCTTTGCTTTCTTCTTAACTATTTTATCTATTTCAACTTCATCAATCAATTGAAACTATTCTCTTTAAAGTGACCAGTGATCTCTGAACTGTCAGATCTCAAGGTCTTTTCCCAAGTGACCCTTCTGCAGCCTTTATACTGTTGATGATCCTTTCTAGATACTTTCTGTGATGTTACTCTCTCCTGGCTGTCTTCCTACCTGTCTGGTCCCTTCTCAGTCCCCTTTGCTGGATCTTTTTCCAGGGTATGTCCATTAACTGAGGACATCTCCACAACTTATTTCCCAGGTACTCTTTTCTTTAACTCCATTACCATTTCCTTTGTCCCATCAATATCTATGGTTTCAATGGTCATCTCTGTGCTGATGATTCTCCAATCTACTGATCCAGACCTAAGCTCTCTCTTAATTTCCATCTAGTTTTGATCTCAAACTGGAAGTCTCAGTCATCTAAAGCTCTACATTTCCCAAACTGAATTCAATCTTTCCTCTCAAGCCCTTCCTTCTTCCTGTCTTTTCTATTATTGTGGATGCTACCGTCATCTTTCTAGTTACCTAGGATCACCATCTAATTTATGAGTCCTCACTTTCTCTCTCCTCTCCATATCCAATCTGCTCCAAATTCCCATCAATTTTACCTTTATAACATCTCTTGTGTATGTTCTCTTTTCTTCTCCGATATCATCATTATCTTGGGCAAACCCTTATCATTTCATGCCTGGAATATCTTAATAACGTTCTTCTGGTTGTTCCTCATACTTTAAGACTCTCCACGCCAGTTAATATTCCTTTCAGCTGTCAAACTGATCTTTTAAAAGTATTAGTTTGATCATGTCCCAACCCCTACGCTATTAACAAAATTTCAGTGGTTCACTATTAGCTTCTGGATCAAATAGGAAATCCTCATTTTGACAGTCACAGCAATTCCTAACTTTGCCTCACCTCCCACCTCCCCACTCTTCTTATATCTTACTCACACACACACACACACAAAGTAGTGTGATGCAGAGACATTAACCATCTGACTGTTCCTCAAACAAGACACTCTATTTTCCAACTCAAGGCATTTTCACCGGTATTTCACCCCATGCCTAGGATTCTCTTCTTCCTAATCTCTGTTTCTTGGTTTCCCTGGTTTCCTTGAAGTCAAGTCTTCTCTTACCTTCTGTGAGAAGCCTTTCCTAGGTCTCCTTAATTTTAATGCTTTTCTTCCTAGATTATCCCCAGTTTATTCTGTATATATCCTGTTTGTACATATTTGTTTGTCTGTAGTCTCCTTCATTAGGCTGTGAGTGTCTTGAAAGGAAGTACTGTCTTTTGCTCTTCTATTTATCCCCCAGAACTTAGCTTAGCATATACATAGTAGGTACTTAATAAATGCTTGGTATGTAATTATTAGGGTCACTTCCCCTCGCATCAAGTCTGTCTGCCTCTTTGTATCGTTTTTTCAGTTGTTTTTTAGTTTTACCCTCTAGATCAGTGATTCCCAAAGTGGGCACTACTGCCCCCTGGTGGGTGCTGCAGTGATCCAGGGAGTGGTGATGGCCACAGGTGTATTTATCTTTCCTATTAATTTCTATTAAAATTAAAAAAATTAATTTCCAGTAATATTTTTTCTGGAAAGGGGGCAGTAGGCCAAAAATGTTTGGGAACCACTGCCTAGATCTAATCAGAAAAAATCTAATTCTTTGATGGGACACCCTATTAAATACTTGAAGACAACTATTATATTGTCCTAGGTCTTATTTTTTCTAAACCTCCTCAGTTCCTTCCATTGCTCTCTACAATGGCATGCCATCCAGGATTTTCATGGTGGGTCTTCTCAGGACACTCCAGTTTATCTGTGTTATTCCTAAAATGTGGCTCTGAGTTGACTCCAAACCAGTAATGACTCTTTCGGTAAGCCATTCAATGAATTCCAAATTGATCTGACTCTACTATTGCCTATCCCAGATTTTTACTGTCTAGGGTCTATAGAAAAAGGGAGTGATATTAAACTACTGTGACCTGTTCCTGATGAAGCCATGCTGGTTCTTCAGTCACTACTTCTCTATTTCTAAATTCAATTCAAAATGCATTTATTATGTACCTACTATGCAGTAGGTAGTATATTAGATATTGGGGATATAAAGACAAAAACAAAGCAGTATATGCCCACAAGGAACCTGTGTCATATGGGGATTGGCTGGGTGGGAAAAAAAACCACATATACAAAAAAGTAAACACAATTTTAAAGTAATTTCTTTGTGAGAATAGTGGGGGATGGTAGTGGTACAGAGAAGCCCTGACAGCAAGGGGATAATTACTAACTATTTCTTTAATAATGTACCAGAATTTTGTTAGGAATTGAAGTCAAGTTCACCCATTGGTTTAAAGTTCAAATATATAATTTTCTTCACTTTCTTGAAAATCAGTGCATTGGCCCATGTCCATTTCTGCTATACATTAACTTTTCCCCTATAACCTTTCAGAGATCACTGACAAAGGTCCACATTCCTGTTTGCCTGCTCTTTCAGGATCCTAGGAAGTATTTCATTTGAGCTTGGTGACTTGAATCAGGCAAGGGGGCTTTTGGACTATCAATTCTGTTTTAACTATCTTTGTTTTAATCTTTCCAAGTTGAAGTTTACTCTCTTTTGTTGAGGAAAGAGCAAATTATAAGTATAGCAACTGCCTTCTTTCTTTTATGATCTGAATAATTGTCTTATCTCTCACCCAGTTTTCTCTTTTAGCCCAGTATGGTTTTGATAAAAACTTATGGTCTAAAGGACCCCATCATGCTTTAGTTTTTATGCTACATTACTTGCCTTTGCTTTCACTTTCCATAAAAATTATTTAAAATAAGTGGTTTGATGAGTTCCCAGTGTAATCAGCTTGATTTCTTTAGACAACTCCTCCCTTACATGCTCCATAGAATATAACCTAATTTGTACAGGTCTCTTCTTAGTGGTGGAGATTGATTCCTAAATATTCCTTACCTCTATGAGAGGCAGCGCAAGTGAGATCTTGAGAAAAGAGAGAATTGGTATGTCAGTAAAGCATACTTGTATGAGTCCATTTATGCCTTATATTTGTGTGTATATGTGTTCTACTAATCTTTTGTTTGCAATTCAATATTTACTAAAAACAATTCAGTGTCATTGTATCTCTGTCCCTTAATTAATCTTTTTTAAAACATGTAGTGCTACTCTGCCTATTCCTCCCCTCAACCCTTACCTATCCTACTTCTCTGAATAAGATAAATTCTTCCAAAGGCCATATCTCTTCCCTTCCCTTCCCTTCCCTTCCCTTCCCTTCCCTTCTGTTCCATCTTCCCATAAGTCATAAGTCTTATTCCATGACATTTTAGTAATATTTATGAGGTCAACTTTGTCTCCTTTTATTTTTATTTGTATCTCCAGTTTTCTTTGCCTTTGTATGCAAACTTCGTAATTTGATCAAAGACATCTAAAGTCATGAATTTTATTGCTGGCTCTTCTTCGAGAGTTTGTCACACAAAATTGTAATCTCCTAGCACCTCTACTCCTATTTTATCTGAATTGTAGCTTTTCTGTGCAATATTTAAATTTGGCAGAAAACTGGTAGGCAGTTTTGCTTCTATTCTTTCCTTTTGGGTGTAAAGCCCTTTTGATTCCATTTTCAAGATTCCAGATAGATATATGTGATATAATTTTTCTGATTATTAACAGTTGTATTACATGCAATCTGGAAAAAATAAATTAGAAAGATGATTAAAAATACTTATCTGTCTGTAATCTTACACATTTTGCAATCCATGTTCTTTCCCTCCCTCTCACTCCTCCACCCTCCCCAAGATGGCAGGTAACGTGGATTATATAATATATATTTCCAAGTCTGTCATATTGTTAAAGCAGACATATAGCTTTCACGAGAGAAAATTCATTATACATACATTTGTACTAGCCTCTGTTTTAAATTTAAATTTAATTCATTAATTATATATATGACATATGAATAAATAATAAATAAAAATGATCCAAATTTAAATTTAAAAATATTCCAATTGCTAATTCTTAATTAGAACGGAATGGAGCAGATTCTTTTTGGAGTTATTAGTCTCCTTTTCATAGAGGTGTTCAAGTAGAGATTGAATGACCATTTGTCAGGATTGCTAGGGAGGGAATTCTTATTCAAATAGGGGTTGTATTAGATGATCTATTGGATCCTTTCCACTCTGAGATGGAATTATTTTATGATTCCATATGAAGGAGTAGGATGTCTAATTCTCTGTAGGTACTATACCTTTCTTACTACAATCAAAAAATAGTTTAGTTTTTGGAGCTGCCACATTAAGCTCAACTAATATTGAGATTTCTGTCTACTTAAAAGCCTCAGATGTTGCCCAGTGAACATGAATGTACTGAGGACCCTGGGAGAAGGGGATGATAAAGCATGGCGGTTGTGTTGGTAAATGCGTAACAACTGGCTTCTTCCCACCACTTCCCTGTAGCTGTATGTATCAGATGTTTTAAAATTGAATCTGAATGATCATTTTCTCACCTTTTTTAGGTCTGAACAATCATCAAAACAATAAATTACCTCCTAACTTGGTGTTTGTCCATTTCTGGGGTAAAAATGCTCACAATGAAAATTTAGCAATTGGCTTTCAAGAGTCAATTTGATCTGACTCCAGCATACCCTTCCCTATACTAAAGGACAGATGTGTGTATATGTGTGCATGTACACACACGGGAGAATAAGGGACTGAGGCTAATAAGTCAAAGTCCATTTTTTAGAAAACATAGATTCATGAGTTTTGCATCTATTTCCTGAAAAATTAAGGTACAAGTTATTAATTTGGGAACATTTAGAAAGGGAAGCAACGATCTACAGCTTGGTCTAATGAAGAATTGACTGAAATTAGAGTTAGAAGAGACCTCAGTCTGAATTCTATCTTAGACATTAGTTGTATAACACTGTCATTGAGCCTCAGTTTTTTTCATATATGAAATATATATGTGTATACACATATACACATATATAAATGCAGAGTTTTTGTTAGAGTTGTTGTGAGGATCAAATGAGATAATAAATGCAAAAACACTACATAGACATTAAAATATCAGTATATATTATTACTAGAAAACAGTAAGGATACCAAAAGAACAAGTCATGCCAAAATATTCTTAATTTGATTGGTAGATCAGGAGAAATATGATAGATATAATGTATATGGCTTTTGGAAAATCATTTGACAATATCCTGTAATATTCTCACAGGCAAAAAGGAGAAATGTGAGTTGAATGGTAATATAATTAAGTCAGTTGATGTTTATTTGAAGGATGATACCCAAAGAACATCATTATCAATCTGGAGGAACTCTAAAGGAATGCCATACACTTTTTAGTGACTTAAATGCATGCATAGTAACTATGCTTACAATATTTATAGATGACACAAAATGGAGAAGAATAGCTAATATTTTTAACTCAGTGGTTTGGGTTTGGGACTATGGCCTGAACAAACAAGACAAAATTTAACAGATTCCTATACTTTTTTAAATTTAAATTTTTTAAGCAACTGCAGAAATACTGGATGAAAAAAAATGCTTAACAATAGTCTAACTGAAAAAAGACCTAAGGCTTTTATTTGACTAACTCCACTAGGAAGCTTTGTATGACTATGTAAAAAAAAAAGTTAACTCTATGTTGGTCCACATCAATAGAAGTCTAATACTTACATCAAAGGATATAGTAGATACTGGTACTTTTTGAACTGATTGGAACACATCTGGGCTCAACAGTGTAGAATGATTTTATAAGGATTTTTGAATGAATGAATGAATAAAATTGGAGCATATCCATAAGAAGGTGATCATGAGGTATAGGGTGAGGAATGGTTTGGAAACTGCATATTTTGAAGAATAAACAAATTGAGGGTATTTACACAGGAGAGTTAAGGGTGATAATGATAGCTAGCTATCACCTAGAAGAATTTGAATTACTATTATTTAGCTAGATGGCACAGTGAATAGAGAACTGGTCATGGAATCAGGAAGACCTGAGTTTAAATGTGGCCTCAGATACTTATTAACTAGAGGACCACTTAATTTCTATCTGCCTTAGTTTTCTCATCTGAAAAAATGGGGATAATAATAGCACCTTCCTCCCAAGGTTGTTGTGAGTCTAAACTATGATCATATTTGAAAAGCACTTTGCAAACCTTAGAGCATGATATAAATGTGAGTTTTCATCATCATTATCATTGTTATCCTCATCATTATCATCATTTCTGTGTAGCCCCAGGGAGCAGAATTGGGACTGATTGGTGATAGTTATAAGGGACTCTGATTCTGACTGTAAAATTATAGCTGTCCAAAAACACAATGGATTTTATTTAACAAATTACCTACTCTGTTCCAGGGTCTAGATTTTGGAATAAAGAATTAGACTTAGAAGGAATCTTAGGCATCTAAGCTCCTCATTTTACAGATGAAACTGGAGCTCAGAGAAAGAAAGCAACTTGCCCAAAGATACATAAGTAATAAGTGACAGGGCCAGGATTTAAACCCAGGTCCTCCGACTCCAAGTTCAGTCCCTCTTTGCACCGATGAGTAACCAATGCCCTTGTAACTGAAAGTTTTCAAGAAGAGAGTGGATGGTTACCTGTCATGAATATTGTAGAGGGGATACTTACATGGAGTGGTAGGTTGAACTGCCATATTTTTTTAGTTGAGTCTGACTCTTTACAACCCCATTGGCCATCTTCTTGGCAAGAATCCTGGAGTAGTGTGACATTTCCTTTTCCAGCTTATTTTATAGTTGAGGAAAATCAGGCAAATAGAGTTAAGTGACTTACCCAGGAACACGCAGCTAGTCAATGTCTGAGTCTAGATTTGAATTCAGATCTTCCTGCCTCCAAGATCGGCTCTCTATCTACTTCATCTCTTAGCTGCTCTGTAGGTGAATCTAGATGACCTCTAAGGCACCTTTCAATTCTGAGATTCATTGATTCTTTAAAATGTAGAACACACCAAAGGCAAACTTTGATGACTTTTCAGTTTTGCTCTCTGACCTCAGTGTCCAACTAATTTTTATTTTCTGTGGCTAATGTCAAAGTTTTTGATGATGTAAGAATTGGAGTGAAATTTGGTTTTCATGTTTTGGGTGGAACTTACAGTAATGGGACACGCTGTAGGGATCTATGAGTAATACCTTACCCTGGTGTGTATCTTTTCTTTGCGTGGATGTATGAAATTCAGTCAGCAATCACACATACCACTTCTGGGGAAGAACACAGAAAGCAATTTAAAACCTTAGAGGAGAAGATCTCTGCCATTTGGGACAAAGAGGGAAGAAGCAGTGTATTAATCTAACAGCTTACAGCGACAGCAATTATGATCCTAATGCCTTACATCCATATAATATTTCTACATGTTAAACTCTTTCACATCTGGGATCTCACTTTATCTTCACAAAAACCCTGTGCAGACTGAAAGGCAAATGTTATTATCCCCACTATATGAGGTGTAATGTGACTGAAGTTTAAGAAATCCCATAACTTTATAGAATCAAGAAACTTCAAATTTGAAAGGTGCCTCAGGGGCCACTGGGTCCAACTTATGCTCAAACAGGAATCCCTTCTACAGCATCCTTGAGAAATATTCCTTCAGTCCTGGCTTAAAGACCTCTAGTGATGGAGAATCTGCTCTCTTCTAAGGTAGCTTACACCATTTGGGGCAACTCTAATTGTTTAAAAGTTTTCCCTTATGTTGAGCTCAAATCTCCCTCTCTGTAACTTTGGCCCATTTTTACTAGTCCTCTGGTATGGGGAAGAAGTAATTTAATCCCTCTTCCACATGACATCCATTCAAATAAAGGCAGCCATTATTTTTTTCCTTCCTTCTACCCTCCTACAGTCTTCTATTCTCTAGCTAAAGCAGCTCATTTACTTCAAATAATCATATTGCTCTGGCCAGTTCCTTAACCTTCCTAGGTACTATCATGTGGACCCACTCCAGTGTGTCAATGATCCTTTTTCTAAATGAGTAATAAAAAATGGAATTCAATACTCTAGCTATAATCTAACCAGGGTGGAGTACTTGGGCCTCTTATCTCTTTGATTCTAATGTTGCAATTCTGTTTAAACAGTTAAGATTGTATTCGCTTTCTTGGATGCCACCTTACCCTATTGGCTCACATCCAAATAACAGTTCACTCTTACACAATCTTTTATGACTTTAGAAGGCACTCTTACTCACAACATTCCTATGATCGCAATGTAAGATATTATTATCTCCATTTTACAGATTCAACAACTGAGTCCTGGAGAAGATAAGTAACTTGGCAAGGTCACATAGCAAGCAAACACTGGAGCCAACACTCAAAACCTAGATCATCTGGTTCTAAGTGGAATATTCGTTTATGCTTTAAGTCTTCCCTTCAAAGTAGTCAACATAGGAAGACGTATATTTCTTTCAAATATGCTGCCATTAATCAGAATTTTTTGAATTCTTGTGAAATTAATTTTAGAACCTAGAGTACATGATTTCTAATATGCTCAGTATTGGTAAATCTTTGTCCTTTGAAGGTAGATTTAATTTTTGGTAAAAGGCAAACGTTATTCAGAGCTGAGTCTGGTAAATGTGGCATATGAACAAGATGAAGAATATAATTTTTTTTGGCTAAAACATGATGGGACAATAAAACAGTAAAGCAGATTTTTTTTTTAATTTGGCTTGTAAACTGATTTCTACAGATAGTGTGAGACACTTCCTTGGCCAAGACCTCAGAATCAGGTAATGGTGATTGTACCAGAATTTGAAGCTGGCTCTTATCTTTTATTTTGAGGTGTTTTTTTTTCTAATGTATCAATCAACATTTTCATGTGATTGTATAATCTGTCACCTTTGTTTTTGATTCAGTCGATTCTTTCTCTGTAAAGGTGCTGCCAAAGTTGAAGGTTGACTTAATTGTTTGAACTGACATAAAGAACAATCAAAACTGCAAGGCTGATGTTGGGAAGCCAAATCTGATTCTAGTTGTCTGGACTAGGAGATAATAAAGGAATCATGGAGTGTTAGAGCTAGAAGTGACTTCAGAAATGATCTGACTTAACCCATTTATTCATTGCTGATTCTTGATCTTAGAAATTTGATTCACCAGGAAGGACAATCCAGTGAAGAGAATTAGACTTCGTCCTTCTAGGGTTCAGAGTTGTCCAGAGCTTGGAGCTTTGTATTAGGTTACATTTAGGCAAGATCAGTCTTTGGTTCAAGGCTAATTGGCGCTGAGGTAGTGCTTTCTAAAGCAGGCTGATGAGTTAAGTGGCCATGAATCTGAAACATGTGCTTGATATTTCCCCTTGAGTTCCTTTTTAGTTTATTGGCAATCAAGCCCAGAAATCAAGTTGGGGAGCTACTTTCTCTGTTGAGCCCCAAGTGCTCTAAAAAGCATCTGAGATGTTTGACAGCTGGGGAACCACCCTATTCTCTCAAGAAATGAACTTGGCTTCGGCCAGGATACCCGGAACAGGGATGGGGAGCTGTGAAGTGTCAGGGAGGGGTTAGGCTCTCTGGATGCAAATGACTAGCCTCAGCACATTCCAAGAGAGAAAGGGAAAAAAAATAATAAAATGCATGACGCTATGTTAAAAGAAGGCACAAGCCCAACAAACTACCCCCGCTGCTTAATACAGGAAATATCTCCAACATTTCAGCTAATCTTCCACCAATACAATGAGAAATGAGGTCCTTCAGCAGCCAAGCGATTATTAAGTAAGGACGAAAAATACTCCACCGCCCATAGCAACAGAGCCAAAGATAACAACAGGGAACATAGAAGCTTCAGACAAATGGAAGATAGAAAACAGCCAGCCCCTCGAACCATCCCCCCCACCCCCCAAAGAAGCTGACCTCTGCGCGGGGAGAGCGCCTCCATTTCGTCCAGGCTCCGAGAGCTGTGCAGCTTACTGGCAGCTTGGGGGCTGAGGGTTAGGGTTCACGTTCAGTCTCTGACAGGCTTGTGTAACCTTAGCCAGGCTAAAATTCATAACACAGAATAAGAGCTCTAGAAGAAAAGGGTGGACGGTTTGGGGACCCTATTTGATGGTTTGGGAGAGAGAGGTCAAAGAAACGAAAAGTAGCCTCCTGAGTCAGAAGGATACAGGCTAGCAAGATCTATGTGAACAGAGAAATCTGTGAATGCCATATTGTGCTGACAGTAAAGACCTATGGGCAAAAGGGAATTGGTTATCCCATACGAAATGCTTCCAGCAGCTGTCCGAGTTTCTAGCTAAAACTCAACTGTTCTCCAGGCTTTTTCAGATTTCTTCTGATTACACAACACTAGAGTCATGATAGCCAGCCTTTCCTTAACAAGTTGTAGTTTCTGCTTATTTCCCCCCCAGAGATCCTAATTTCTCTCTTAAGAAGAGCCTCTTTAAGCAGCAACAGAAGTAAATGAGAAGTGGGGCTTAGAGAGAGGGTACCCTCAGGAAAAGAGATTGCTGGATACATGGTAAAGGGGTAGGAGACACCCCAATAATACTTAAGGAAAGTATGTCCTTTGGAGATTATTCTATTCAGAGAATCATAGAAATTTAGATTTGGATGGGACTTCCTTCTTCAGATGAGGAAAGGAGACCTTAAGAAATACAGCACAATGGGAAAAGCAATGGATTTGGAGTCAAAAGGAATTGGATTCAGATCCCAGCTTTGATATTCACTAAATGACCTTAGACAAATATCTTTATCTCTCTGATATTTTCCTCTCTCCCTCCCTCCATCTCTTCCTTCCTTCCTTCCTTCCTTTCTTTCTTTCTTTCTTTCTTTCTTTCTTTCTTTC
>NC_058132.1:156570063-156585918 GCF_016433145.1 Gracilinanus agilis | reverse complement strand
TTTCTCTATCTGTCTTATTTTTTTCTTTCTTTTCTTTCTTTCCTCCTTCCTTCCTTCCTTCCTTTCTTTCTTTCTTTTTCTTTCTTTCTTTCTTTCTTTCTTTCTTTCTTTCTTTCTTTCTTTCTTTCTTTCTTTCTTTCTTTCTTTCTTTCTCTCTCTCTCTCTTTCTTTCTTTCTTTCTTTCTTTCTCCATACCTCCCTCCATACCTCCCTCCCTCCCTTCCTTCCTTCCTTCATTCCTTCCTTCCTTTGTTTCTTTTCTTTCTTCCTTCCATCCTTCTTTCTCTTTCCATTCCTTTCTGTCTTAGTAACAACTCTAAGACAGAAGGGCAAGGGGTAGGCAAAGAGAGTTAAGTGACTTGCCCAGGTTTACATAGCTAGAAGTGTCTGAAGTCAAATTTGAACCCATGTCCTCTTGACTCCAGACCTGGCATCTATCCATGTTGTCACCTAGCTGTCCCCATTCCTCATTTCTAAAACAAGAAGGCTGAACTGGACCACTGATTCTAAATCTTTTTTCAATCATCCCTTGAGGATGCATCTTCACATGAAAAAAATGCCATTGACTCCCACATTATAATAATTTTATCAGTATCTATTAAAAAGCATATGATGACAGACCAAGTTCATAGTAAATGCTTAATAAGTGCTTATTGACTGACAAAAAGCTATCATGAATCCAGCAACATTTTAAAATGAATTTCTATTTTGTTAATCACAATGGCATTTACATTCATTTGAAAATGAGTAATGTTACTGAATTGGTCAACTGAAGATATGTTTGCTGACTTATTGGGCTGAAGCACAATGGTTCTAAGTAAAGATAAAAATTAAAATGTTTGGAGTACATGTGGATTTGTGGTATCCTTGCAATGACTCCATCCCCTAACCCCTCCACTACAGGGGTCTACAGCAAGAAGTTGGGAACCACTGAACTAGATTATTTCTAAGGTCATTTCCAATTTTAGATCCTATGAGTCTAAGAGAATTTCCCAAGGTTACTTAGCGAGTTTAGAGGCAGAACTGGGACCAAAACTCATATTTTCTGACTCCCATCTAGTCTATTTTCCATTACATCACATATCCCTTTGGATCTTGGCATAGCCAATCCGTATCCAAACTGGACTATTTTCTTTAAGAGATATTCAGAAGGGGAAGTTAAACCTTCTTGCTTCAGTAGTCTGTCTCATTTAATAGCTTTAACTGTACTTGAAAATCATAACAGTTTTCTTGCCAATTGTTTTTTTTAATCAGTAGGTCATTAAAATTCTATATGCCTACAAAATTTCTATTGGACACACCCACATCTTCAAATGGAAACCCTGCTATTCCTCATAACCATCCTCACCTTTTTCTCCACCTCCTCTAAAAACCACAGCCATCTGCAAACACACTCAGCCTGCATCTATTGCATGTCAAAACAACAAATTGAGAAAAAAAAAACATCCAATCAACTGATTGGTTTTTCTATATGTTGCCAAATGCATCCAGTCCTGTCCCTCCCTCTCCACTCCCACCCCTGCAAATTAATCAGCTATTTTGGCATCATGGAAATGAACTGCTTGAACTTCTTTCTAGAAGGATTCCTAAGAATGATGAATAAAAAGGGAAAAGAAATAAGAAATAGGATTTTCAACTTCTGCACATTGCCTGATTTCTATTGGGTTGATTAGCTCATTTCTCTAAGCATCTGGATTTGTTTTTAATCTTTAAGTTTTCCCTTTACATCTCAATATTTAATTAATCATTAAATAAATTTAAAGGTAGTAATATAATATTATTAATATTTCACATAATGTTTTACGCTTAATTTAAACTTTAAGGTGAAAGAAGTAACTTCATAATAAAGTCATAGAATCTCAGAGTTGAAAGTGACCTCAGTCAGTGGCCATGGGCTGCAATTCCTATCTGAAAAAGAATTCCTACTATACTATTACACACAGGACAAGTAGTCACTTAGCTATGCTTGAAGACCTCCTACAAAGGGGGACCAATTATCTCCAAAGACAACCCATTTTCCTTTTCGTCCACTTTAATTATTGGGAAGCTTTTCCTTACAAAAATCTTTAAATGGGCTCTTTTGCAACTTCCTTTCATTACTTCTAATTCTAACCTCTGGGGGTCTTCTATGTAACGGCTATCTTAAGGACAGTTATCATGTCAACTTTTCCTGTCTTCTTTCCTCCAGGCTAAATATCTCTAATTTCTTCAACTGAATTTCATATGGTGTGGTCTTAAGACCCTTCCTTATTCTGTTTGCCCTTTTCTGGACAGTCTCCAGCTCAGCGTCCCTCCTCAAATGTTATATCCCAAACTAAACACAATATTCTAGCTATGCTCTAACTAGGGCACAGAATTGTAGTACTATCTCCTTATTTTGGGAATCCATGCTTCTTAATTCAGCCCAACATGGCATTAGCTATTTGGGTTGCCATATTACACTGTTGACTTATAGAGGTTAAGACATCACCTTAGGATATTATTGGTATTATCCAAAAATGAAGGACAAACAGTGAATGAATGAGTGAATTTACAACTCAGATCATTTTCAGAATACTATTTATCTAATCTACTAATCTGGTGCTGTCATCAACTACCCAGAGTTCTATTGGCAAGAATTTTGGCACAAGACTGCCCATGCTCCCCCATCAAGTACTTTTTTTCCTACTGTTTCTGACACATCATGATGGCATCCTGAGGAGGATCTTGTTCTATAGTCCATCACTGCCCAAGTTTATATACTTATGGTATATAAATAAAAATATAAATAAATAAATAAACATGTTTCTGGAGACTGAGAATATAGATACTTCTCCCAAACATCTTCCCCCTATGGCCCTGCTTGTGAAGTAATTTTCTTGAGCCCAAATTTCAGACACTAAATTTATTCCTGTTATATTTCATCTTCTTATATTTGGCCCAATCTTATAGTCAGGATCTTTTTGGATTCTAACTCTCTCATCCAATATGTTATCTATCCCTCCTTGTTTTCTGTTATTTGCAAATTTTGATGAACATGTCATCTTTGTCTTTATCCAAGTCTTTAATAAAAAAGTGATAAAGCTCTATGTGAAAATCTACTGAAGACCTCCCTCAAAGTAGACATGGAGCTATTATCGGCTACTCTTAGAGTCCAACAACTTAAGCAGTTCAAAATTCCAACTAAGTATACTATGATTACCTACTCCATATCTCTCCCTATTTTTTATAAAAATATGAGATTTTTTATCAAATACTTTGCTAAAATCTAGGTAAATTTAAGAAATAAAAACTTTTTATTTCTTTGTATAATCTACCTATTTTTTTTTCTACAAAGCCTTGCTAGCTCTTGGTAATTGCCACTTATTTTGGGGGATACCCACTGTCTTTTATTTATATTTAATTTAAAAAATGGATTTTTTTACATCTTTTGTTTTTATATCATCTATGTTTTCATCTGTGTCCTTCCCCCTTCCTTCCCTCATGGAAGGATCCCTTATAACAAAGAACATTGTAAAAATAGCAAAAGAAAGCATAACATGAATAGATCTCTGTGCTCATTATCCCAGAAAGGCCAGCTACAAATCTTCCCTCAGAATTCCATTACTTTCATATACTAGGACTTTTTTAAGCCATTCCTCAGTTGATTAGCTGCTACTTTGTTTCTAGTTCTTTAGAATTACAAAAAGTGCTGCTATAAAGATTTTGGGCTACATAAAGACTTTCTTTTCTTTTTTTCTTTTTTGAATCAATGACCCCTTTGCGATATATGCTTAACATTGAAATCTCTGGGTTATAGGACATGAATATTTAATCACTTTGTATAATTCTAAGTTGTTTCCCCATAATTAACCATCTCTTTAATAATATATTCTAGAATTTCTCTAGGAATTAAAGCCAAGCTCACTGACTGATAGTTTACATATTCTCTACTCTTCTTTTTTTTATTTTGAAAAAAAATGTCTGGACATTTGCTTTTCTTCAGTCTTGTAGTACCCAGAGATGTACTAGTTAAACATTTAACAATCAGCTTTCTGAAAAATGTATGCATGGCACACTTTAAAGTTTAATCTGCATTATTAATATTTTTTTCATCACTTTCTTTAAGGTAGACAATCAAAACAGTGTCATGTCCTGATTTGGAGCATTTGCCAATTATTTTGGTATCAATTCTAACATTGAAATTTTAACAACCAGTCTTTTTAAAATAATTTGAATTGACTCCAGCATACCCCCTCTCCTGTTCTCTACAATCTTCTGTATGGTCCAGCCCACAATTTAACAATTATATGCAATAGTTATTTCCACAATCAAGGATCTAGTCCATGTTGGTTAGATGTCTTGAATACATCAAGGACCCCTAAGTTCTCTCTCACAAGTCCAATTCATAACTGAAAACAAACAAAATCCCCTCTACAACGTATCTGGCAAGTCTTGATTCGAGAATGGCCGTCATTTCTTACTAGCTGCTCTGCTTGGTTTCTACTACTTGAATATCATTCGTCTTCCAAGATAAGCTCATCACCAGAAATCTCATCATCATGAAGATTGCTTCAGCTTGGGTTTAATTGCCCCAGTTACCTCTCCCCTCTGATCAGAGGGCTAGAGGCTGGAGTTAAAAACTCCTCCCAGAAAAAAACAAAATAAGTAAAAACTCCTCCCAGATACTCCCTTTATAGAGGGATGAACATTTCTCAGCACCTTTTCATTTTCCCACAAGCTGTTCTGCTTGTTTTAACTCTATGAATATTGTGCCCCAGTCCATAAATATCCTCTGCCTGCCATCCCCCCCCCCCACACACTTTATCTCTTGTCTTTTCTCTATTTAGACTGGGGGTCGGCAACCTTTTTGGCCATGAGAGCCATAAACACCACATTTTTTAAATTGTAATTTCGTGAGAGCTGTACAGTGTGCGCTCCTGTAACAGCGCCTGAAAAAAAAAATTGAGTTTATGGCTCCTGCAGAAAGAGCCATATCTGGCCCTCGAAAGAGCCAGATATGGCTTGAGAGCCATATGCTGCAGACCCCTGCTTTAGATTGTAAGCTCCTTGAGGGTAGGGATTGTATTTCTTCTTATTTGTATCCCTGAGCACAATGCCTGGAAGGCAAATAGTAGGTTCTTAATAAATGTTTATTGACTATTGACAACAAGGAACAGGAATTCACCAATTTCTAAGATAGTCCATATTCCACTTTAAATTTTTATTCACATCAAGCCTAATGTGACTTTTTTTTTTTTGTAACTTCTACCCATTTCTCCTAGTTCTGCCCTCTCAGGTTAAGCGCAAATCTAATCTCTTTTGTGGCACAGTCCTTCAGATATTCAAAGAGAACTATCATGTTTTCCCAAGACTTGTCTTCTTCATGCTAATTATATCAATATCAAAGTCCTTAAGTTGATCCTCTTGTGCCTTGATCTCTAGGTGCTCTACCATTTTGATTGCCCTCCTCTGGACCCTTTCTGTCCCATCAATCTCCATGATAAAAATGTGGCACCCAGACCTGAACACAATACTCCAGGTATGGCCTGACCTGGGTTGATACAATGAGATTATTATCTCTAGCATTCTGAACCCTGTGATTCTTGATGTACTCTAAGATTGCATCTCTTTTTTTTTTTTCCTTTTTCTTTTTGATTAATGTATCACACTGTTGATATATTGAGCTTCCTGTCTACTAATGCAAAATATGCTTTTTCAGATAAACAGCTCTTTAGGCATATCTGCCCCATCTAGTACTTGTAAAGTTAGATTTTTGAACCTAAGTATAAGACTATATTTGTCACTATTAAGTTTTAGCTTATTAAATTCAGCCAGAGTCCTGGATTGTCTAGGACTGACTGAGGCCTGGGCTCTTTCTTCTCCACATTGCCTGTAGATGCCTTGTTCTTTCTAGATGCTATATTACATTTAGCCAGGTATATTTCTCTGGAATGCCTCACTTTCTCAAAGACTGAAGCCCAATAATAGTGTAAAGCTTAATGTTAGATTCAATTAATATTTCTTTTTTGGTGAGATCTGAAAAAAAACTAATTAATTAATTTGGAATATTTTTTCCATGGTTACATGATTCATGTTCTTTCCCTCCTCTCCTCCCACCCCCCTTCCATAGCCAATGAGCAATTCCATTGGGTTTTATGTGTGTCACTCAATTAATATTTCTGTGAAATAGATACACCATAGTAGGTTTGTGAGAAGAAATCTCAAGAGCCAAGATTAACATTCATAGATTTCTGCAAGTATTTTCCTCCTCTCCATTTACTCACCTCCTCTTTTTCTTTCCTCCCGATAGCTCTGAGATAAACTCTCTTCATCAATCTGGCTTTCTGCCCGTGGAGGTGGGAATGGTGTATACTCTTTCTTTTACATTTTTTTTTAAACCCTTGTACTTCGGTATATTGTCTCATAGGTGGAAGATTGGTAAGGGTGGGCAATGGGGGTCAAGTGACTTGCCCAGGGTCACACAGCTGGGAAGTGGCTGAGGCCGGGTTTGAACCTAGGACCTCCTGTCTCTAGGCCTGACTCTCACTCCACTGAGCTACCCAGCTTCCCGGTGTATACTCTTTCTTAATAGCTTTTTTCTTTGGTTCCTTGCATTTATTCAAATTTTTGTGTTTAATTGTGGCAAAAACCTTTCCCAATTGGGTGTGTTCTTAATTCAGCATCCTTTGAGAGTTCTTGTTTAATCAATCAGTGTTTTGATGTTATAGATTAGATGAATATTTTTTATTGTATCCAAGACTACTTTTCAAACTTCTTTTAAACCATCAATAGTCCAAGAGCTGAAACAGTGTTCCTGTGAACCATGATGTAACAGTTTAACCATTCTAATGTCTTCAGAGTAGATCCTTTTGGCCCAATAAGCCTTTGTTTTCCTTTTATAAATCTCTCTTTGTTTATTATTAAAAAGCCAATTTTAATAATGTCACAGGCAGTATAAGTTTCAAAAATTCTCATTGCCTGTTCAAATGGGAGGATTTCTTTACTCTGGTTACTGCCACACATGGTCCTTAAGGTTGTTCTGATCTCTCTAGTTCATGTGATCTAAGAGCAGAAGAACCACTCTTAATTCAGTTGAGATAAGTTCAATTGACTTAAAAAACAAATTGATCTTTTAATAGGAAACTTTTCTTCAACCATTCAGTCTTAAAATTGTTGCATCCAGCATATTTAAGGGAAGGAGGCAGTAAGAATTGATGTAGGGTATTTTTGGAAAACTCTCCATTTCTGTGGACTACAAAGCATTAGAAAATAAGAAAAGAGGAAGGGGGATCCAGTTAAGATTTGTGGGCATGGACCAGTCTTTTGGACCCTTGGGCGTATATTTCATGTATAACATATTCGTGTTCATTTGATTGCCTTCTCTTCTGGAACTTTAAGGGGGAAGTTGTGGTGTCTGATCTCAAGAGGCGCTGAGCTATGTGTGTTTCTGTGCTCATGTTGCCTGTTACCTACTTATCCAAAGTCAAGCTCATCATCTTTCATCTGATATTTAGTCCTCTTTTTGACTTCATGATTTTTTGTCAGTGGTACTGTCGTTGGGGTAATCTTTTATCCTTTTTGTAGTCGGTCTTCTGTTCTTCTTCAGCCTCCTTTCCCTCCCTTTATCCAATCAGTAACCACATCTTGTCTTGGTTCTATCTTAATTTTCCTCTCCTCTCTGTTCTTTCTGTCATGGCCCTAGTACAAGCTGTCATTACTACCTTCCTAGACTATGGCACTACTGCAGTGGGCTTTTAACAGGTCTTTGTTACACATAGATTTGTTCTGTCATTCATTTGCTCAAAAATCTCAAATGACTCCCTCTGGCTACTAAGAAAAGTTCAGTCCCCTTTACCTAGACTTCAAGACTTGCCAGAGTCTAGAACTGTTCTACTTTCCTAATCTTATCTTATATTACTACCTTCCACAATTTTATCCTTTAGCCAAAATGGATTGTGCATGAACATGTAGTACTCTCTAATCTCTGTGTGTTTTCTCAAATTGTTCACTATACCTAGAGTGTCCTCCCTCTCCTTTGCCTGTTTAGCTCCTAACAATCTTTTAAAGTTTAACGGAAGGAGCACCTCTTTTAGTAAATCTTCCCAGCTCTTCTTCATACATTAACCTTGCCACCTGATTCCCTAAGGTCCAGTAATAGCTTTTTCCCTCAGATATCCTATGGGATTCTATTTTTCAACTTCAAAATATACCCTAATACATGAGATTGTAAATTGTTATCTGTTTTTGTCTTATCTCCCTCGTAGATTAAAAGCTGTAAGAAAATCACTGATTGCACATTATTCAAACCTTTTGTATCCCTCAGTGTTCATTAAAGCCAATATTTGGCACATGGTAGGCCCTTGATAAATGGATGTTGGATGAAAGAATTAATGAGTGAAAAAAAAATCTATGGATGGGATTGTGAGGAAAAAAACATGGCTCAGAGTTAGTGGATTCTGGCTCCCTGAGAACACTCTTTCTGATCCATTTCCCCACCCTAAGGAATGTGTCTATGCCAGAGGTCACAGGACCCTAATGTGGTGACTCATTACTCAGGCACCCCCAGGGGAATGATTTTCCAGAATCCTATCACAGACGTTTTACAATATCAAAAATACATGCACATAGCAAAAATATCAGACATACTTTCCACCGAATGAAGAGAAGGGTTGTTTTGCAGCCTGGTTAGACATTCAATCAACATTAGAAAAGAGATAAGAGTTTAGTCCCACTGTGAGGGTCTATCCTGGGGATGGCACATCCCTTTTACTTGTAATGGTCTCTGTTTTCTGATAGCTCTTTGTTGAGAAAGGATCTGAGTTAAAAGAGCCTCGTCGTGAATAGGGGCAGATCCTTGGGCCCCTCTTCTTTGTAGAGGAGCATCTAACTAGCTGTCCAGACACATAAAGGCAGAAAGAGCCCCGGGTGGAGCTAGGCACTAGGAAAACCAAATAGTTATATGGCAGCCTGTGACAGAAACCACTTGTTTCTTTTGAACTTTCATAATGAGGAACAGAAGTAGTAGTGACCTGCTACTAAAAGGGAAACTACATGGTGACATCAAAGTGACACAGATGAAGAAAAACAGAAATAGTGTTGGAGGGCCTGTGGGAAGACAGAGATGGTCATATAGTGTTGGAGAAGCTGAGAATTGGTTCAACCACTCTGTGAAATAATTCAAAACTATTCTAGGAAAATGACTCAATGGTTCTCACCTCTGACATAGTGATACCATTATATGTGCCCTAAGGAAGCCATGGACCGAAGCAATGATCCTATATAGGATAAAGTATTCATAGCAGACCCCTCTTTTTTTTTTTACTAGCAAAAAATTGGAAACAAAGTGAGTAGTAGGAATAACTAAAGGAATTGTGGTGTATGCATGTAATGGAATATTACTGTGCCATAGGAAAGGATGAGTATAAGAAAGTGAGCGAAACTTGGAAAGCCTTAAAGTGAATTGATATAGAATGAAGTCAGTAGAACTAAGAGAATAAAGCTCAGAGTGACCACAATAATGTAAAGGAAAATAAAAGACATCCGAACTCAGATCAGTGTTGTAATGGACCTTAACTCCAGAGGACTGATAAAGCATATTTCACTCCTCTGTCCTCTTCATCTAATGGAATGAGGCATACACTGTCAAACATGGTCATTGTGCAATTTTAACTGTTTCTTTTTTACAAATGAAGACTATTTTGGGTTACAAGGGAAATTGTTTGGAATTAATAGTATTTTTTTAAGCACCAATAAAATAAACTGACCAAAAAAACAAACTTGGTGACTGATACCAGAAGAATTTTTCTAGCCTTCCTTGGGGAGGCTGATTGATTTTGTCTTAGAGGATTTTGTTACTAATAATTTGCTATAATAATAGCAATGTAATAATAATAATAACAATATAATAATGTTGTTAATAATAGCTCACGTGCCAAACTGCACATGCCAACATTAGGTTCAAGGTTTTTAGTGCTAATACACTTGTCACAGAGATTCTTGAAGATTTATTTTAGGGGGGCAGCTAGGTGGCTCAGTGGACTGAGAGTCAGGACCAAAGATGGGAAGTCCTGGGTTCAAATCTGGCCTCAGACATTTCCTAGCTGTGTGACCCTGGGCAAGTCACTTAACCCCCATGGCCTAGCCCTTGCCTTTCTTCTGTATTAGAACCAATACATAGTATTGGTTTCAAGATGGAAGGTAAGGGTTAAAAAGAAAAGAAAAGAAAAAAAGAAAATTCATTTTAGAGTTGGTGCTAATGACTCCCTAATGGCTCAATGGCTCTTTGACTAAGAAATAAAATGAATGGATTGACTTTGTATCTTGGCATATCCCATCCTAGGGAGATATTTATAAGAATCATAATCACTTCTTGTGGAAGAGAAAAGCAATAAGAGGGGCTTAGGATGAAGGAAAGGAGATAGCCAGGCTGTGCATCAAAAATTGGCATGGTGGAGAGAATGCTTGGCCTCATTTTCCTCAGTTCAAATCTGGCCTCAGATACACAGATACTTATGTGATCCTGGGAAAACTACTGAACCCTATTTGCCTCAGTTTCTTTAGCTATAAAATAAGCTGGAAAAGGAAATAGTAAACTACCAAGAAAACTTCAAATGGGATTATAGAGTGAGACATGACTGAATGACTGAACAACAATAGATACCACAATTACCTTTTCCTAGTGTCTTACACACAGTCAATGCTTAATAAGTACCTATTGGTTTGAACTGGCTAGAAAAGGAGCCAAGCTGTGCCTTGGTGGATGGCTGACTTGGATGGGAATTCCTTTGCTCCCAGGACCTCTTTCCAGGTAGATTCTCAGTCATTTTTTAAAACTTTTTCTTTGGAATGTTTTATTTCAAGGAAGAGTTTATTAGATCTTGAAGAAATCTTCAGGATCATTTTGTCCAACCCATTCATTTCACAGATAAGGAAGCTGAGGAAATGAAGTGACTTGACCAATGTCACAAAATGAATCAATGGCAGAGCCAAGACTTTAACCTAGAGCCCCTGACTCCTACTTCAATGCTCTTTCCACTGTACCATACATTTCTTGTGCCCTTCCAAGTCTTTCTTGGTGGGTCTGTTCTTATTGTCTGATTTTTTTTGAACAATCTAAACCCTGAGGAAATACTTGGTTTGTCCTGCCAAATCTTGTTGCAAATATACTTGAAGAAAGATGGAAAACCCAAGACTACCACACGATCTGGGCTTAGGCAGACCCAGGAGTGGAAAATAGAGTTGATAGTTGAGAGATTTCATTAGTCAATAAATATTCCCTTTCTCAAAGACCAGCAACAGAATCTCAAATATCAAAATAAGTAAGAAAAATACTAAAGAGAATAGACAGACTACTGATCAAATTAAACCGTGTTGTTTAAATAGACGAGCTCTCCCCATCTCACCCAAGCTGGTAGTGCTGAGGCTACTCAAGGGTCTGATCCCACTACAGATTAGCACGGGAGCTCTGACCTGCCCTCTTTCCAACCTGGGACAGTTTACCTCTTCTTTGGCAGCCTGGAATGTCTCTCCACCTTCTACTCTTGGGGACTCACCATTTTGATGACCAATCTTAGTGCTCAGCTTAGCCCACCACAGCTCAGAATTTCTCAAGTAAAGAGATTCCTCAGCTACAGCCTCCCTGGTAGCAGGGATTACAGGTTTTCATGACTATGCCCAACTGATCAAATTAAGATGCATGAGGTCATTTTGTTTTTTAAGAAATATTCTATTTGCTCTAAATTACTAATAAAGTTTCTTGCCAGCTCTTGTGCAAATAACCAACTTCTGTGTGTGCCTTGGCCTTCTAAAACTGTGGACTTGAAGCTCCATGACTACCTTCTATGAAAATGTTCAGCTCCTTCTGACATCACTGTCAAAGTCTGTTTCAAATCCAATGAAGTTCTCTCCATAATACTGTGGCAAGACCAAGGTCTAGTTACTCACTTCTCAAATTAAACCTCTCCCAGATTCCAGGTTGCGTCTCTTGCTAATAATTGTGCCCTGGATGCTGTAGCTTGTCCTGTAACACATCATCAGAGTCCCTCAAGAATCTCAAATGATTACATTTCAAATGAGAGATTTTTTAATGCCTTCCAGGAAAACTTAGATGTTTTTCTTAGACATACTCAGCAAATCCCGTGCAATATGTTGAATGACCTATGTGAAAATGTTTGGGTGTTACATTTCCTCAGAGGGCACGTTGCCACATTCCTTACCTATGAGTAATGTGTTCTAGGTGGCACCGAGAGGTAATGTACTAGCTTTCCATCTTCTCAGGCCAGATTCTCTCCCCTTGGTGCTGTGTAGGAGGCTGCCACTGATACAGTGGAAGAAGCATCCCCTGTGTATTGGCCGTTGTCAGCATTCACTACCCGTGCTGGAGCAGCAATCCAATTTATCCTCAGAGTAAAGAGATTAGGTTATAGTTAAAACTATCACATAACAAAGTTCTTGCAAGATCTCCGATAACACTCCTCTTCCCACCAGTGAAGTCCACATTCTCGTAGCCCATTTCCCCTCCTAGAGCTGGTCATGCTAGGGATGTTCCAGTGTAGGGCATTTAGGAGAGAAGTTTCAGTTGGTTGATAGGGACTGGCAGTGATGGTTGGGCTTCAACGGAAGGCATATTCTCAAATTGCCACAATCATAGCTCTGACTTAGTCAAGCTTAGAGTTTACACAAGCCATCAATCAACAGGTGATTTAGGAATCACCTACTATGTGCCAAGCATTTAAGTGCTGGGAGGACAAAGAAAGATGAAAAGGGAGTCTTGCTGCTCTCAAGGAGCTTACAGTGGAATGGGGGAGCTGGCATGAAAGTAACCGTGTACAAATAAGATATAGATGTGCCAAATTGGAGATGACCAATAGAGAGAAGGTGCCTACTGCAAGAGTTAAAATTAATGGTGAATAGTTTAAGTATTATTTTTATAAAGTTTATTATCTGACAAAACAGAACCATGTGCCTAAGTTTTCTACCTGTTCAGAAATTCCCCACTCCACCAATGACATGACAGGAAGGAAAAAAGGGCTAGTCTTGGAACTTCACCCAATTTATCTCCTGTCTATGTCAGCACATAACAACAGGGAGTGGGGTTCTGGGAATTGTAGTTTTGCTGGTGATCATAATTTTTAGGGTTACAGATTCAAATTACACACTATGGATCAGGAAAGGCTTTTTATTAAAGATAGGATTATATCTGGGACTTGAAGGAAGCCAAGGAAGCAAGGAAATAGAGGAGGATAATTCCAGCCATTTTGGGGATACCCAGTAAAAACACCCTGAGTCAGGAGATGGAGTACCCTGTGTAAGGAAGAGCAACGAGATCAATGTTCTTGGATCACAGTGTACGTGGGGGTGAGTAAGGTATAAGGAGACTATGCTCAATCTTGAGGGAACTGGCCCCTAAATTGTATCTTTTGCTTTTTTGCCCCCTCTCAGAGTTTCTTCTAGGAACATTAAATTATAAGTCATGACTAGTTTTCCACATATTTGGATTAAATACCTCCATATTCTATTCAAACTAGCTAAGATAACAATGGATGTCAGAAAGAGGACAACATTTATATTATACCCAGAAAATGAAAAACACACAAAGGAATACTAATATCCCAGAAAGAGTTGGTATAATTCTTAGTCAAATGCTGCTTCTGCCACTTAACTGTGTGACCTTGGGCAAGTCACTTAATATTTTTGAGCCTCATATATAAAAGGGCAGAGCTGGACTAGATGCCCTCCAAAGTCTCCTCCAGCTCTGAATCTATGATCCTGCTATCTTATGATCCCTATATTTTAGTGAGCCTTTTCAACCCAAGGATAAAGGACCATGAATTTGCAGTTTCTAAAACACTTCTAAAACAAAGTGCCTTTTTTTAAAATTGGATCTATAATATCTAAATAACCTTAAGTAGTAGGGTCAGGTCCTGGAGTTAATTCTAGGGTCAGAGTAAGATGCTTCCTTTTCTCCCCAAGAGACCTGAGTTAAGGCTCCTTTGCTGCACCATCTTTTTTTTTTTTTTTTACTCTTACCTTCCATCTTAGAATCAATATTGTATTGATTCTAAGGCAGAAGAGCCCTAAAGGCTAGGCAATGGGGATTATGTGAATTGCCCGGGGGTCACTAAGTGTCTGAGACCATATTTGAACCCAGGACCACCTGTCTCCCAGCTCTTGATCCACCAAGTCACCTAGCTGCACCACCCCTTCTGTCCCCTTCTCTCCCCTCCCTCCCCCAGTTCTATTTTTTCTTCACTTACTCCAAGAACTCTCCTTCCCAAAGAACAGGCATTTTAAAGTATTTTGCTTTTTTTTTTTTTTTTTTTGTGGGTCACAGACCTTTTTTTGGAGGCTAGTGAAGTTAATGGATCACTTCCTAGAATAATGTTTTAAAATACATAAAATAAAATACACAACTACAAAGGAAACAATTATATTGAAATTATAGTTATCAAAACTAAAAAATAAGTTCACGAATTCTTAGGTTAAGATGCCCTGCTGTGAAATGTGGGTTCCTGGAATTCTTAAAATTCCTCCAGTTAATCAATAAAAATATATTATTATTTATATACTTATTCTGTATCAGGCGCTGTGCTAAGTACCAGGAATATTAAAAAAAAGTCTTAAAATAGTCCCTGCTCTCAAGGAGCTCATAACCTAATAAAGATTTGGGTTCAGGAACTTTTGACATTTGGCTGTATGACTTTCCTCTATGGCTTCATTCTCTGAGCCTGGGGTGGGAGGTATGTGGCCTCTGACATAGTGTGGAGCACAGTTGTCTAACATGCTGACTCGTGACCCATATGTTGGCCGGCAAATACTCTGGAGTGCTGCCTGAACCTAATTAAAATTTAATTGGGAAATATTTAATGAGATAATAACAACCAGGAGCAGCTAGGTAGCTCGGTGGATAGAGAGCCAAGCCTGGAGCCAGAAGTCCCTGGGTTCGAATCTGTCCTCAGATACTTCCTAGCTGTGTGATTTTGGGCAAGTCACTCAACTCCAGTTGCCTAGCCCTTATCATTCTTCTGTCTTTGAACTGATACTTAGTATTGATTCTAAGACAGAAGGTAAAAAAAAAGGTCTCAAAAAAAAAAGATAAAACAAGTATATTTGTTTATATATATTTATAATAATATAAATATAAACAATAAAACAAAGATAATTTTAATATGTGGTTTTTAAGTCAATATGCACCATGAAGGGATCATATTATTCTTATATATTATATATGTGTGTATTATATATTACTTGTATATATATTATATATTACTTATATATAATTTAGTGGTCCCCATTTCCATTTAAGTTTTATACCACTGGTATAAAAGTGCTGATTCGTGGATCTGATCAACCTGATAAGGTTAAAAGAGAAGGCTGTTGTTCTGATTCTTGATTACTTGTAAGAATTTTGTTGTGGACACATACAAGTCATTCTTCAAAAAATATTTCTGTTGCAGTATATAATGTTCTTTGTGCTCTGCTCATTTCACTTTTCCTAATTTTTACCTTTAGAGAAAGAACTGAAAAATAGAAATAAGCAAGACATATTTTAAATATATGCATATATATTTTTTTATCAAATGATGCCTTCTTTAATGGCAGTGAGGGGCATTAAGGAAGGTGGGAGTTACTTGGGTATTTAAATGTAACAAACAAACAAATGAATAAATTTCAATAAAAAAAAAAAGAAGAATCAAGTTGTGGTTTTTAGAAAAATTCCAATACCCTCATAGAGTGATTTAGCCAAACATCTCCAAGGATTTATTAAGGAGGTGCAAGAATTTTGATAATATCGCTGCTCTCAGACCACATTTCATTGTTTCTTCAGGACCCAGTAGAGAGAGGTCCCTTCTCTGAAAGGTCCTGCCAGACGTTTTTTTTTTTTTTTTTTTTTTT